>NW_024042283.1:0-31893 GCF_014851395.1 Micropterus salmoides
TATTCTCCTGGCTTGGTGCCCAGCTAGGGGCGGTGGCCAAGTACAGGGACCTTTACCTAGACCATGGCATGGATGTCCTTGTGGTCCAGAGCAGTGTAATGCACTTCCTGTGGCCTCGATGGGGGCTCGACTACGGGATGGAGGTTTTGAAGGTACTGGAGGAGCCTCAGTCTTAGAGAGGGCGGTGCTGGTCCATGCCTCCTCCATTGGTGGCTACACTTTCACTCAGGTACTCACCCACATCGCTCAGAGACCAGAAAAACATGCAGGCCTTGCCCACAGGGTGATAGGGCACATCTATGACAGCTTGGTGGTTGGCACTCTGGAGCACATGGCGATAGGTGAGTGATCCAGCTCAGGTTACTTCTGTGTCAGATCTTTAAATAATCCATTAGCCAGCCGATCGACTGTTTTAGTTTGTTAGGAGCCCAGGAATTCTTTGTGGCAGCATGTTTCTTACATGCCTTAGTACAGTGTCTGCTAACAGTTTATATGATGCTTTTGACCATTAGTCATCTAGGGTACAAAATGTCCCAAAATTGTCCTTTCACATTTCTGTTAACCCCAACGTGATGCCTTCAATTTGTTAGTTTTGTCTGTTGAAAACACTCGACAAAAAAAAGGTATTCAATTTATTTGTTTGTGAGTTGGTATTCTTTAATATGACTGTTCAAAAGACTTGTTTGTTTAAGACTTTTTGGTACCTAAGTGAAATGTCAAATGGGTTACAATGCGAGTACTAACTACAACAGATACCAAGACAACGCTTTTAACTAGAATGGGCATTTCCTTAAGAAAATGCGTGTGAGAGCTGCCAGCTATTTTTTGCGATTGCTACCGCTGTCGGTGCAATGTGCGGCTCCATCAGCTAAGAGACTCAATGATGTGCTGCACACTTGTTCAGCAAACATATGTTAAGTTTGGCCACCTTTTCATTAACATGCTGTGACCTACGCTGTCTGAGGATATCATTGTCTCCGATGTCCACTCCTTATAAATCCAGAACTTGCCTGAGAATTGTCGCATTTGAAGTTTCTTCAATATAATATAAGTAATACACTAATAGTCACCTGTTCATCCATGGTTTCACTGCAAACAGGAACTACTAATAACTAATTTGGCATACTTTTAATGGTGCCAGTTTGCCTAAATGTAAACAGATATAAGCCAAAAGAAAAGTAAATAGTTGAATCCCACAGCCTAACTCACTGAATCCATGTCAAAATTATCCTTCTCTTTACATCCCCCAAAGCATTATGATGACTGTAGTTCGCAAAGAATAGTAATAGGAGTGGTAAAATACATTAACATTAACTTTTTGGGTTGTGGGGGACACTGCTCTAGGTTATCTACTAGCACCACATTTATTGAATTAATAAGTATTGAAGTTTAAAACCCAGCCCTATACGTACTGTGTTATTTATATAAGCAATTGTACTCTCAATCTTTCTCTCTTCGAAATCTTAATTAACCCTCATAATCATGTCTGTCTTTTGTTGTTATTCAGGCCTTGGGAAGACTCTGGTCCCAAGTTTTGAAGGCTTAGTCAAAAATGCTGCTTGCTTTACTTCTGGCTCTTCAAAACCCACACGGCAGACTTCTATGAAAACAGCATTCAAGTTTTCCTCAACAACCCAATTACTGCACCAGCCCTCTTCTTCTTCAGTGAAAATGACGCCCTGTGCAACCCAGTTGTCATGGAAAAGTGCATTGACCTGTGGAGGAAGAGGGGCGTGACTGTGGAGAGCAGGAAGTGGAAAGAGTCAATACATGCAGCCCACATGCGATGCCACCCAGAAGACTATCTCTCTACCCTGGAGAAGTTCTTGAACTCACTGCCCATTTCCTCCCTCAGGGCAAAAATGTAACTGTTGGGGGAGTAAAAGCAGGAATTTTAAAACTGTAAGATGCTTTATTTATTCTATGCTTTAAAGAAGACAGATTTATTTATCTTCCAGCTGTTGCATTATTAACAGTGTAATTTAACAAAGACAAACTCCTTTTAAGCACTTCTATTTAAATGATGTGCAGTATTTAAGGAAGTACTGTAAAGGTTATGTTACATGATGCTTGTTTTGTTCAGGAAGTGTTAAATAACTGTTTCTGCACATTATGTGGTATTGTTTATAACAGCACATCTGTTTTTGCTCTATGTATTTCAGCAGAAAAGCATGAAATTGTATACATCTGATTTATATAGTGCATAGCGGGGTTTTGTTTGTTTGTGAGGGTGAGCAGGTCAGGCAGTGAGCAATTGTGAACAGGCATGATGTAGGGCAGCTAAAGGCAGGGAGGGAGTGGAAAATGAGAGTAGATTTAGGAAAACAGGATCTACCACTGATCTTGTGTTGTGGTCGTAAACACAGGTATGTGGGGGGAGTTGTGGCGCTGACAGTACCATGGGAGACAAAAGCGAAGGTATACAAAGGTTAGCTGTTGGGGTTTTGTTGGAAAATCAATTTTGTCCCTGTTAACTGAACTGGTTATAAGTGAAAAATATGACAGACAATGCAGTCAGTTCCATGGATGTATAATGTTTCCAGTGCACATTTGTGGGTAAGAAAGGTGACTGGGGCGAATATAGGTAAATCTTACACTCGTAATGTCAACCACTGACGTTGGAAATGAGGCTTTCTGAAGCACTGAATCACTAGCAGTTGTGTTGAAAATGCTTCACTGTTTCAAATGATTTGATAGAGTCAAAATGGCGACATCTGCTGGCCAAACCGTTTTTTGCATTTGTATGGATAGAGTACATCTGAGACCATGGTGAAACTGTCAGGCTTTTATTATTGTTATATCAAAGTAGAAGCATATTGTCAGTGTAAGTTATTTGGCATAACAACAGATCAGTCATACTGACTGACTGACAAGAGCATCCCGTAGCTATATTTTTTATATCTTCATTAGCAAAGACAATGATAAAGGACTTTAATAGTCATTAATAAAAACACAGACAAGGCATGAACCAAGCCAGGCGGAGTTGTCATGTACAGCTTTCTTATTTTTTGAATCAAAGATGTTAGTAATGTACTGCTCAGTTTCCTTTTCAAATACTATAAATAAAGGTTTAGAGTGACTAAACATGGCTTTGTGGATTTGGTACTTTCCGGGAATTATCAAAATATTGATTAGGAATAATTCTCTGTATTCTATTACTATTATTGTGGAAACCAAACATTTTTCCAATGATGACAGAATTCAGAGTCAATATTACCAATAATATATTGAGACAAATCTGCGTGGGGACATTGCCAGAACAGGTGCACTAATGTCTCTGGATACCACTTGCAAAATGGGTAATTATGTCTTCCTAAAATTTGCGAAGAAAGTGGGTATCAGGATAAAACTTTAAAAGGAACTTCCCTTACTTTATTAGTAAGGAATTTCTAGTACGGAAGTGGACAGACATTTCCCCAGTTCAAGTTAGCAAATCTAGACCAGTAGGATACAACAGTAGGGATATGGTGACTTCTTGCTGAAACAATGATCATATGTTACAGTTGTTTCTTATTGTAATGGACAAACAAATGTTACCCACTGAGGTGGTAAACAGACTGGCTTGTCAACCCCGTTTAAAAGTGTTAAAATACGAACAGGAATGGCATCAATAACTATGGAAAACACATTTGGGTGATAGGAATGCTAAAGGTTTGAAGACATTTTGTTGTTGGATTTTGAAATTAAATTGACATAATGCACAACCACATGGAGAAATAATACAAAGTTGAAGTGACACTTGTGAATGTGGAATTTTACCATTAGAATTAATACATTTATGATAAAGTACTTTTTTTAAATTTTGACTTTTATAATAGCAAAATACCACATCCTCCCACATTAATGCAAAATCTCTATAAATATGGTCAATGACTGAAGCTTTGCCAAAATGTTCTGGTGTATAAACAATGCCAAAAGAGGTGCAAAACAGTGTTCTGGGTAGTCTTCACAGAAAGAACAGTTTGTTTTTAGGCCTATATCTCTTTTGAATTTAACCATGTAGTGATTAACAGGGTAATGAATGATACTTCATTCACCTTACAATCAGGTATTTGTGAAAAATCATCCAAACTTTTTTCCAGCCAATGTCGTTTACAAATCGTTTGCAATATGATATAACATGTGGAATAGATACAGTTTCTTTCTGAAACAAGGCAGGACCGTTCTTATTTCGAGGATGTTGAGATAAGCAAATTGCTGGTCTGCCTGTATTTCTAAAAGGCATTATTGTGCCCTGAATGGCGTCAGATAGACTACTACTTCCCTGATGTGTCGACACTACGTCGAGTAGGCCGTTTCGAGCATAATATAACTAAAGTTCGCTGGCGCAGTAATACGCAAAGGTTTATGTTGTGCTGAATAGGCTTGGCAGGTTGAGTAGGTCCGTTGCTAGCTAGCACGTGGTTAGCTGATGGTGTCAGCAGGCACCACGTGTATGCATTTGTTTGTGTACTTTGTTGCTCAGCAGCATGCTAGTTTGCTTAACATGCTAGCCAAATTGACATGATGTTAGTTGTTCGGTTCATTTGGTGGCTTACATTGCAGGACAGACATTACTGAACTTCAGGTGATACCAGGGCTTTCAAATTTGATCAAAGGTTTGGGGTGAGATAACGTGTGTTTTATATATTTAAATATTTGCAGCAGCGGCCCAGTTTGTTATTGACCCGAACAAATAGAAATGATAACAATAGGTAAATCTGATAAAGTGTTTTAAAATACTTCAAAAATGCAATTGTATCAAAAATAAAATGATCATCAGTGCTCAATGTGTATTGTACACATAATGCCTACAGCAGGGTTGCAGAGCTTGCCTTACAGGTGTGCCAAGCTGTGTGTGAAAGTAGGCTACACATTTCAAGTTATGAATGGGGTTTTGTGTTGTATTTGTTGCACATTTTAATGCCTTGTTGACAGGGATAGGGGGCTCCCACATAAAGAACTATGGCTCAAGGCCAGCCATTTTCACCATCATGATGGATAATAGCTTTCCATCCAGAGCCAAAATATAGTAAAACATCTCTAGTCCTTTCCTTAGTTTCAGGTAGCCAAAGCTAAGCCCAGTGGTGGACACTAACAAAGTAGTACTGTAGCTACTTAAGTACAAGAGGTATTTGTACTGAACTTGAGTATTTTATTTTCATGCCACTTTCAACTTCTAATCCACCACATCTCAAAGGAAAATATTGTACCTTTACTTTATCTGACAGCTTTAGTAACTAGTTAGGCTTCTTTGAAAAATTTGCTTTTTACACACAAAACGTATGAAGAATTTAAAAATAGCATGTTTTAAGTTACTTAACAGTATATAGAAGTCCAGCTAGTAGAACTATCAGTTAGGCTAATTGACAGAAACTGAATTGGTAACTGTTTGGTATTGGTAATTTGTCATTTAAAAACAGTTTATGGTTCCACCCTCACAAATATGAAGACTTGCTGCTTACTTTTGATCATTTTAATGTATTTCAATCATTTTGAGGTTTGGACTGACAAAACCCTGAATAACTGTGACAACATTTCACAGTATTTTCATAATTTATTACAATCGATTAATGGAGAAAATAATCAGCTGATTAATAAATAATAAAAATGATCATTAATTGTAGTTTGATACAAAGTAGTAGCACCTCAACCAACTAATGCATGAGGATTAATAATCTAATTATAGTTATAGTATATAGTTAATTATATTATAATCTAATAGTTACAGTCATATGGGACATTTTTCTTTCTGCTTTCAGTAGGCTACGTTTATTTTTAATTGGCTAGCCTACTTCTACATTTTCGTGCATATAGCCCACTTGCATACTTTTACTTAACTTTTTCAATGCAGTAGCCTACTATTTTTACAGCGAGGTAGGCTATTAGTACTTTTATTTTTTTAAACGATCTGAATAAGCCTAAGTTACTTTGTTCACCACTGGCTAAAAAAGCCAAAGCTTCTGGTCGCAAAGATGTTAGAGAGGTTTTGACTGCATCAATAATCATTTTACACGAATTTATCTATACTCCCCAAAATCAGCTGCTCTCACTATCTTTGATCATAGCCTATAGATCACAGGCAAGAGATTTCGTCCTTCCACTCCGTGTGTGCACGCGCATCCATGTTGCCTGGTAAAGAACGTGCTTGCAGGAGTTTACCCGGAAACTCGGCACAAAAATTATCGTCCATTAATGGAATGTAGCGGGACAACTTTGAGGGTGTTATCTCATAACTTACCTTCTCAGCGTGACAAATACGAGATGTAGCGTGTGAACTGGCTGAAATGCGTGTGTCTCACGGTGACTACGTGAGGCTTGAGAGCCCTGTGATACAATGTAGATGTAAGTCCGGTGTTCTGTCGATTTATGCTACCTATCGAGATGTGCTACTTAGGGGTTCTGCGCATGTGTATGACCCACAAGCGTGGTTTGTTTCCATAAATCTGTGCAACCTTGCTGTTGGGAATGCCGTCGAGAAAGTGGCTGATCGTCAGTAAAAAAATCATTATTAGTCATATCAGAATATGCTACCCCTGATATCTTAAATAAAGATGGCATAATTTAGTATTTCAACATGCTCCCCATCTCCATACAGTAGCCTACACATGGAGTGAGTAGTGGTGCAATATAAAATGATTCTGTGGTGGGAGCATTATTTGATAGGGGATATTAGTCTATCAGAATACGCTACCCCTGAAATAATAATAATAATAATTATCTTTATTTGTAGAGCACTTTTCAAAAATAAGTTACAAAGTGCTTTAACAAGTGTAAAGACAATAATACCAAAAAAAACAATAATACAAAAACAATACAAGATAAAGAAAAGAAAAGACTAAAATACACGTTTAAGATAAATAAAATAAGTAAAATAGAATAAAATAAAAGGGATAAAATAAAGTCAAATAAGATCGGGAAAGGCTCTCCTATAAAAGTATGTTTTAAGAAGGGACTTAAAAGAGTTCACTGACTCAGCTGTTCCAGAGCCTCGGGGCCCTGACAGCAAACGCTCTGTCCTCTTTAGTTTTCAGTCGAGACTCTGGAACAGACAACAGACCTCTGCCCGAGGATCTCAAGGTACGTGCTGGTGTGTATGGGACTAAAAGGTCAGAAATATAACAAGGCGAGAGGCCATGAAGAGCTTTAAAAGTGATCAATAAAATTTTAAAGTCAATTCTAAAACATACTGGGAGCCAGTGTAATGAAGCTAAAATAGGAGTAATGTGGTCATATTTCTTTGTTCTGGTTAAAAGCCTGGCAGCTGAGTTCTGGACAGAAAATATTACAATTATCCACATAACACACACGGTAAGCCCTGCAGGCGGACTGGAGCCAGTCGTGGAGGCCAAGGAGTCTACTGAAGCGGCCAGCAGCGCGACCAACTGTGAGAATGGGACCAGAGAAAAACGGACTTTCCGCACTGCTTTAAAAAGTTAAAAAGACGGTTAAAATCTGATTTTGTCAGCTCAGACTGCTGAAGAGCTGTGTCATTTGTTCCGACATGGACTATCACTCTTGTGTGACTCTCTGTCTGAGCACAGCCTCCTTCAGGATCCTACGTCGGGAAGCGGAGGTTTTTGACCGGGATGACGGCTGCCGATCAGGTCCGGCGGCAGACCGGCGGTCCTATCGCGGGAGATGTAGCCGGTGAAGGAGATGCAACAGTGTCGGCAGGCACTGTGCGCCGAAAGAGATCCGAATCAGGGAGACTCGAAGCCGCAGGTGCATCAGCTGGATGGACCGGAGTGTCGTTAGACAAGGCTGCATAGCGGTTGGAGAGGCTGATGTGCGGAGGAGAGGCAGCCCCATCCGAGCCTCTCTTGCAGCCACGGACCACCACTTCAGCCCAGGTTGACTGATGCTTCTGAGTCGAGCAGGATGAAAGCCTGGGAAGGCTAGAGGGGTCCCAAAACACGGTGTCCTGGATGTTAGCGGTTGCGCTAAGAGAAACAATCTGTTTGGCTTGTACTGAAGCTACATCCATAAAGCCAGTCAGCAGGGAATCTTTCTCTTTGAGTTCCTCTGAAAGTCGTCGGATGTCTTCCATGATGTCAGCAATCTTTTTGTTCGCTTTCTTAAGGAGTGAGCAGTCCTCATGGGGCAGAGTTATCTCGGCTAGCACAGTCACCGGAGCTTTGTTGTTGTCAGTAGCGTTGATCGCGTTTTTACGGTCATCTAGCTTAAAATCCATGTCGGATGGCTAAAATCCTTAACCCACGTAAAAAAAGTTAAAAGTTAAGTTAAAAACTTAAGTTAAATAAAAGGATATAAAAAATGTAACGAAAAACTGTGGATTAAAACTGGATAAGAGTCCGGTTTAAGACGGAGCTTCTGACAGGTAGCTACAGACGCTAACCAAATGATGTTGTAATATAATGAAAAAACAGTATGTCATAATACTGTGAGAGTTATAACTTTATGGGATTGGAAAAGGGAACACATAAGGTAGCATTTTTCGACAAGGCAGCATAGATCATCAGAACACCGGATCAAACCATAGAGTTCCTGCTATTTTACATTGGGCAAGAGTAGGATTTAAAAGCTGGTTAAAGGTACTTTAAAGTTCAGGGCTAGAGAATAGTCGCCTGTTAGAGAGCCCAGTAGATTTATTACAGCACTTACTGCAGGGTCAGTGCTAGGTCAAAATATAATTCAAAACACAAATGTTGGATGTAGGACATAGGAATAAAGACCCAACTTTTGACACATTTTACTGTATTGAGGACTATCTGGGTACTGAAAGTCTACAAAATTAATAGTAGGCTACAAATAACAACATAGAAAAACAAGAGATAGGGTGTCATTTACAAATGAATAAATGTGGCCATGCCATGACAGCTGTGCAAAAAAGCTGGATAGATGAGAGGGTAGTAAACTCTAATTTTTACACCCAAATGAGCGAGGTGAAGGCAACTGAAGACCTTATTTTAATGAAAAGTAAAAGCCTATAAAAAAAAATATTAATGGAAAGGTTTGTCTTTTATTCAGCTGATCAGCTTAGACATGATAGAAAGCCAGACGTCCCAGCTGATAAGTAAATACTAGAGAAATGTGTGTTCATTCAGGCTTTGGCATGTAGCCCTTGCATGGAATATATTACACAGTACGACTTTACAAACAGTATGCATTTTTTTACATATACATGCACAAGTAGTTCTCTTTCCTGTATTCCCCACCAGATCCCCTGTTATCCCATCTCTGTTACAACTCCTTTATAGGGCTTCATAAATGTTCTCACAAATCATGAATGTTCTCCATTAGATTGATTTGTTAATATTTTTCAAACATCCTTTATTTGTATGTATGTAAACCTAGATTCTCATTAGAGGTAGTGCTCGTTGTGAGGAATAAACTTTTTCATTCTGTATTAACTTTTGTAAGATCTTTTTCCCCTTATAGTCATATAACTAATAAAAGTGAACAAAGTAAAATAAGTACAATGCTTACAATAGGAATTGCATTTACTTTGCATTGTTTATTGTCTGGTTTTAACTCATTTTGATCATGTATTCTTCTCACCAATACAATAAAAAAACAGAAAAGTGATCTCTTCACTGTATTCCCCTCTGTATGACTTACATGAGGTGACTATCGTGAATAAGAGGAAATAAATATCGTACGAGGTATGGTGTTAGAGATAGGAAATCAAAAAAGTAATCAATGGAAGGTGTAAAGCCTAATTATTCGCAACCCATTACAATTATGGGTGAACAAATAGGTTTACCAGATACATTAACCTGTTTTAATTTTCTATTTAATTCTTTTAAAATTGTATTTAAATGTCTTTTTTTTAAATATATTTCCCTGTTGAGTTGCTGAAATGTGCTATACAAATAAACTTGCCTTGCTTTACATGTGAGGGATAAAGTTTTTAGAGTAATGTTATATTTTACAGCTGTGTATGTGCCACAAGGCTGCTCTGCTTAATGTTAGTATTAGTGTGTTTTTATGTGGGTCAGAGTTCAACCATTATCAGCACATTCTTGTGCTTCTCCCGTATGGCTGAAATTGATATAATGAAAAGCTGTAAACATAATAAGTTGAGTTCACTGTATAAAATAAATAACATTACTTTAAATAATTATGCTTTTCAATGTCTAATGGCTGTGGTCACCATTTAAGTGCAACATATAAAGCAAATACCACAAGACTGATTTCTAAGTGACTATCTTTCTCGCAGCGAACCATGCCTCATCCTCAGCCACAACATTATTATTATGATGTTACACTACTGTGGAAACCTCATTTTATACACATTAAAATTTGACTATTTTAATTTGATATTAAGAATAGTGTCTTGTTTTTCTGTAACATACGCATTATACTTATATAATAGTGGGTTTTTTACAAAAAAACAACGTTTATATTTAATTTCATTTAGGCTATATTTTTTGTATAAACACTTTAAACAATGATTCATTATTTTATTTGAGAAAACTCAAATACTGAAATTAGTTTTAAATATTCTCATCGAAATAAAAAAAAACATTTTCAAATATTGCAAAGGCAACAGATATTGACTAAAGTCTTTATTGCAAAGTATAATAAAACAAATGACATTTAAGCTAAAAATTCTAATCCTACTAACCAGAGTAATGTTTCTGCTCTGTAAAATACTACAATAAACAGTGCACTTCAAACTAAATACCATTAACATTGCCAACATACAAAACATGTTTTAAATCATAAACCCTAATGGAAGAAACATCAGTTGCTATATATATTCATATCTATATTTATTCAATTCAACCAATTTAAATATAATTATATAATAATATAAATAAGTCTAAAGATAATATAAAATAAATCTATAGTACAAATACTTTTCAAACTTCTATAAAATCTTGGACAAAATGTTACACAAATGTACATAAAAATCAGCACATCAGAAGCTACTTGCCTTACATGCAATTTTTAGCAACCAGATGATAAGCATTTTTGAGTATTGAGAATTATTTTAAAATGTTTTTCACATGCTTGGTCATCACTATGTGACTATGTGTAATATTATTTTAAAAATACTGTTGACTACACTGTGCAAATAAGCCTTTATATTTGCATTATGACAAGATTTGGCATATGTGTGATTTAAGTGTTTTTCTCAGCAAACCTTGAGTTTGTCCTTGCTGAGAAGAAACTTTTCCAGGTAGCGCTGCACCTTAGTCAGAGTCTGGTAAAGGTGACTGTCGGGGAACGAATTGTTACTGATATGTCCTCCGGGTCTGGCCTGGATGGGACATTCCATTGTAATGGCCAAGGATCGCACTCTTCCCTCCAAGCTGGATACATCAGCCTGGATCTGACTGAGGAGCTCTGTGAATGGGCTCTGCAGTTCATTATCCAAAAGTCCCAGGTCATGGCTGATACTAGTTAGTCCCTCAATGGAAGGAGTGCTCAGTTCTATCTGTGGAGCCACTGGCAACTAAGGGAAGGAGAAGAACATGTGAGCTGTATATCAGTGTGTTGATTAATCTTGAATAAACAAAACATCCTTACTTTAATGATGCATATCATTACTCTATTAAATGATTATGATATACATGTTCTGGTAAAATATGGTCTAAAGTTAAACTTGTTCTTGCAAAACAGATGATATAATGATAAAACATTATAAAACAAGAAGGGAAAGGATACTCTTTCTTAAAACACTGATTAGATTCCACTGTGAAAAACTGGATAACTATGTGTTTTATAGACACTCTACATACCTTTGTCCTTAGTTTCTTAATGTGGACCAGAGTTATCTGAACTATATTCATTATGCTGTGTATGGTATTTCTGATTGAGTCTCCCTTTGTGGGAAGACTTGAACATCCAGGAGCCGCTACAATGGAGACATAAAGAAGAGCCAGAAGGATGTGCATCCTACAAAAGAAAATTGAATTATGGTAATATATATTATTTTTAAATCAAGTATATGAATGACAAACAAAATAACAAAAATCTGCACAATCACTATCAGTTAAATTAAAGCTTTACTTTTTGCATTAGAGCAAATAAATTAATTTCAAATATGTTAAACTTGAGTATTGTATTATTTCTGTTCTACCATGGGAAATATAAAAATAAAATATATTTAAAAATATATATTATTCTTACCTGTGTTTTTGGACTTTACTCCTGTAACATTTAATATCACAGAGAGATGATACATGCCTCTTTGCAGCTCCCCCCATTTAAATAGTTTTCTCCGGACTTGCCTGGATCCATTCCACTCCTCTGACTCAAACCTGAGCCAGATCCTTACAGGTCAATTTATCAACATGCTCTGCACAAAATTCACATGAAATGCCATTAAAGACATATCAGTCTGACTCAGTGCCATGGAACTCACACACATCCGATCTGTGTCCTCTGTGCATTTTCTTTACATGTGTCTTTGAAAGCATTGTTCATATTTTTTGAGAGATATTTGGAATGAAGAACAGTGAAACAAATTGTCTTTGCTGGAATGTGGTGCCTAAGACATTGTCTGCCTGTTTTTTATTGTGTTATTGCTAATAGGGCCAAAGGCAGCATCAAGAAGTTATACTTATATTTTATTTGATTGTCTCTTCATTTCCAGTCACATTTTTTGTTCAAATGGAGCAAGCTGGAATATTAAAAGGTTGCTTCATGCTTGTGTCACGTGACATGCAATACCTCAATGTTGGAAAAAGGCCCTTACCCTTTGAGTACAGCTGGCTATTTAAGATTCTCTGGCTGACATGCAGTGGCACACCCTCACTGCAAAAACTAAAATCTTAGTAAGATTAATTATCTTAATTGAAGACCAAACATAATTTTTTTTTGTCTGACAAGATATTTCTTCTTACCTGGCGGCTTTTATGTTAGAAAATTTCACTTGTTTGAAGTTTTTTTGGCCTTAAGTAGCAAGTGAAATATTCTTGTTCTGTTGGCAGATAATATTGCTTATTTTAAGTAATATTTCACCCATTTTAATGCTTTTTTCCTTGTTTTTGAGAGCTCAGTTTTTGCAGTGCTTTTTGCCCAAAAAACGCCCTGGAAAGGAGGCTAGGGATGTCGTTGTCCAACATCCAAGCTCCTGCTATTTCCAAGCTGCTTTGGCTATTTCCTGGCCTGACTATTTCAGGTGACAGAGCCCTGCAGCTGAACCAGTCAGGCTTTGGGGATACCTAGAGAGTAGAGACCCCATCAAGGTTATAATAGGTCCTGCTCAAATGAAAATGAGGGAAACATGCACCCTCAGAAAACAAGAGGGATCAGCTTTTAGCTTCAGCATATGAAGGACAGTGGGCTAACAGGCAGCTTAGATGAAAATCCAAGACCTTGGAATAAACGCAGTTCTTCTACTCAAGTTGAGAAAGTCAGTGTCAACCAACTTTTTATTTTCAGTGGCAATAAGAACCAGAGAAAGAAAAGTTTGCATTAATGCAGCTAGGCACAAGGAAGTGGAAAATCATGAATGAAGATTGCAGCGGAAATTGAGGTTAAATTCACCAGTGGAAGCATAACAGCAAATATTTGCCACACAAAAACAGCTTGAACTGAGCAGCCAGTCTTGTTTTCTAATTAAGGCCACACTAAGACAACAAAGAAATAATAATGTACTGTAATAATAATAATCTTTATTTGTAGAGCACTTTGCAAAAGCAAGTTACAAAGTGCTTTAACAAGTGTAAAGACAATAATACCCAAAAGACAATAATACAAAAACAATACAAGATAAAAGCAAGAAAAAATTTAAAAGACTAAAATACACGTTTAAGATAAATATAAAATAAGTAAAATAGAATAAATAAAAGGGATAAAATAAAGTCAAATAAGATCGGGAAAGGCTCTCCTATAAAAGTATGTTTTAAGAAGGGACTTAAAAGAGTTCACTGACTCAGCCGACCTGATTTCCTCAGGCAGGCTGTTCCAGAGCCTCGGGGCCCTGACAGCAAACGCTCTGTCCCCTTTAGTTTTCAGTCGAGACTCTGGAACAGACAACAGACCTCTGCCCGAGGATCTCAAGGTGCGTGCTGGTGTGTATGGGACTAAAAGTTCAGAAATATAACAAGGCGAGAGGCCATGAAGAGCTTTAAAAGTGATCAATAAAATTTTAAAGTCAATTCTAAAACATACTGGGAGCCAGTGTAATGAAGCTAAAATAGGAGTAATGTGGTCATATTTCTTTGTTATGGTTAAAAGCCTGGCAGCTGAGTTCTGGACAGTCTGGAGTCGATCAGTAGATTTTTGGGTTAAACAGGTGAAAAGACTGTTGCAATAATCCAGGCGTGATGAGATGAAGGCGTGTAAAATGGTCTCGGTGTCCTTAAAAGTTAACATAGATCGAATTGAGAAATGTACATGTTTTGCATTCCTCCGAGAAATTCCCAAACACACTTATGTATGGAATTCTCCATTCAGCAAGGAAACCTGTCCTTGTTTTAGTCACAACTTTTGGAGGCTGTATCCTCTTCCTTCACACTAAGGGAATCCTTGCTATGGTCATTTCTGGTTGTTGTGCAGAGGGTGGGCGACACTCCTTGCAGACATTTATGCTATGCAGGTTGAATCTCCTGTGCATCAGTTTGTTAAGAATTACACTAAATGAGGTGGAATCATTGCTTTCGTTTACTGCTGGATTTTAGAGATCCAACATAGAATCCAACGTAGAAAATATTATTTTGGTGAGTTTTCTGATTTTGCTTCTAAGAAATCTCACACCTTTACATTCATCTAGATTGTAGGTTTTTATGCAATTATTTTATTTATTGTCTAATAACTATGATCATACTGTGCAAAATAAACATCAATCCTCCACATACAGGTCAGTGAATTAATTATATGTTTCACTGCCTTGTCACTGAGCCATGATCTAGTCCAACAAACTGATTCTTCTCTGTCTTGTCCTATACTGTTGTGTGTAACGTCTCCCTTTTAAAATCAGCGGTTCCATAGTTGTTGATCCAGTGGCATGAGATTCCCAGAACTTTAATTAATGTCAATAGTTTTGTTGAAAGCAATGATCATATAATATAACTTGCCAAAATAAACTATTTAGCCTACTGCACTCAAACACATTGCTCTTTTTCTGTTGGAGGAATAACGTGACTCAGATGGAAAAAACTTTGCTTCTGACGTAGATTATATAGAGAGTCAAACAATTGAACTAGGGAGGAGCAATTTCTTGGAATGCCTGCTTTGGTCAATTCCAGTAAGCTGATATGGCACCGGGCCAACTAATCTCAACATAAACTTCCCAACCCTGTCTGGTGAATTTTTTTAGTTGTGCACCAGGGTACAAATACTGTAGGCGATGACTTGTCTGTACGGGAAATAGCTGTGTTTTAATACCTATGACAAAGGTCTGAGAAGGATTGTACTGTAGACTTAAAGCCCCCAAAGTATCATACATCACAAAAAGATTAGAGACTACAGAGACTAAAGACAAAAGTTCAGTCATAGACTGTCAGAGTTGTGAATTTCGGGGAAATATTATGTACTAAATACCTGAAAAACTAATGACATTCCCATTAGCCTCATCTGTCGGGGAGAGACAATTGACACACTTTTAAGATATGTCCTTTTAAAAAAATAACGTTACAGACAGAAATAATTTGTTGTTGTGATCAATATTCTATCAATACAAGCTGCTATCTTGTCAAAATGTGTAACGACTTCAGTATAATTTGATTTTAAACAAAAGGTGCGCATTGTTTCATTCGTCCCCACCGGATGTGGCAGATGAAAAACAGGGGTGGGATGGAAAAAAACACAATGACATACATTTAAACTGTTTATGTTATTCTTGTTTTTATTTAAAATGCTTGACAGTGTCCTTAATATGTAATTGCAAACATATTATTTCCTTTTTCTTAATCAAAAAACAAACAGTTAATGGGCATTTTCATTAGATCTCAGCTGCCAGTATCCTGATGGTCTGGCCTGCAGCCTAGTGGACCACGCCCCCCTCATTAGTATCTAAATAGTGTAGAATGGCTACCTGTCTGACTCCTGACAAGCTTCCATACTGTAAAACTTTGACTAACTAACTAACCAATCTATCATGTCATCATGACCCTGGCATATGAAACAACAAACACAACTTGTCATTCAGTGAAAGAGTGACGTATCCATTTTTTGTGGTTCTGGTAAGTACTGCGTACTGTATGTGCTGAGGTAGTTTTGGATATCAGACTTGTATGGGCTCTGAGAAAATTGCTGTGTTTCATTCGTCCTGCGATTGAATTGTCCCTGCTCTCCCCCACTTTGTGTTTAGTGCTAGTTAGCAAATGTTAGCATGCAAACAGGCAGAACTAAGATAGCGAACGTTGACTGTGAGAAGTTAGCATGTTGCTCCATTAGGCACAGCGGTGCCTGGACAGCCTCAGTCTTTCTAGTTGTTCAAATGTAATAAGAAGCCAACTCTTTGCCTATGTTAGCATAAACTTTCTCATTTTATATTTAAAACAGGGGTTCTCAAATTTAATAAATAGAATTTGAATCTTTGAAGTTGATGTGTAGCTTTAAAGCCACATAGTCATAATCCATCACAATTTTCTCTTTTTAATGTGAATGCATTCCTGTTCTGTCATCTGCTGACTTTTTCACTGTTTACTCTATTTGGATCCTGTACAATTGTATTACATTTCACTCCTTAAAGTGAAATGAAATGAAGTGAAAAGTGAAAAACAGCTACAGTGTTCAGAGAGCTGATGTCTACACCGCTTATGCTGAGGTTTCACAAGTGGTTGCTTGCTCCTGGAAGTAATTTAAGTCATCTACCAGAACTACTAAATGTGCTTGATTCCTTTTTTTTGCATCATCACCAGTGACCTGAATAAAAACACAGTATTGTTGCCAGTCCTACCAGCAGCCCAAATGACTGGAACAAGATAAATTTTCTGTTGATTCCATTCAAGTCCCTTCAAATCTCTTTTATGAGTTGGCTTTTGGCAATTCAATTTATCTCATCATTGAGTTGGAAAAAAAAACTTGGCTTTGCCTGGCAAAAAGTCTGAGAACCAAAACACCAACCAGATCTTTGAAAGGTTGAAAGCCAAGAATAGAATATTTTGTGCAGTTAACACTTTTTACCATAACTTTTGGGTAAATTGTCAGGGGGAGGAGACTACCCGTATGAATTTCATGATTTAATTTAATAAACCTGCTGTAACCTCTTTCTGTTTCCAGCTGGGACATTACTGGAACACTTTTTAAATTGGAATCGGTTATTTTTGGAACCGTCTTTTGTTTGTCTTTGTGATGGGAGCTGCAGTGTGTTCTTGGGTGCAGTTCTCAAAATGTCCTCTGGAGAGCTGCACTCACCCAGAGATTTACTTATGGATCAGTTAGCCAGCCTGTGTTGAGTATGTCTTAGCACTGTATGACATTCTACTTGCCATTCATTTCCTTTTAAGCCTTTAAAGAATCTCCTATGAAATGCAACATCTCAGAAACCATGCATTTAAGGCCGTACGTTTTTGAATTACAAAGTCAGCAAGTATTTTCCTGTGGTGTACGCTAAAAGTTCTCCACCCTCTGTTCTCTATTCTCTTCTGTTCATCTTATTGCAACTGGCTATTTCTGTTCTTTCAGCTGTTTGATTTGATTATTAATTTCCTCTTTATAAATAATATTCTCAAACTCATCTGGTCTGTTGGATGATGTGCTTCTCAATAGCGAAGCACAATCCAAATTTAAATCCATGCACTTAACTTTTAGGCTGCATTGTTGCAAATGTGCCACTAAAAGTCATTTAAAAGAAAAACATACTGTATATTTCACCACTGTGAAGCAATAAAAATGCCCCCAAAGTACTTCTTCTTTCCGAACAGTGTATTCAGTATCAAACAACATGGAACCACATGTTGAAAATAGATATTGCACAGTGATATGAGACAAAACTCCCTTCCCACTGTCTTTTGCCCATGGCTACAAATTTAATTTACTTCATTATAAGTGGGGGAGGAGCTAATGTGCATCCACCAACCCATGTCCCTATCTGATGACATGTATGAGGCACTGTCCTATTTCCTAGGGCGATATGACACACAGATTGTGGGCCACGGCTGTGATCTAACTAGGAATCTCGAGCTCCAGTCAGAAGGTCAGTCAGAGATTTGATAGGTCAATTAAGGGATGCAGAGGCCTGGTCTACTGGAAAACATGCCACTTGTATTAGTCTGTGATAGTAAAGCCACACACAAGGCAGGAAGAGTTGGTGATTTAGCCCGGGATTAGCTGGGGCTGATGTTGGACTGTGACATCAGTTTTAGACAATAACCAGCGTATTGTTTTGTTTTTTTGATTTGCTTCAGTAGTACTTGCAGTGTATTTTTAATATTTAAGGAGCTGGGCTTTTGTTAACAGTCACTGATAAATTCTTGTTAGCAGTTAGCAATCAATGTGTTCATTCTTTCACTGATAAAGTATAACTGCAATGTTAGCATTAGTGTAATTTAGAATTTAGCAATATGTAGTATTTGTACTTTCAAAAAAAATACACACTTAGCACATGTATACACACTCAGTGTATTAAAACAACTGCAATCCATCCCAAAGGAAAGATTAGATTGGTTACAATATATTGAAGACACAACAAAACAGTACAATATTTTATCTTAATTTTATTTCGTCTTTATTCAACAAGGCACAGCACTTACAAGGAAATGTCCGGCTCACAATAATGAACATGTAAATGGCAGCAGCTGCTTTGAGACAACGACGAGTAGTGGATTTAAATCAAGCAAAACTGAACATGGATGAGCACAGAAGCACAAACAGTCAAGTGAACAGGTAATGATATAGAATCATAAGGTGAGAGAAGTCTAAAAGGATGCTGAGGTGGAAAGAGATGATCACTCCTGTTATAAAGAATGATGCTACACATATGCATAATCTCACTTAACATGCTCTTAATTGTGTTTGCCCGCTATGCTGCAAGGAACGTCACGTGTACACTTGTGTACTGTATGTACAGACCACAAGTGTACACATATAAACATGCATATAAACACTCCTGAGCGATGAGGTCAGATAGTTAGTTTAAGTGAAATGTCCTTGTCAGCACACACAAAAACTGCTTCAGGTTTTGACGTGCAAAACCCACATGTGAAGGCTCATGGGTATCAAGTTTACGTAACACATCACATCAAAGGCCTGAAGCTACGTTTTTTTTCTTCAGCTCATTTGTTCACTGTGTACATCCTATTTATGTTGTTTCTAGAGGTGATTCATGAAACAGATGCTCCTATTACATATGTGACAAAATGCATTTTTAAGTGTATCTTCTATAAATATACACTAAACTGTATATTGTAGCATTAAATCTAAAATGTTTGTGCATAGATTGATGAACTCAGAGCAATGACTCCTCGGGCATATTGGAGGTGTGAAAAGCACCAGGCAGTTACAAATCCATGCAAAAATTTTGCATCCTGTTTTTTTCACAGTTAACACACTTTGAGAAACAATTCAAAGTTCAGAGATGATGCAAAATCATTGAAAATGTACACACATATTCATGAAGCCTATTACTGTCTGTGAGTTTTATAACAATTTCCAGGTGAGAAAAGAAAATAAGACGACATAAAAGATCTACAGCAAAATGTGGTGTTTTGGCCAAAAACATTACAACACAATGGCAGTACAATTTGTCAGGTACAAAATCTCATTGACATTTTGACTTTCTTTCTAAAGTCTGGATTGTCAGATATTAACTAGCTCATCTGTGTTTCTTTATCTGCACCTGCTCCTCTGTTATTATAGTTATTAACATGGACTACTATATAGCCTAATCTGAAAAATCATTAATTGCTTTTACCCGAATTGCTTTGTGAAAAGAGTGTTTTTGTATATTTACTAAAGATGACATAGCTTTTTCTGCAGTCTAATGACACTCCCTTTGCTGTGCACAGTGGATAATGTATCTGTACTGGCATGTTTAAAGTTCTTTCCTGAATGTTAATTTTGATATTAGGAGCTTTAGGAAGTTTTGCTTTATGTCTATGAAGATTCTCAGTCATCCAGGTCATAGTTATCCAACGAAGGTTAAGGTTGGGTTAGGTTAAGGTTAGGTTGCCCTTCATTTTAACCTTCGTTGGATAAGTTTTGCTTTACACTCTTCGATTTGAGGTCAGGGCAACTAAATTCTAGTCTATTTCTTACTGTAGTAAGACTCTTTGCTATTGGATTTTTCTCAGGTTGCCTGATCCGATTAAGACATCTACACTGCTACATCCTGAACTATGCCATTCTTGTGTTTCATAACTGATCAAAAGCCGCACCTAACTGTGGCCAAGCCTTTGACAATCTCTAATTGTGAATGATCTTAATGCACCTCCGAGTACTGTGTGCATGCCACGAATGACTACTGGCCTCACTCTGAAGCCCCCACAGAGATGAGAGATACTCACTGCTCCATCTGGGAAAAAGAAAGGTGACGTCAGGTTCAGATGCAAGAATCCAGTGCAGATACTTTTTGGGGTAAGGGCTTCCTGGCTACTGCCTTTGGAACAGCAAGCCCAGACCGCAAAAAGACCCACAATGGACAAAAATTTACCCTTATCATCTCGTGGCGATCTTCTCAGAATCTATGGAAAGAATAAGAGCCATCAGCCCATCTGATACATGAAAGGGATTTCTAAAGCAGGTGTTCAATATGGATGGAAACTCCTGGACACAACTCACTTGGTATAGTGTAATTTCATTACACTCACCACCACACGATCCTAGAAAAAATGCAGGTAAACCATGGAAAATGAAACCGTGTATAACAACAAAAAAAGAATAGAAAACACAAGTTGTATGCATGGCTCCTGTACCCTCTGATGCTGATGTAATATGAACTTAAGTTATGTTAAAAATCCCTGAAAAAGACACAATACAACATCACTAAGAACAGCTACAAATTAGTGCATGTGAGAAACAAGTGGGAATTGTAAATTTGAGACTTACAAACTAAGAAATGAACTTCAGTACTCTATAAATCAAGTCAAGTCCGGATAAGCAAAAGACAATGTTGGTCCTGATGTCAGGATCCACAACCTTTCATAAACAGTTGAACCATATTGCTCCTAAGCTTTAACACCTTTTGTCAGAATTTCTTACTCACTTAAATTCCCTTCTGTCCAGAAAAGCTTAAACTATTTCTCCTGTTAAACACCCCACAAAGCCTCAAAAGGCCTCATCCACAAAACATTTTATCTTTTTTCTTACTTAAGCAAAACCCAAAGCAGAATTCATGAAGTATTGTTTTACAGGTATGACTGAATATTATTAACTTGTAAATTTGATGCTCATGCCACTGACTGCAAACAGACTGAATGAAAGATGGAGAAGGACAGAGATGTGACAAAGTGTCAATAGTTCTACATCAGAAAAACACAACTGAAATTAAGACATGCTAGAAACAATAATGTAACTAATAAAGACCGTTATACAAGAATTGCATCATCGTTGTTTATTAGCCATCACAGAATTGCACACTGATTAAGCTCATGTATCGTCTCCATCAGATGGTAAACTGGATGCTATCACAATATTGATTTTGACTGTTGGTCTTGACGGGAACTTCCTGTGTCTAAACACATCCAGCACACTCATGGTGTGATCTGTGGCAGTGTCACAACATGGTGTACAACTAAATTGCTTATGACATTCCTGTATGTAAACATCCGTTGATCCTCCTTCTACTACTTCAACCTTGTCATACATGTATAGAATGTTGTCTCCATCTGCAACCAGAAAACTGAAGTAACTAGAGGACCGAAACATGTTTGTCCCGTTGCGAAGCAGGACAAGGCCTTGAGAATCACCTCTAATGAAGCGCAGAGAACCCCCCCCCCCCCCCCCCCCCAAAAAAAAGAAAAGCTGCCATTTTTGAGATGATGAAAGCAGCAGGTTCAATATGTTGGGGGATGTTTCCTGTGAAATTTAAGTGTTATGTTTTCTCCCACTCTTACTTCAAAAAAGAACTTCCAGGATCCAGACATTCACCAGGACATTGTCCTTCTTGACCCTGGTCTTCGCTACACATCAGTGAGCTGGTGCAGTCCAGTCCTCAAAGGAGTCAGGAGTTCTCTTTTCCTTGGGTGGTAAACTACACAATGTATACATAATGCCTGCCACCACCACCACATTTAGGATCTTCAACTTTCAGAAACTCTGCACTTGCCATGGCAGGAGTGATTACACTCTAGTGTCTCATGGTATGAACTATCCCAAGTTGTCTTTAGATTCAGAGCAATTAGTTCTGCAAACATTAATTTCCTTTTTATTCTGGTTTCTGAGAAGAAAAGTCAGTGCTGATATGGCTACCACTAACAGGATATGTGAACTGAATATTGAAATAAAGCTTAAAAATTGCCTTTTCCTGATATCAAAGACTACATTCCAGTTATGTGAAACAGGTTCCTCAACTTATCTGACTGTTGTGGTGGAGCGCAAATAAACAGCTCTACCTGCCTGAAACACACTACTAATGATTTTATTTCATCTACCTCTAGTTCTGATAAAATATTGTGCTTAAAACCAAAACCAAAAATCACAATAGAAATTCAAAATTGATACTGGACACTGGACTTTATCTTGAAACAACTAGAAGTGTAAGAACTGTTCATACAATTCCAGCTGTTAATTTTAATCACCTTTAGACAAATAAACTTTATCAACTATAACTCTTTCAGAAAACCACAGCAGCAGCAATAAATCCCTGACATTCAGCAGAAATATTTCAAAACTCAACTTCATCAGCTTCTATAGTAAAAGCTCTAAAAGGTTGCAAACATGACAGAAAACACGACAGATTCAATGAGCTAATCTCTCGACTTGATCCGAATCTGTCGAGAAATCAACTACAAATGTGTGATTACCTTTGTTGCACTCAACATGCCCTGCCAGAAAACCAGGAAGTATAAAACATCCAATTACCACAACAACTGCCCACTGTCAGGAGCCAGCCACCATATATGCCAGTGCACCATACTGTATGAAGAAAAAACACGAGCTGCATCTTTCAGACTGTGTGACGCCAGCCATTCCATGCCACCCCCTTATCACAACAATATAACTGCCTGCAAAGCCACCTCCTTGAAGTGTACTCATGTTTTACATGAACGTTTCATCCTCATCAGCCAAGGATACACCTTGGCATGATCATCTCAGTAAAACATGTTAAATGCTTAACAACATTTTCAATACTGTTTTCAATACAAACAATACTTTTATGACTATGCAGCTTTTTTGAGGGTGTGTCCTGTCTCTTTGGTGTGTTTTTCTTAAGGTTTACATAACTTGTTTTTAACTTCTTCTTTACAATTGATGACCGATGTCTCTCAATTGGAGTAGTATGTAGCTGCAGTACCGGAATATTGGCTCAATTATTGTAACAATCAAGAAAACTTAATGAATCCACCATGTTTGTACGATCTATAGCAATAAAACATTTTACAAAGGAGATTATTCTAGGGACTACTAATGTGGATCACATCATAGAGGAGGTATTGCCAGCTTGAATTGTACACCTTCATAGTTTTCAGAAACATATATAGATGTAATTTATAGAGTGTAAGCAATTAATTTGGTTCCTAAAATGCTGAAGGCTTTTGCAGTGATGCCTTTAGAGAGGAGGGAGTGTCAGAATGGGGGCATGTTTCCAGAGTTACATTACACATGCAATCTTGAAATGTTGCAACCTGCAGCAATCATCATTAATCCAATTTCTTGACTGTTGAGTTTGCTGCTGTAGTTTTGAGGTCTTCTTCACGCACCATGTTGCAAAACATAAATCTAGAAATTAGCATCTGAATCTGGGATCCAGTTGAACTCTATAATGAAATCTAGAAAACAGGGGGAAATCCTGCATCAAACACATGCTAAACTAAGGGTGGAAATCCCTTCAATGCTTTAAAAGGTTTTTTGTGGTGTGCAGTGACCACATCTGGCTGATGGGGCCTATGCCTATATGGGCGGACAGGGACCCGCAGACTGGACCATCTGCACACGTGGGCATCTGCTACACTTACCTCACCACATGCGTCATATGTGGGGGGGGGGGGGGGGGTCACTTCCCTATTGCTCTTTCTCTAAATGTTTCCTACATTGTCCCATATTCGGTTTACTTTGTTATAGTTCATGCACTGATAAAAGAATGTGTGTTTTGATTATTTATTTACTTCATGACACATGTCGTGTGTATGTGATGACTTGAACGGGCTCCAATTATCTAATTTTTGCAGTGTCGATTCTACAGGCCCATAACCAGTATGCGCTCTCCATCTTATAGAAGTTGCTGAGGTTGATGGATTTGGGGAGAGGTGCTCTCCATGGACCTGAAATACACTATGAGCTGTCCGCGGTGCTGAAACCAGCTCTCGCTGCGTGGTGAACGCCCTGCACTGGAGCCCAGTTTGTGGAAAGAGGAGGGAAAAGTGGAGTTGGTTAAAAAATGGTTGACAGAATCCAAAACCAAAAATTAAACCAAAACAAAGCTGACACAACCACATAACCTCTCTTTTTGGGGGCGTCACGATGGGATGTGCAGTCTGAGGAAGAATTGATCGTGCATGAATTGGCACTTGTTGCCATAACGCATTGAAAGCCTGCCGGTTGGGCAATATGTGTGCGTACATGTCCGCGCGTGCACCCGTAGAACAGTCTAATTGCTATTCCACGATAAAACAAGTAACGATACTTCTTCCGGACTCCAAGCGCACGACTGCCCCCCCCCTCCTTCACACACACACACACACACACACACACACACACACACACAGAAATATATACACACCGCCGGGCTATGAAAAGTAACATCTCGGCAAATGATGATCAACCAGCTCAATTTCTATAGACAGCCCGGTCTTAATGACACTCAAACTATCCTAAAATGATGCAAGATGTTCAGTGATTGGTATTACAATTAGACGACATTGCTTGCAAGTATTGCCCTGATCCTCTCACGGTGTTTCTAATATTTCAAAGGTTACGTCTAGTCATCAACATTGTGATTATCGTACTAACATGTATTTCCCCTCTGTGCACACTCTGTTTCTGAGCGGCGAATATATATTGATGGATGCAGATTTGTATTGCATCGGTCTAACGGGGCTGTAGACTGAACACGTCGACCACTGCGGTTAATGATAAAGAATTGCAATCAACTCAGTGGAAGTCAACACGAAGACACTTTAAGTTAAATATGTAATTTCCTATGTTCACATCAACACGTCTGTCCGGAGGAGAAACCACTGGCCACTCATGCTTCGCCGTCAAACTCGGGGATGAATTTCTCAATGGCTCTCTATGTGGCAACACTGTCTATAAGCACGAAAACAGAACGGCAGGTTGTTGTTTTACTCAACTTCAATAATAAGCAAAAAGGAAATAATGAAAATAGAATGGGCTCACCCAGTCATCAACGATCCGTGGAAGCGTGCATCATCCCCCCCCCCCCCCCCCCCCCCCCCCGCCCCCTTTTCCCTCCAATAATCCCTGGGAATTTGAACGGCACCCATTGATATGCAGCAGTAGCCCCCCCCACCCCTGCCCCCCCACCCCTCACCCTCCCTCCATCCTCTCTCTTCCCAGACGTCAGTCGCATTGCCGCCCATTCATTTCGGTCTGTATTTATTTTATTTCTGTGCATTTTCTTAATCTTAATCCATTCTGTCCTCCTCACTCCTCTCTGGAAAATGCTGCAAAACCTCTAATGGAAGCCACTCAATTCCTCCAGTCTGCTTCTTGCTGGTGACCTGCATTGACGTCATTGCGTCATTAGGTTTCCCCTGGAAACACGGGAGAGCCAAAAATAGAAACACATTAATTCAAACCCCAGGCTGGGGGGAGGGTGTTGGGGTGTGGGGTAGTTTGGGGCTGTTTTTGGTGACTGTTTCTTTCTATCAACCCATAATCTTCTGACCTGTAGTGTTTTTTGGAGCATGTGGTATTCAGTAGTGAGTCTACAGGAACCTATGAAACTTTGTAGTTCTTATAATATAACTAGGAACGTACAGTGTCTGAGTCAACTAGGCCTTTTTGTAGTTTTTGTTGATCACAACTTGTGATTGTCTTTTAGATGATGGTGTCAATGGCGCCTATTTGTGATCTTAAAACAACATTCTCCTAGTTTATGTTTTAATGGTAGCATGTTGCTGACATATGTCAACTGCTCTAGTAGTCTTAATAGAGAGGCTATCACAAAATATTTTTTCCAGGCTTGCACCACAGTTGAAACCTTTTGGTGAATTCAGGGCCGGATTAGGGGTGGCCAGGAGCAAAGATGTGCTTGAGGGCCACATTAACCCATTGTTTCTCCCAGTTTGTGTGCAATGTTCAATACTACCAGGACCCTAGGTTACCTGTGTGGGGATTTGATCCAACAAAAATTAATTTTAGGAATATGCAAGACAAGACAAAACTGAAGTCTTAAAATTGGAATTTGACCATGGGAGACATCTCAGGATAGGAACCTACCTAACCTACCTTGTCTTATGTCGGTTGCTTAAATAGTACATATCCAAAACATATTTTCAATAAAATTATCAGAAACCAGTTGACATAAAGTAAGAATTTTCTGTAGTGAGCTATAGTGAGCTGTCCATACAGTGGCAACTACTGGGAAACAGTGAAGTCAAACTTAGTAAATGACCAAAAAATAGTACAAGTAAATATGTGTTTTTTAGTAATCAATAAAACCAACCACCACGCCATTCTCTCAAGAAGAACCAATAAAATTACTGACTGTATCTTCATCAGATAATTACCCACACTCATTCCCAAAATATGTAATATTGTGAGTTGAAAATAGAAAAACTGGAAAACAGGGGGATAATAGAAAAACTCCTAGAGAGAGAGATCATTAGTTTTTTAAATGAGTTATCATGCAAAACCACTGGCTGTCCACTTAAACATTTTGTTGCATGTCACATTCATCCCAGATTGGACCTGGTTAGCCCAATATGGAATGCAAGCATTTTGGCTATAGCATAGTCATGTCTGAGTATATGAGTATACTCACCTTTTTTGAATAAAACAGTGGTCTGAACTCAATTATCAGGCAAATATCCCCAGATTAGAAGATTATGCCTTCAGAAAAACATGTATTTTTTATCTTTTATTTTCCTTTAAACAATGTACACCACTCTTATAAGCTGATGTAAAATTGTGCTATAAATATATCCCAGGAGCAAGAAGGTCGTGGGTTCAAACCCCGGGTTGCCCCGGCCCTTCTGTGTGGAGTTTGCATGTTCTCCCCGTGTCTGCGTGGGTTCTCTCCGGGTGCTCCGGCTTCCTCCCACCGTCCAAAAACATGCAGGCTAGGTTGACTGGTTACCCTAAATTGTCCTTATGTGTGAGTGCGTGCGTGAGTGGTTGTTCGTCTATATGTGGCCCTGCGATGGACCGGCGACCAGTCCAGGGTGTACCCCGCCTTGCGCCCGATGTTAGCTGGGATTGGCTCCAGCCCCCCCGCGACCCTGTACGCAGGATAAGCGGTTGACAATGGATGGATGGATGGATATATCCCAGGTCAGTTTGGAAGTGAGTAAACTACATCTGACCTCAAATTGATAAACAATATCAAGCAAACTACAACAGAAATACAGTGCCTTGCGAAAGTATTCGGCCCCCTTGAACTTTTCGACCTTTTGCCACATTTCAGGCTTCAAACATAAAGATATAAAACTGTAATTTTTTGTGAAGAACCAACAACAAGTGGGACACAATTATGAAGTGGAATGAAATTTATTGGATATTTCAAACCTTTTTAACAAATAAAAAACTGAAAAAATGGGTGTGCAAAATTATTCAGCCCCTTTACTTTCAGTGCAGCAAACTCTCTCCAGAAGTTCAGTGAGGATCTCTGAATGATCCAATGTTGACCTAAATGACTAATGATGATAAATAGAATCCACCTGTGTGAAATCAAGTCTCCGTATAAATACACCTGCTCTGTGATAGTCTCTGAGGTCTGTTTAAAGCGCATAGAGCATCATGAAGAACAAGGAACACACCAGGCAGGTCCGAGATACTGTTGTGGAGAAGTTTAAAGCCAGATTTGGATACAAAAAGATGTCCCAAGCTTTAAACATCCCAAGGAGCACTGTGCAAGCGATAATATTGAAAAGGAAGGAGCATCAGACCACTGCAAATCTACGAAGACCCGGCCGTCCCTCTAAACTTTCAGCTCATACAAGGAGAAGACTGATCAGAGATGCAGCCAAGAGGCCCATGATCACTCTGGATGAACTGCAGAGATCTACAGCTGAGGTGGGAGACTCTGTCCATAGGACAACAATCAGTCGTATACTGCACAAATCTGGCCTTTATGGAATAGTGGCAAGAAGAAAGCCATTTCTTAAAGATATCCATAAAAAGTCTCGTTTAAAGTTTGCCACAAGCCACCTGGGAGACACACCAAACATGTGGAAGAAGGTGCTCTGGTCAGATGAAACCAAAATCAATGCAAAACGTTATGTTTGGCGTAAAAGCAACACAGCTCATCACCCTAAACACACCATACC
This sequence comes from Micropterus salmoides, assembly GCF_014851395.1. Lineage (NCBI taxonomy): Eukaryota > Metazoa > Chordata > Actinopteri > Centrarchiformes > Centrarchidae > Micropterus > Micropterus salmoides. The sequence goes on from NW_024042283.1 coordinate 28,452, forward strand.
CACTGTCAAACATGGTGGCAGCATCATGGTTTGGGCCTGCTTTTCTTCAGCAGGGACAGGGAAGATGGTTAAAATTGATGGGAAGATGGATGGAGCCAAATACAGGACCATTCTGGAAGAAAACCTGATGGAGTCTGCAAAAGACCTGAGACTGGGACGGAGATTGATCCAAAACATAAAGCAAAATCTACACTGGAATGGTTCACAAATAAACATATCCAGGTGTTAGAATGGCCAAGTCAAAGTCCAGACCTGAATCCAATCGAGAATCTTTGGAAAGAACTGAAAACTGCTGTTCACAAACGCTCTCCATCCAACCTCACTGAGCTCGAGCTGTTTTGCAAGGAGGAATGGGCAAAAATTTCAGTCTCTCGATGTGCAAAACTGATAGAGACGTACCCCAAGCGACTTACAGCTGTAATCGCAGCAAAAGGTGGCGCTACAAAGTATTAACTTAAGGGGGCTGAATAATTTTGCACGCCCAATTTTTCTGTTTTTTATTTGTTAAAGTTTGAAATATCCAATAAATTTCGTTCCACTTCATGATTGTGTCCCACTTGTTGTTGGTTCTTCACAAAAAATTACAGTTTTATATCTTTATGTCTGAAGCCTGCAATGTGGCAAAAGGTTGAAAAGTTCAAGGGGGCCGAATACTTTCGCAAGGCACTGTAACAGCATGAATTCATGTTTTGTCTTGAAAGCAGCCTCACATAATTAACGGTTTGAGACTACCTTGTGCAATATATTGACTAACTTTATCTTAAGGAGATTTAAAGGGGCTCCAAAAATAGGGCGAATTAAATGTAATAGGTCTATTAAGTTAATTCATTGTTCTTTCATTCATGTAGTTCTCTTCATAAACCATTCACATATCCAGGGCAGCCACCTTTCCAGTGACGCAAAGTCCCCCTCCCATTTAATCGCTTTAGCTTCATCTGTCTGCTCTCATGTTCGAGATCAAGTGACATACGGCGTTGCGTGTACCCCCACCCCTTTTCAAATGCGCCCCCAACGTGCACCACGTGTTCACGTGCACACCCTATAGCCTTGTGACACCCGGCTGGAGGTACGCGCACTGGCACACGAGTGGTAATGCTGCATTCACGCTGTGGTCTCAAAGAAAAGAGAACAAACGACAAGGCAAAACTCTAGCATCATCAGCATCGCGAGATAATAGTGGACTGCAATGGCAATCCTACGGTTGTTGTCAAGGTGATTTCCCTAAACAAGTAATTCTACCACCCACAAAAATTAGTCTGTGTGGCTGTTCACCTTTCCTATTTTGATTATTATTGTTTAGATTATTACTCAAGGCTTCTATGGTAGCCCAAATGTACAGTACAACATATATTGCCAAACTAAGCGTAGCCTGCAAAGTCAAAAAGTTAAGGTTAGTCACACTTTTCAGCTTAATCTTCTCATTTTGTCATATAAAGCCAAATGAAATAATCATAAAAATGATGAAACCATTATTTCAGTATATCATTTTCATACAAAGTGAAGTCAATATGAATTAAAAAAGAAGAATTAACAGTCCAAAATTACTGTGTTATGGTTTTAACAACACACCTTGTGTGTGTTTTCATTTAACGTTTTTGTTATTTTATTTTCTCAAAGAAATTATGCACTATACCTCTCAGATATCCGTGCATAAGAAAGAGTGAACAATGAAAAGAGGATCTCAATAGTCTGTTTGGCTACTAACAAGAGCAGATAACTGATTGGGGGATTTCTACTTAGTCAACTGCTGTTGTAACATACTGCTTACCTGTTGCTTTGAACAAGAGATTATCCAGTTCCAAAATTGTCATTATTTTCTCTTGGATTATTCCACCTAAATGGAACAGGACCAAGTTTGCTTTTTGGCTTCAGTGCCATACCTTGCTACTTCCCCCTTGACAAAGTATTAGAAGTGGCATCAATATTTTACAACCATTTATTTTTTATTTATTTTAAGGAATATAATTGTTCCAGTCTCCATGTTCCATCCACCATGTTGTCACTTGTGTAAAAGCAACCCTTCTGACCCACTAGACCACAATCCCTCTCCAGTAACATTCAAGAACTGTCTCTCAAGGGGTCAATGTAAGAAATTCCTCAAAAAGACAATGACAAAATGGTCAATACCATCTATTTTCTGGTTCCCAAGAAATCCAGTAAAGGCATCACACCTCCTTTACATCTGAATAAACTTTTTGCCTTTTGGATGCCCACACAAAACGCTACTGGTGCTTGTGCAACCATGCAACTGGTTTAGCCCTACTTTAAAGTCACTTCCAAGTTCAAGTGGCTTCAGAGGGTAGCTTATTTAGACTTTGTTTTGACTACTCCATTCCCACCCACACTTTCTCCAAATGCGGTAGTCCTATTATTTGGATCCATTTTCCTCCTGCAAATTACCTAGATGACCTCATCATTATCTGCACCTGACAATGTTGGAATTAAAGTGAACTGGAGCTCCCTCTTGCCTCGGTCAGCAGATGTAACTTTCTCCTGACGATTTCGCAAATGGCGAATAGCGCAAAGCATGGTCATTTCCTTCCATGTGGTGGATTTCGTGATGATGGTGAAGCACATGACTTAAATAGGTGATCGCACCAATAGGTGTGCCACGGCAGTCTGATGGAGAGTGCCGTGGCACGTATGTTAATAAAAGCTGTGTACAGAACCCATGGAGCCAGGCCTGTTCAAATTTCTGCAGGGGAAATCACAGATGATAGCCAATTCAACCTAAATTCAGACATCATCCTCCAGATCGGGTTTGCCTTTGAATCTGGTTCTCTCACTCCAGAATTGTCACAGTCTAGCAGGTCCTGCCAATGACAGGGGGCACTTTCTTACACATGTCAAGGCCAAGAAAGATGCTTTTTTCTTCCTCTATCACCAGTGAAATTTTCTATCAACCAAGATTATAAACCAGTTCAGAATCAGAAGATTATTTATTGCCAAGTAGTTTTACACGTACACTGAAATTGCTTTGGAGATAAGGTGCTACATGTAAACATACTGTTGACATAAATGTAGAAATATACATATGAAATAGATTGACAAAATATGAAATAGAGAAGAATAACGATTAACACTTAAAAACAAACAACAAATATGTGCAATATACCGGATAAGTGCAATGATGTGAAATGAAATAATATTTACATGTGCAAAGATAGGCTATACAGTATTTGAGAGGGAAGGGAGGAGTGTCACTGAGGGACCTGGGCCCTAATGAGGATAGCTGCAGAAGGGTAGAAGCTGTTTTTGTGGACAGAGGTTTTGGTCCTAATGGACCCAGCATCCTGCCAGAGTGACCAGGATGGGGGGTCAGCTGCCAATTAGGTGGGCATCTAGAATAGATCAACAATGGATTTGTGGTGCGCAGACACACTGTGGCCAGTTTTCTGGTTTTGATGTGATTCCAAAAAATACCAGGGTGGATAACAATAAT
>NW_024042284.1:0-27506 GCF_014851395.1 Micropterus salmoides
CACTCCTTGAAGTCACCTCCTACACGGAAGTTGTTACGCTGACACTGTGTGTGTGTGTGGGTGTATGGGAATGTGGTAGAGTAATGCCTTGGTGCTGCGTTTGTATGGGTTCCAGGGGTTAACCGAACCATTACAAGCAAAAATCCACACCAAAACATCAGTATTACATGTTTACCATGGGCTCGTTCTCAACACTGTTTGGGGTTTGATTCCCATACTTTCTATATATACAGAATAAACCAGATACTGTCAGACTCGCATGTTCACACTGGGGGATGGTAGTTAAAGACAGATGTTCAGCTAACCCTTAAGGGTGTACTACCTGATTCAGGATCCAGCACTCCTCATACCATTTGATGAGCAACTGAAAAACAGCAGTTCAGCATTTAACTTTCTCAGTCCATGCACATTTGCTTTTATTTGTGTCTGCTCAGTTTGCAGTTTAGTAGATTAACTCACTGCACCGCAGATATGTTCAGTTAAATTCCAAATACTTTCTCTTTCACGAGGCAGTTTCAACATAAAAACATATAATTCATTCACAGGAATAGAAACAAAAGTTCCCTGTTCCCTTATGGAAAAAATTCTCATTCTTCTACTAGTACAGATTTAGTATTGCATTTCAATGACATTGTCAAACTCCCTATGCACACATTCAAAAAGTTATCAAACTAGATGCGGCTGAACAAGGTGGCGCCTACATTATCCACATTGCAACTTAGTTGAGTGCATTATAGACTTTGGTGTGTTTACTATGTTTGCACCTCCTGTGCAGACTAAATGGCGAAAACAAAGACCTAAAACTAAGAAGTTTGAAAACGCTGCCGACTCTGTTTTTCATTTTTAAAAAGGGCGTTTTAGTGAAGACGGGCAAAAAAGGAGGACTATAGAAATGATGATGCTCATGTTTGGCTCTCTGATTGGGTGCTATAAGTCATGCAAAGTAGAAACACGATGACATGGTATTTTTATTGAAATATTTTGTACTGTGCAAATAACACTTATAGCCTACACTTGTACTGTTTATGCAGTCATGTTGACTTTGCGACGACTCCCAGTCTGTTTTCCGCCATCACAGTTACTTTTAACTCCTGTGTTACATTCAGTAACAGTCCCAGCTCGATCTGGTGTGGTTATTCATCTCTAGTACTTTATTCTTTCGCCAAATCTTCTGTAGCTACGGAATAGACCATCTGCTTCATGTTTACACTGGCACATGCATGCCCAGTGTACGTGAACCAAGAGTTGTGCGTTTTCAGTAGTTTTAGTATAGACGGAGATCAGCTCTGATGAGCAGCTAAAACGCTGGTGTGGACGGAGATCGTATTCATTTTAATTCTCTGTTTTTAAACTAAAACGGAGTAGTGCAGATGCGACCAAACTCTACACACCCAGATTGCATTTTCAAACTTGTAGTTGTCAGCCCCAAACTAACACTGAGCCAAATGACATCAGTTGAGGCAATCAGACTTCATGCAGCTCCCGTCTGGAGCCACAAAAGGCTTCATACAACTTTTTTCACATATGCATTAGTGCTCCCCAAGATCTGTAAACACACTTTGATGTGGAAAATCGGCACAGTTGCCCTTTCAGCATTTGAAAAGTATGTATGAACATGTAGCTTATATATGTATTTGCGAAAGCACACACATGTGTACGTGTGTTTGTATGTGTGACAGGGGCTAGTCATTTACAGTGGTGGAGCCACCTAATCCAGCCCTCTCAATGTCAAGCAGCAGAGCACACAGAAATAGTGCCGTGCAGTCATGCCCACATAGCTGCTATTCCCGGGGCTGATGGCCACCAAAGAGACAGAATGCTGAGAGAGAAGGGAGTTCGCTGCGTACTGTTTCTCAGTGTCCTGGTGGACCACAGCCAGGAAATAATGTCCGGTATGGTGGCCCATCATCAGGCATCAGTGCTGCACCACTCCTGAATTTTCCTTGTAGGGTCACAATAACGGCTCCACACAAGAAGAAGAGTGTACTTGAATGTTCCTAGAGAGACTCAAAGAGGATATATCCACAGCTCAATAGGCATTTCCTTACAGGTTGGCCAAAATTTATTGGAAGTGGCAGAAGTCATTGTGTGCCATGCACCGTGGGAATTTCCGGTGTACCAAGATCGCTATTGTTTTTTATACTTTTTTGGCAGCAGTTGTTTACACCAAGGTGTGCTTACCTAAACTCCTTTAGGCACCTTTGTCTGTAAGATTAGAAACTTTTAAATGTAACTGTTTCCAACTAACTTTGTGATACAGATCATAGTTTGTAACAAAAAAATCAGCTTTTATATATGGTACTCATGTTTTAAAGATATCATCTTTTGAAAACAGAGTGCACATTATGTACTGTTTTTAGCTGACCACCAGTTTAAAGCCCATACAGTAAAATCACCTACTTTGCATCAACGCGGCATACGGGTATTCTTTTAATGTTGCACAGTTGTAGCCACCCAATATTTCTCTCTAAAGCTTTTAGGAAAAGATCTAAATCCATTAGCAAAGTCAACCACTCCGTTGTCTTGATACATTTTCAAACAGACTTGAGTAATCAAATGCTACAATAGTTGCATTGGATTGAAGCACTGTGAGGAGAGTGAGTTTGTTGTGAAAGGTGCTTCCTGCCCCGCTGAAGAGCAACAATGGGTAGTTTCCACATTGATATGGAAGTGCGCACGCCAACAGTTGGAAATATAATCATATTCTGACCGGATATCATCAACAGGAACACAATAATACCCGAAATGATGAGCAACTGAATCTGCTTTAGATGTTAAAGTGCATTTGCTATTCCAGTAAAAGAGAATGTGTTTGTGTGTGTTTGCATGATGCCCAAATGCTCCTGTATAGCCTCAGTGTTACCCCTCAGGCCTGATTGATGAGGTGATAACAGTGACACAGCCGTTGTTGCATGACAAAAAGAGGCTGCGATGGATCATTGTGTTGTACACTGTCTGTATCGCCCTGTTTACACGGTGAGGACACACAGAGGAGGAGGACGGGGGGGGGGGTTTAGAGATAAGGTCGAGACGGTAACATGAGAGGGGCAGCGAGAGATGAAGAGAGGATGAGTACGGGTCAAGGTGAGAACTTCTACTTAGGAGGGTGCTGACTTGTCTTCGCCTGAGTGTGGATAAAAAAGATTAAGGAGTTTGATGAGCGTTGTCACTCTGTCACTGCCTATAACAGCTCTCACTCTTCCTTATCTGGTCCTTTACTTTGGTTCCTGTGGACCACCCTCTTAATTCTTTATTCCTGTCCTCCTTACATCCCTATCCCCTCCTCCATTTCCTCATCCTTTTTCTGTCTCCTATTTCTTCCTCTTCCTTTAAACCTATAAAAATGGCACGTGTGCTCTGAGGCAGTCTTACCATTAGGGCAAAGGAAGCCACATAGGTCCCTGTGGCCTTCAAAAGGCAAAAATTAGTAAGTAATGAAAGCTTATTTTCATTAATTTAGAGGATATTTACTTACTGACCAACACCCTTCATTTGTTAGATTAAAAGACTTGTCATTTCTTGAGTCATCCCCACTCCCTCCACTACTTCATCAAGCTCAGCTACTTCTCTTAACCTCAAACTTTATTTTTTATCACTGCACCAAAAGCTAAAGGGAAATGCTCCTGAAAAACACTGCCTCAAAGGGTTGATATATCGATGCTGCTATTTTGGCCAGGTCTCTCTTGAAAAAGATTTAAATCTCAATGAGATCATCTGGTTAAATAAAGGTTAAATTAAATAAATGCACTGGTCTTATCAGTCATCATTTACAACTATACAACTAAGTTGCACCATAAAGTAATAGTTTGAGATTTTGGGAAATGAGCTGTGCTCATTTTGTTGTGGCGGGTTAGATGAGAAGATCAATACCCTTCTATTTGTGCATTAACAGTGGAACTAGAGGAGTCAATTAGCTTAGCTTAGACTTCAGATGGAGCGTTTAAGCACCCCTAAAGCTCACTAATTAACTCATATCTTGTCTGTTTAACTTTAAAGTAGGCCAGACTAACTGTTTCTTCATGGTTCTGGTCTAGTTATGCTAAACTAAGCTAATCAACTTCCAGCTCTAACGCCATAGCGCATAAGAGTGTTATTAATCTCTTCTACTAATTCTCACAAAAAAGTACTTCCCAAGATATCAAACTATTCCTTTAAAGTTACAGTAAAATCCTTAAGATTTCAGTGTTGGTGACACTGGGAGCACCTGTGGTTACTGTGGGTACTCAAGTTTCAATAAAAACAGGTCGCAGAATTCCTTTCAAAGCGAATAGAAGAAGAAATCAAACATTCAGTGTTGTCTGCCGCACAGCATCTCGTATGTGCATGCATTATTTACTGTAATTTGCTTCTGTGTGGGTGAGCAATTTGAACCCTGTGCGGTAAAGGCAGACTCTGCCAGTAACAAAAATGTATTGATGTATTTGCATTTCATAGAATATAAATACACTGAATGGCGGTTGCTGAAAAAATAGCAGTTTCATATAATTACAATCTGAAGGTTTATAACTTAAATGTAAACTTGATTGGAAATGGTCAGGTCATAATTTGCTAAGGACCCCTATATGATCCAGTCTGTCCCTGCTCCTATCCGCTGCTTTCTATGTTAGTAATGTTTTAAAAGCAGCCCAGCTCAGTCCACTCGCTCCATGCCAGCAGGAGTTGGGCAGGGATACCAGCAGATTCCCCTCTGCTGATGTCACCCTGCTGGACAGACACTTGTTATGTATCATGGTCACACTATTAAATTCTCACTGAGGTCTATTTAGGCCCCAAGGAGGCTGATGGTGGCATCGCATTACTTACTGGGTAAGAGGAGAAGAGAGAGTTACAGGCAGAGAGAGAGAGGGACTGGGGTTGTTTTAAGAGGGGACGAGGAACGTGGTGGGGAAAAAGCAAGGGGAGAAACTGGATGAAATTGACCATTGCTGCGCACACACACACACACACACACACACACACACACACACACACACACACACACACACAAGCCAAAAAATAACTCTAACAAACAACAGCATGCCAGCAAACAGACAGGAAGACTGGATGACTGCATGCTTGACTCATCTGTTTTCTCAGCCCCTTACAATATGCCTTGCAGAAATATCCCATATCCGCCCAGGGTGCGTGTGTGCAGAAGCAGGCACCTAATGGTGGTTTTAGAGGATCAGCCCAACGCGTGCTGGCCAGTTGAGCTGGCTGACACCACAGCTTATGACAAAGGAGAGGGAGGCAGATGTCAGAGTATATGGCTGCAGCCTCTAGTAACCGCAAGGAGTGGGCTCCAGGCATTCTTCCTCACTGTGCTTTGTTTGTGGTCGGCTGCTGTTGAAACTGAAACATCACCTTCTCCGAAGGCAAACACTTTAAGCAATCTTTACTTTTTCAGTTTAAAGGATTGTTTGGAAAAGAGGGGATGGATTTGCCTTGTGGATAAAAACCTCTGTTAACATTGATTTGTGTATTTTAAATAGAGGCAGGGGAGGAATGCTCCTGTCACTCCAAAGAATCACTGAAACAGCAAAGTCTATTTCTCACGCAATGTGTCAGATATAAACACTGAAAGCAGACAATCAGTTCAACAGATAAATCTAGTAAGCTGTAATGCAGTAAGAGGACTTTGTGATGGTGACAGGTTCTTAGAGGTTATCAAGGCCGCCTATGTCTAATTGTCCTTCCTGAGTGGAGTGTGCATGTTTGTCCTTGTATATGGGTTTCCACTGGGTGCTTCAGTTTCATTTTGTGTTTCAAAGACATGAAGCTAAGGCTAATAAACCTTTAAGAGTCTTCAGCCTAGAAGCTCTGTGAGGCTTTGAGCTTAATGCCACTGTTAGCATGCAAACATGCTCTTAATGACAATGCTAACATGCATTGTCATTAAGAGCATGTAAATGATTACCATGTTCACCATCGGATGCTGTGTCTCAGTTCGCGTTCTTCCATAACTTGCTAATAATTAATAACTCTCAAAAAGTTCAGCGTGGACACTTCTCACCCTCAACAGTCGCCATCTTGGCTACGTAGCGGAAGATGGATGGACCAAGGGAGCTTCGGCGAAATGCAATTGCACACACAAGCAAGTAAAAGTAATAGCGTGTTTATTTTTATTCATTTTTAGTAAAATTGAATTGAAGTGAGCAAACAAACTGACAGACAGTCGCGGTCAAATGTTGCCGATAATGCTCCACCTGGTTGTAATTTGCCATCAAAAAGAAGCAGTCAAATGTTGCAATGATAATTTCAGGCCGTGTTTGATTTGAGGCCACATCTACACTACTACGTTTTTGATCTCCATCCACACCAGCGTTGAAAATGTCAGGGGAATCACCAAATAGTTGCAATTTGTGCTGAGGGGGACATGAATGTCTGTACCAAACTTTATGGAGATCCAATAGTTGCTGGGACATTTCACTAAAAATCTAAAATGACAACTGCTAGTGGTGTAGAAAAGTCAGGGGAATTACCAAATTCATAAAGATACATCAACTTGGAGCCAGGGCTGTCTGTACCACAATGTATGCCAATCTATTCAATAGTATATTTCAGTCTAGACCAAAGTGGTGGAGAACCGAGCCACACTGCTAGCATTTGAATGTATTGGACTGTCTTTATACATAGGCCTTTGATAGATTGGCAAGGTGTCCAGGGTGTTACCCTGCCTTCTGCTTAATGTATGATGGAACACCCATGATGAAGAACCAGAAAAGCAAATGAAGGAATTATTTTCCCTCTTTTGAACTTCTTCATTCATCTGCCTTCATCCCTCTGACTCCCCAACAAATGTATTCCCCCCCGTGAGGCCGCCTAAGCAACCCACAGGCTATTAGTGGGGTCCGTGACCTCAGTGAGACTTTCCCCTCTGCTGCTCTCCGTCTGTCCGTCCACCCACTGCTTCTCTGTGTGTTCTCTCTCTCCCGCCGCAGCCTCCAGACAGTGTGGGAGCTGTTCACAAAGCAGGAATGCAGAAGGAGCGCTCAGAGCTCAGCTGCTGGAGGAGAGAAGAGGGAGGAGAGGAAAGGCAGGAGAGGGGGATTTTTCCTTGGATGAGGTCATAAATGATGGCTTCTCTCAGAGTAAGAGCTGAGCTCGTGGCAGACGCGCCCCTGACCTTCCTCTGCCAGCACACACACACACACACACACACACACACACACACACACACACACACACACACACACAGGGAGAAAGGGCTGAGCACATGGAAGCACTCGGTTGGCAGAGAGATGACATCTAGTTTTCATCTCTGCCCATTACACTACAGCTAATCTCCCAATTCAGATTGTTCTGTCTTTATCAACACACCACACACGACTGCCAGCTTTGCACAAGGCAGTAAAATCAAGCCCCAGCGGGCCACTTTAGTGGATTCCGCCATGTGAAAAGCCCTGCTAAAATCTGCCCTATTACTAGCTGAGAGATGGAAGTGATTAGTAACACACTACAATTAGCATGCTCAGCAGACACATATGTACCGACACAGCTGATTCAACAGCAATATTGTCTCATCTCGACGAGTGATGATCTGATTTGGTATTCCTGTACTGATTGGGTGAGGAGTCCCAGTTAGTAGCAACTGTCGAGACGGCAGGATGAAGGTGGTTATTATTGTGATTACTCAGCCGCTTTTCCTCCCCATGTGTGAGTCACAGAGACCGACGTTCTATGGCTTTGTGCCTCAGTGTGAAAAATATCACGCCTTCCCTGAGCCCCTTCCCCAGTATGGATGTCGGGAATGTGACATAGCACCAAAGCTTTGTCGGGGGACAATAGGGCCCCCATCTGAATGTGACACATCCCTGTGGGAGCAGTTGTTTTTATGTGTCCTCTGATTCTCTCCCTGTGAGCTGGTTTAGTTGGAGTCACTCTTACAACCCAAACCAAACTGTTACAATCTCAGTGTAACTTAAAGGTTGACCGCAGTATCACCGAGCACCATCTTTGACACTAGTGTCAAAAATCTAAGAGCCCTGACACATCAAGTTAACAGTGGATTGTGAGGTGATGTTGGGCTGTTGTTGAGTGTCTGTGGCTGACCATGGCCCACAGTTTTGGCACTGTTTCCCCGTCTATTATTGGCTGCTGTTTGTCTGATTGAGCATGTCAAACTGGCAGCTGATGGAGTTCTCCAGGTGACGATTCAAGAGCTGTGGAGTTCATTTTCCATGGGATGCAACTGAATTGCTTCTCAGCGCAGCTTTAAGAAGCCTATAACCATGCTTGCTGTTCTGTGAGGCTTTAGTAAGGAAAAGCACTGCTTTGAGCTAAATGCTAACAGGCTCACCATGACAACGCTAACATCCTGAGGTATAGTAGGTATAATTTGACATGGGAAGTCATTTCCGAGTTCCCAGTTAGAACTTTCAACTGGAACGCCCCCCTGAAGTCGGATTTCCGACTCGGGAAGTCGGGAGAACCGCACTACCCCAACTTCGTGATCCAAGATGGCTGTCGGGGTATCAACAGTTAGTGAAAGCTGTAGTTTATACTATTTATTAGCACTTCTGTGTACTTGTGACTCATATAAATGTTCGTACACAAAGTGCTGTCCAACAGCTGTCTGTGGACGTGTTGCTACAGTGTTTAGTGAGAGTAAATACCGCACAATGCGTTTTTTTAATCAACCGTCATATCAATAGCTAACCTGGCTAGTTGTAAACAAACAGCTGGCCGAGCGAGGTTTTCCGACTTGTTAACTGGTACGCCGTCAACTCGGGTGTGACGTCATTCCCAGCTCCGACCTCCGACTTCCGAGGTAAATGGAACGCAGCATAATGTTCACCATCTTAGTTTAGGACATTAGCATGTTAATGTTAGCTAATTAACAATAAACACAAATTACAGGTACGTTGCTTATTCATACAATGTTTCCTCACACTTGTGTTTACACAGTCACAGCACCAAGCAAGAAGTGACGGAGGCAGTTTTGTGGGATTCTTTGCTCTACGGCTACCTCTTCTTCCAAAAGACAACATTTGATAGGCCAACCTTTGTTCTGTTGGTTCTTTGTGGTTGGCTTGTGTGTCAGGGCTCTGAGTGAAATTTAACTCGTGAAGCCTCATTGAAGGCTTGGATGAGATTAACATGTCAGTGGTTCAGCAAAGTTAATGGTCTTTGAATTGCATTGAATACTTCTTTTAGTTCTTTTACAAAGGCTGTGTAACCAACAGGCCTGTTTGAGGTCACTAAAACAGATCGGGACTTTCAGGTTGCCCTTGAAACCACGGAGATTGTGCTATTTTTGTATCTTAACTTTCAGAACTGTCAACTCTGGAATTCAATCACAGTCTTCCCCACCTGTTTTCATTTTCTCTTTATGTCTCTCTCTCTCTCTCTCTCTCTGTCTCTCTCTCTCTCACACAACGCACACAGAAGCTGCCTCCCCACTCTCCTCGCTTCTCTTTTCTAAGACAGTGGTGTGATTGTTCGAGACTGCAGGTGTGTTTGCAACAGTGGGAGTTCTTTCACACTAATTACAGACTCTTCACTGACATCTTTATTGTCTCTGAATTCTGTCCCTCCTCAAACACGCCCTCCATATCTCTGTATTGCTTTTTGTCTTTTTGACCTAACATTAAGGTCAGCAGAGCGAACGCACACATCTCAGCTCTGCAGAAGCCTGAGAAAGGAAATGAGTATGGCAAACCAAGCAGCTGCAGTGAGACTGACCACAACATCCTCCTGCTTCTGTGCTCATTAACAGCTTTCTTTCCTCTCCTCTTGCAACCTACATCCATCCAAGTTGGGTATTACCTCACCCCCTCATCCACCAATACGAAACTCCACATCAAACACGGTTACAGGAAGTGCCAGGAAGTGACATTACCCAACCACAACCTGTGCTTGAGAGACTTGGTTCACCATGGACTTCATTCCCTTCTGGGCCCTAGGTCTGAAGAGTGGTCTGCAGAGTGAGTTGGTCTATGGCTACAGTCCAGGACTGACATTCCTGTCACTCCTGTGTGTGAGGGTGTGAGTAGGATGTTATTATAGCACCTTATATAGAGAAAACAGGGAGGGTAAACCATGGGTAGTACCTTAGTAATGAAGGAAGTTTTTTCCCCCCTAATATGAACCCTGAATCCTCTAGGGTCAGTGCCAGCCTTTGCCGTCCATCTCTATAGTTACCAAAAGCAATGCCTAGTAGGGAAAACAACATCATAAAAGAAAATTGCTGTTGCGTTTGACAGTCATTATTGGATTCTATAGCTGGGTGGGTACGAGTAATTGATTGCAGATGTTTCTCTCTCTGTGAGGCCGAAAAGAAAATGTTATGCGTGCTTGTGTGTCACAGTAGGCTTACAGTAGACAGTTAGGATGAGGAGTTTTTCTGGTCAAGGTTAGTCAGCCATCTGCAGGAGCTCCTACACCCTATTTCCAAAAGTGTCTGTGTCTGTCTCTTATCGTTTTTTATTTTTCAAAGCTAAGAGATAATATTTTCTTTGTCTCCCTTTATCAGTCTAAATTTACAAAACAGCAAAATTCCCCATGATATAATGCCCTCCAGAGCAGACTTAGTAAATTATTAACTTTGTAAATGTTTTATCTTCGCAAGAACCAGATTTTATATTAAATTATATGACTAGTTAAATTATTTACAATTTTAATTCAAATGATATTTAAAGCTGCTCCAATCATTTTTTTATATGATTGATGGACCAAATGCCTTCATGTAATGTAAAAAACATTATTACCAAACTCCGCAGTTTCCCCCAGCTGTTTGGAGAGTTTATTTTGATTATTGTGATTATTGTGATCTTCGATATTTTATCTCACTATTTTAATATTTCCGCCTGCAACTTTAGTAGTTTATTCTCGGTGCTCTCATCAACCTTAGTTGTTTTATGACAAAAACGCTCTGATGAAACCCACGGTACGCTACCGGTGCAGCGCCAAACAAACAGCATACAGACAAAGTTAGCGGCTAGTAGTTGGTGGTATAATGCATTGGAGCATTTAGCGGCTAAAGAGCCAGATATTTCTTACAGGAATTGGAGGAGGTGAAAACAGAGCTACAAGGAGACATTTGTAAGGTGGCCAGAACCACGACTCAAAATTAATGCTAATACTGCCCCATGGCTGCTGGATGGGCAAATGGGTAAATGTTTGCTAAGTTATTTTCTCTTCAAGGCCATAGGGTGTCATACGTATGTGATTTTTGGCTCGTTGTGAATATCTGCCCCCGAGAGGCCCAAAAAACGAAAACTGTGAAACTTAAAGGCAATATACATGATCTCAAAGTAAACAAAAGTGTAGACAAAAGTTAGATTCTGCATGTGTAATTCTAACTTATTAATGTGAGCCTACCTCAAACATATGTGGTCAAAACGTTTGGTTGATACTTTACAGCAAACACCCAATGACTGTCAACGCATAACCCCTGGTACAACTTGGCATTAAAGCCTAAGCAGGAAACTTATTTTTGTTTTTGTTTTATCTCACCCCTCCCACATTTCTCCGTTTTGTCCTCTCTGACAGAGTTTTCCATTCTCTTATCTGGATATCGAGTTTGCTTCACAGTTGGTAAAAATAACCCTGCTGTCAAGACCATTGTGTCTATTTATGTCATAGTAAAGGGTGCTGCTCTGTTGTCTCACTTGCCCATTCCATGTGGTTGAAATGTTCATCGGTTTGTCCTGGTAATTTTTATGCTTTTGTAAGCTAATCCCTACACATTGTTGTCTATGGTCTGTCAAACGGGGCGATGCATGCATGTGTGTTTATTGTGCGAGAAAACGGGTGGCTCCTCAGGCTAGGGGAGATACGCTGTCTGCACTTGGACAGGGCTCTTCCTTCTGGCTGATTACTGCACAGTCATAAGCGCCACAAACGCAGACACAGACACACATCCACCACACACACACATAGACGACACACTGCTGACCCTACACACCCAAGAAAAGGCCCGTCTTGCATAAACACAAAGATTTTTCTTTGTTTTCCTTTTTTCCTCCCCAGTACCCTGTTCCTTACCAACATAGCTGTGTTTTCTTCCATCTGTCTGTCAGTAGTGCTATTTCAAGAGGCTTTCCTTAAAGTGGGTGTTAGTGGCCTAAAGTAACAGCAAACACACTAAAAATACTAAATTCTAAATGACCTAAAAATAAACAAAAGAGGGAACAAGGGGGAGAAGAGGATGTGGACTGATGTAAACTAATGTCTGAACATTTAGTTTGTGTTTACGCTTAGTGTCACAGCTGCCTTTATATGTACCAAAACACACACACACACACACACACAGTTAGTTAGTAGTTGTTGGTAGGCTTACTGGTTGGGGAATTCACAAATGAATAAAACCAGATTACATTTTCGGTGACACACACTTCTCTAAAAGTCACTGTTGTAGAGGTCAACAGACAACGACTACTTTTGCTGACGACTTCTTTCAGATCTCCTTTTATAGTGGACTTACTGTCGCTGGTTTAAATTTATTCTCTCTTCCAGGGTAGAACTCAGGATAAACTGTTGCTGTGTTGCTCACGCTGTAGTAATAGCAAGTACTCGGCTGTTTTTTTTACAACCAGAACACTATGTCAAGAAATACATGCGTTAAACCTATGATGTGTAGAATTTGTATAGCATCTGTCAAATGAATCTGATGCCACAGGTTTTTGTTTGTTGAAGAATGAGACAATTAGTATCAGTGCAGTCTATTTGGTGCATCCAGCTGATTCATCTCTGCATTGGACAGTGTCTTTTTTCACATTTTAAGATTTTATTTGAGGCTTTAGTAGATTCCCACTCCAACACTGACAGATTTTATCCTACCATATGAACCTTTTTGGTGTTGTTAAAAGTTTTATTTCTTCACAAGTTCAAAACATTATTGATATTCATGCACACTGCAAGGCCTGTCGCATGTTTCTCGCGCCAGGCGTTGCAAATGCACGCTCCAATGCACACTAATTACGTAATTGGGACTGGTCTCAGAATTTGAAACATTGGGGTCTGTGGTCATGGTTTCTCTGCGCAATCCCTGTTAATTGTGACTGGCTTGTTGATCCAATGATCAAGCCTTGACTCTATCACTTCCTTTTCCGCCTACTTCCAAAACACACCTGCAATTAGATAACCCCTTTTTTACTGGGGCGAATGGCCAGCTACTGTAAGTTTCAACAGAAATCCGTCACATGCGCCTTTTCCTGATTTCTTTTTCTACACTTCTTTTCTGAGTGCTTGCTGTAGAAGTGTCCACTGCACCACTACAAATTTTGAGGTCAATGGCAACTCCTGCTCAGACGAGAGAACAACTCGTTCGAGTATGTACTCATTTGTCATTAACAGTGCGTACACAGCTGCAGATGCAGGTTTTTGCATGGAGTGTGCCGAGTGCTTTAAATGTACAATGTGTAAGATCTGGCCACAACTGCCTTGTTAACTCACTTTCAAACTTTTAGTGTTATACTGTAAGGTATTGTATTGTATTTTAGTTTTTCCTTTACTTCATCACTGTTAATGTTTTATTTCTTCAAAAGCCCTTCTACGGGTGTAGCAAATTAGCAAGTGCTAAAAACACTATGGTACACACACTGGACTGCTGTTTTCAGTTTATCTATGTTAGATGTATAGGTCCCTAATAAAATTAATAAATAAAAACCCTTCACTGAGTTACATTTTAATCTCCCTCACGTCCTCTCCTGCTTGACACCTCTTCTGCTTCCACCTGAACCCGTCTTTGTTGTCCCCAGCGTCAGAGTCCTGATCACTTTGCTGTAAATCAAATCAGTAGGCTACTGTATTACCTTTTATGAAACTCGCCTCTGTCTCCGTCTCAGAGGCCGTGTTCGGCCCCATTCCAGCTGTAATCACAGGGAAGTTTCTAATCCCGGTTCTGTTGTCCACTCATCTGTCCATAGTTGTGGTGCTCATTCAGGACTCAGTCAGCTAAGACAGCAAGTTAGCTGCATGGCTAATTGAGCTAACTAGCTAGTGGCAGTTAGCTTAGTTATTACCTGACATGTAATATGCTGCAGATTCTGCTTCTTTCATTTTGATCCTGCCCTAGAATGGATTTGCATGCTCTACCTTTTAGAAATGTGGAGTAGCTGCCTTAGAATGGCTTTACATAACGTTGGCCAAGCCTTATAGTGTGTTTGGAGATTGAGAAATGGTTGGTTGTCTAGTTTTTATTGTTGTTGATGGTTTCTACACCTCCGCAGGGTAGGCAAAGTAGATGTAGGGGAAAAGTCATAATTTCTAGTTTCTAGTTAATCAGTTGCTAGTAATGGCACTAAAACCCTTGGTTTGTTGCAGTTTGTGGCCTTCACATTGTTTACGGACAGAGCAAAAAACTCCAGTGTCCTCTACATGTACCACTTTTTGTTTTACCCCACTGGGTCATGAGATCACAATGTGACCGAAATCCATTTTATAAATATTCAGGCATGTACCAATTATGCATTCTGGTGTGACGAGATGATAAAGTGAAAGACACGTGGTGGTCAGTAGGCTACATTCTTACCACATGACACAACAGTTACTATGTCACACATACATGGGACGTCAGTACTCCTGAGCAACTCTGCGATGCCTACCTACCGGAGGCAACCACAAGCAAAATCAAAGCACTGATCATACAAAAATTTTTTGTTAGTTTGGTTCTTTATCTGTCCTCAAACCGTATATGGGATCCCGAGAAACTGTGAAGATAACAACAGCACAAACAAGTCAGTCAGGGTTCAGGATCATGGTTTTTGCTTTAATTTGAAATTCAGGTGTTACAGGTTATTCAGTAGGACACTAGCGCCCGAAAGACATGCCCCCACCTGCCGCATCAGTCCACATCACAAGAAATCTAATAATGCATTAACACATATGATAATCCTCTTCCAATAACAAATACTTGTATAGTACGCATATAGTACATCATATATTCCAGTCATATCAGCAAGCCACCATTTAGAATAGTTTTATTTCTATGACTTATCATCATACACCAATCTATTGTATATAATTTTTGCATGTACCGTTTGTTTTTGTGAGTAGCATAAAGGGAACTACAACATGATCTCATGATATAACCCTGTATAAAATGATGCAAATAAATCAACGTATATGCATACATATATACAGTGGATACGGAAAGTATTCAGACCCCTTTAAATTTTTCACTCTTTGTTTCATTGCAGCCATTTTCCAAAAATCAAAAAGTTCATTTTATTTCTCAGTAATGTACACTCAGCACCCCATCTTGACAGAAAAAAAACAGAAATGTAGAAATTTTTGCAAATTTATTAAAAAAGAAAAACTGAAATATCACATGGTCATAAGTATTCAGACCCTTTGCCGTGACACTCATATTTAACTCAGGTGCTGTCTATTTCTTCTGATCATCCTTGAGATGGTTCTACACCTTCATTTGAGTCCAGCTGTGTTTGATTATACTGATTGGACTTGATTAGGAAAGCCACACACCTGTCTATATAAGACCTTACAGCTCACAGTGCATGTCAGAGCAAATGAGAATCATGAGGTCAAAGGAACTGCCTGAAGAGCTCAGAGACAGAATTGTGGCAAGGCACAGATCTGGCCAAGGTTACAAAAAAATTTCTGCTGCACTTAAGGTTCCTAAGAGCACAGTGGCCTCCATAATCCTCAAATGGAAGACGTTTGGGACGACCAGAACCCTTCCTAGAGCTGGCCGTCCGGCCAAACTGAGCTATCGGGGGAGAAGAGCCTTGGTGAGAGAGGTAAAGAAGAACCCAAAGGTCACTGTGGCTGAGCTCCAGAGATGCAGTCGGGAGATGGGAGAAAGTTGTAGTAAGTCAACCATCACTGCAGCAATCCACCAGTCGGGGCTTTATGGCAGAGTGGCCCGACGGAAGCCTCTCCTCAGTGCAAGACACATGAAAGCCCGCATGGAGTTTGCTAAAAAACACCTGAAGGACTCCAAGATGGTGATAAATAAGATCCTCTGGTCTGATGAGACCAAGATAGAACTTTTTGGCCTTAATTCTAAGCGGTATGTGTGGAGAAAACCAGGCACTGCTCATCACCTGTCCAATACAGTCTCAACAGTGAAGCATGGTGGTGGCAGCATCATGCTGTGGGGGTGTTTTTCAGCTGCAGGGACAGGACGACTGGTTGCAATCGAGGGAAAGATGAATGCGGCCAAGTACAGGGATATCCTGGACGAAAACCTTTTCCAGAGTGCTCTGGACCTCAGACTGGGCGAAGGTTTACCTTCCAACAAGACAATGACCCTAAGCACACCGCTAAAATAACGAAGGAGTGGCTTCACAACAACTCCGTGGCTGTTCTTGAATGGCCCAGCCAGAGCCCTGACTTAAACCCAATTGAGCATCTCTGGAGAGACCTGAAAATGGCTGTCCACCAACGTTTACCATCCAACCTGACAGAACTGGAGAGGATCTGCAAGGAGGAATGGCAGAGGATACCCAAATCCAGATGTGAAAAACTTGTTGCATCTTTCCCAAAACGACTCATGGCTGTATTAGATCAAAAGGGTGCTTCTACTAAATACTGAGCAAAGGGTCTGAATACTTATGACCATGTGATATTTCAGTTTTTCTTTTTTAATAAATTTGCAAAAATTTCTACATTTCTGTTTTTTTCTGTCAAGATGGGGTGCTGAATGTACATTACTGAGAAATAAAATGAACTTTTTTGATTTTTGGAAAATGGCTGCAATGAAACAAAGAGTGAAAACTTTAAAGGGGTCTGAATACTTTCCGTACCCACTGTATATATACGTATATGTAAAAGCACATGCAGATGAAATGCCATCATGATTCACTGACTGAATGTGTCACAGCTTTTTGTTCTTCAGAAAAATGATAACTGGCAAAGCAGGCAACACAGTAACCACGTCCTTGCTTTATTTGAACCATTGTGGTTACATTAGTACTTCCGTCGTACAATGACAGCACCAACTACAAATGTGTTTTTCCTCTTTAATGCGCAAGATTATCCTAGCCAGAAAGTCCCAGCACCTCATTGACACATGTCACCCCCAATAACACCTCTTTTTCTCACTCTTTCCCCCTCCTTCTCTTGAATTACTGTCCGTGTGGGTGCTGCGTCTGTGTCATGCTGCTGTGCCTCTGCATTCCTCCCTGACCAGTTCCGTCTCAAAACAGTGCTGACAAAGGGAGAAGGAAAGAGAAGAAGAACAGAGTGGTGGGCCGAAACTAGTAGCAATGACAAACGGAGAGACGTCAAGAGAGGGTGGCCCAGTGAGATCACTGCTGTGATGCCAAGGAAATGCTGGTGGCCTCGATGCAGGCGCTGCATGATAATTTTGAGCTAAAAACATATAAACATAACATGGCTGATGTTTATAGATTGTTTGAGCTAATAGCAGAGTACAATTTAAGAGGATATGGCCTCACTAGCTCCCCATATAGCAGTGGATCTTCAGTCAACACTCCGTAAACACAAAGAAGCTGAAATAACAGTGTTTGAAGTGAGGAAGTGTGATTGTTGTGAGGATAAAAGGGAGGGAGGGGAGGGGGGGTTCAACCAGCGTTTTGTCTGCTAGCCTCTACCAAGAAATCTATGTGTGTTTTACTGCAGAACTTCGAATGAATAAATAGAAAAATTGGGCATTTGAAGGCAGACACAATACACACAGATATAAACACAATGCCACAATTGGGAGCCATCTGCATGGAGGTACCACTTTCCCATAATCCCCTTGTGTATTTGGAGTCAAAAACACACTTCCTGGTTGTTTTTAGCATTCTTAGTCTCCAAAGCAAATGGCGTCTCGTTTCTTAAGATTTAAGAGCTGAGCTTCCCTTTAAAGAGAGTTTGCTTTATGAGCTTTTGCTTTGTTTCTATGGAATGTGTGTAAAATCCCCATACTATATTGTAAAGTATGCTCCTACCACAGCCAACGCACTGCTGGCATGCCAAGCATTACTAAGCAACATTACTAAGTAACATTGTTATGTTAGCAGACGGCCAGGCACCAGGGCTTTTAAACCTAGATATATAATGCAGCTATGGTAAATGTGTGGTGCATTTACACTCTGAGATAAGAGCACATCAAAGACCAATGGAAGTTTAATGGAAGACATTAAGCATGGTCAGTGTAGAACTGATATTTGTTTCATGACTTTAGTTTATCACTTTATTTTGATAGTTGACAAGTGGAGATATGACCAAACTTTGATGTCATCTAAGTATAATTTCAAGTTCACTTACTCAAATTAATATGAGTTGGCTGTTGGTTAGGTTACAAATTTTAATTTGAAAGGTTAGGGTTAGATTTAAGGATAAACTTGAACACAGTTAACCGCTAGTATAAAGTTTGGGTTAGGTATAAAATAGCTCTGGCTATTATTTCTATCAGTTATGATAAGGTTATACTCACCAAAGTAATTGCTGAGATTTTGAAACGTGACAGCATTGCTGCAATGGAGCAACGCACGCAAGATGATGCTTAGACGATGAGACAGGTTGCAACAAAGCCAGCGGTTTGGCCAGATTATCTAAACCTCTATTATTTGAAACTTAAATTGAAAGTGAGCATACCCTGTCTCACTAATAATCCCTCAGTGCACAATAAAGCTGTGAGTGAGCACAAGGGCAAGTATCGTAGGCCAAAGTAGATCCAGGACATCTATCTGTATCTATCTATCTAGGATCTATCTGTAAACAGCTGGATGTTTAGAGAAAGACAGTTTGGGAAATTATTTTACCATTTGCCTTATTTTTTTCTAATAAACAAGTCTGACTAACGTGATGGTTTGTTTACAGCCTGTTTCTTGTCCCGTTGACTTTTCTTTTATCAGTGTCGCCATGTAATGAGATCTCAGCAATTATGCTCTTGTGAAAGCACTTTGTAACATGGTTTTGAGCTTGAGTGCTCTATAAATAAAGATTATTATTATAGATTATAGATGTGGAGAGCAATAAAATATATAATACACAGGTTGTAATGAACAGTAGTTTTTCATAAACATTGGCCACTCTTGAGAGTCAGTAATGCACCTCAATAACCTAGTGTTTCTGATTTCAAATAGCACTAGTAGGATTTATAGGTGCAAAAGATTTGTCCTTTTAGTGTAATGACAGCTCACTCTATGATACTGCACCCACATCACTCTTTCAGTTCAAATGTAGGCTGTGACTGGAAAACATCAGAATGTGGTAAATAAGGCGTGGAGGCAAGAGCACCAGGTAAAGTGTCATAAGTGTAGCCTGGGGCCACCTTCTTCTTCCTCTGTACAGATAAGACCTGAATGGAACATAATTTACACAAGAAGGACTGAGTCACGCTGATGATGATGCTGTTTTACACAGCTGTTGTCTTGTCTCTCTCTTGGTCCAGTAATTTCAGGCTTTCAAGTGTAGTAACCTGAGGAAACCTACAGCAGGACTCAGGTAACTTCAAAAAGCTTTTTTCCAACAAACATATCCCGTTTCTCTCCTGGAATGTTCCACTGCCGCAGAAACGCTTTCAGTCAGAGGCTGTGTTCATTCACTTTTGTTTGACATGAAAGAGAATCAGCGGTGACTCTTTTGATCACTGTTAACACACCTCTGTGTGTTCTGTCTCTCCAGGGTGGCAAAGGCCAGGTGAAGAGCCTGCTCTGTTCATGTAGGGCATTATTGAAGTTTGATCTGGCTCTGAAGCACCAGGTGAATGTAGAGGAAGAACAATATGGCATGAACAAGATGTTCACGTGCATTTACAGTGTTCAAAAAGCAGCACACTTGTGTCGTCTTAACAGGAAGGACTATTTTGGAAGCTTACAGCAATCCTCTAAATACTTAGCAGAACAGTCCATGGATTATGGGCGGCAGTGCCTCAGGGGAAATTTTTTTATGAAGTATATTTTAAAAAGCTCAAGGGGTAGAGCGGACATCCACATCCCCAGCTACCCCAGTTTGCCTAAACTATTATTGAATTAAAGTATCCTTGAACCCCAAATTGTGAATGTGTATGAATGTATATTTCTGTTTCTGATGGCACCTTAGCCTCTGCCTCAGTGTATGAATGTGTGTGAACGGGGTGAATGTGATGTAATGTAAATGCAAGTACAGACCATTTACCATTGTGTACAGTGTTTCCATAACACATGTTTGTCTCAGGCCTTGCAAATGGATATCAGGTATGTTTGACATTTTCTAAAACAACTTCACTGAAACTGACATGGGACACCTGATAAACTTGAACCAGGTTCCTGGTGGAGCTGGCAAACAGCTAGTGACTCACTGTCATTGCATCACATCAGGAGGGGGATGTGATGCAATGCAGTGAACAATTGAGAAAGTGACATGTCACATTTCCGACAGATATTACATGGGTGAGATACAGAGGCAGCAGGGCATGTAGTATGGCAGAGAAAATAAGAATGAGATGCATATCATGGTCATTTCCCCTTTGTTTCATAGAAATAATGTATTTCTGTGAGATTAGTATTAGTAGACAAATGGCTCTAACTACGACAATGCCCAGAAGCTTCAGCCACTAATTACTATGGAAAAGAACGTGAATCAGAGCTTAAGCAACCTGAGAAAACTTGAATACTTTTGGGATTGCTTTCAACCGTTGTTCATTTTACATGTGGTGACTGGATATGTCTCACAAATATTTAACAGTGAGTATTGCAGCTCTAGTTGACAGGTACATGAGTTTTTACCCCAAAACAAAAAACAAATAGGATATTTTGTAATGCAGTTCCTCATTTTTTGTAATGATGATTCAACTGGGGAAGTTTCATTCTCATCCAAGCTTTGGACTTGCTCCACCTACCAGTCACCTAACACTGCAGAAAGCGAGCTAGACTTTAACTGTTGAACAGCCCTGTTGAACATTTCTAGCATTTCTTTATCCAACATAATCTGGTACATGTGTAGCTATTTCACATATTCATAACTCAGTTATGAAAAGGGACTATTCATTTGAACTACCAAAAAACTGGTCTGGGGTCTAACAGTTGGCAAACAAAAAAAACATCTTCACTCCACATCCTGTCAGTTTACAGTTTTGGGTTGGGTAAAGCTGAGCAGGATGATCCAGTGATTCAGGTAATTTGAATGGATTGAGACACACCCACAGGAAGCACCGCTGGCCATGCCTGTGTCTCCACCAGATTCCCTGGCTGTTGTTACACATATTTTAAATAGGATATGGAGCATCATCTTCAAAACCAGTTATGGATGTGGTATTACAAATAATATCAGCCTTTTGTTTGAATGATAAATTGCGTATATAAAGTGGTGTACTAATGGTGACATCAGATATATCTAAAAAAGCAAAGTGTAACTGCAGCTGTCTGCAGCTCACTCACAGAGATCAATACTGGTGGCTTGTCAGTTTTCTGTTGCACACGCCATTCATGTGACTTATTCCTGAGGCAGTCCTCCACAAATGTTTTCCAACCTGGAAAGATACAGTGGGTCATTTACTAGATAATACAGTGTAACGACAGACCTGACCTGAGAGTGGACAGGAGTACAGGGCAAAGAGACAAAAAAGAGGAAGAGGAAATAAAAGTGAAAAGGGCCGGTTTTGGTTGTTTTTTGATTTGCTTTGCGACCCATTTGTAAATCACTGCCCTCCCTGTGGTTTCATTTCTTGAGAAAAGAAAAGGTGAAGCACTTCTTTCAATAGATTTATTTTGTTTTAGCCAGATTTTCACTTATCCCTTGTTGTATCTAGCCATGCAGATAGTTTTGTGAGTTCTGACATATCCGTCAAAGATGCTTAAAGTTTCTGCGCCTCAAAGTTCAGTTACAAGCCTGAGAAACCATAACTTACTCCACCTTCAGTTAATATTTAATAGAACTGGTATCAGCATACAAGTTTTTGTTTCTGGAGTGTGTGTAAGTATATTGCTGATACCCCTGTGTCTTACTCACTCTTCACTGATCTGTCTGAACTGCAGACAGTCATAATAAGATCAGGATCTCAGAAGTCACTGTCTCTCTAATGCTTGGTTTCAGCACGCACACATGCACACATGTGCGTGCACACACGCACACACACACACACACACACACACACACACACAATTCTAATACACTCCCTGCCTTTTATCCAGCTCTCCTCTGGTGCCTATGTAACAGGAGCTGGCCTTTCTCACAGAACAGAGAATGTCACAACGATAGATCGCCATTCCACAGACTCTCCTGACCTTCACACAATGCTGCTTTTGAAAGACTAAATGTCTCCGCACACAAGAAAGGGAGTAACTGTGTGTGTGTGTGTGTGTGTGTGCGCGCACGCGTGCATGTGTAGTATGAGAGGGGGAATCCCTGAGACAAAAAGTGTTTTTTTTTACAAGCCCAGCAATTAAATGGTGTATTTTGCCAACATAAGCGTGCTTTCTAGGCTTTCCAGACTCTTTTTTTGGATAACGTGGTTTCTTTTACTCTTTCACAAGCCAGCATAAAATGGATATATGGAACAGAAGTGGGTTGATTTGGAGAAAAAAGGGAGAAAAACCATATGTCACAAGTGAGACATAGCTCTCTGCCCGGGATTCCTTGACTGAGTTATGCCTCCCATGATGAAAAGCTCGGTTTATTATTCTATCACGGGCCACACTCACATCCTGCAGGGAGGGAATATGCCGGCGGTCTCAGCTGCGTCTCATGGATTATGTGAAATATGCAGAAGATGTGTGGGAGACAGACTTATTCTGTTTGACGTGAATGATACTGGAAATAAAAACCACTCCAAGCAGACAGACAGTCTGATGACTTAGCTGACACACAGGAGCTGACCACTGTGATGACGCTGTGATAAAGTTCACCTACACCCGCATCACAGCGTCAGCGCTTGTATTTGTCACTCCAGACATGAGTGCACATTTCATGGGTTTGACATTTTAGATAATGCAACATTTTGGTTCACTGATATCACACAGTACACCTGTGTTACCGTGCCAGTGTTATTACAAGTCCACACCCATCTAAGCCACTTTTACATGTTTGATAACTTTGAACACCTGCAGCAATTCTCTATATAGACGAGCAGCTCTCCAACCAGACCGGTTTTTGGTAAGAATCTACTGCCATGCCTACAGCTCTGTGAGGATGTCCTGCAGCTGTACTGCAGATAGGTAGATGGAAATGCACCCATAGACTTAACATGACAAAAATCCTAAAGTCATGCTTCCGGTTCTGTGAGGCTGTAGCACATCAGTCATTTGGTGCTTCTAGCAGCATGCTAACAATGACAATGTTAGCATGTTCACCACATTTGCAGCATTTGAAGCACTAAACACATAGTACCACCGATTGATTGGATTGTTTGATGATAGTGCTGGAGCACAGGTCAAGTGATCACCAAAGTTATTCTAAGTCATTATGAGGGGAACATGAATATCAGAATCAGAATCAGCTTTTTTGCCAGGTATGTGTACACATACGAGGAAAATGACTCTTGATTGTACAATGCTCACGATGTGCTTACTTAAACAATAATACAATAAAAAAAAATCAAACACAGGCTACAATATAGAGCACACATATATACACACTATAAAACAAAAACAGACAGATTGAGACAACAGTGCAATGAGCAGAGTGCAAATATCCTCATGGTAATCCATCCAATAGTAAATATTTTATTCAAAACCACAAATGTCAACCTCAAACAAAAAGTCACAGGATCGTCAAAGTCATTAGGATTCACCTTCTGGGGACCATGAATGCTGGTTACAAACTTCTTGGTCACAGCAAAAGTGGTGGACCAACAGACATTGCCATTCAACCACACTGCTAATGTGGAAAAAGCTAATTAGGAAAATCTGAAAGTCAGAAAGAGTTACTGATATTTGTTATATATTTATTAAATAAAAAAAATATAATCTCTATATCTGTTGCTGGAATGTATCTTGAAAAACAATGTTCTTATCAGACTACTTACTGTGGGGAAAATAAATTGTATGGGGAAGGTGTGCAGTGAAGTGTTGACATCGGTGCTCTGCCTGGACATGCATGTGAGCACAACCTATGAACCTGTCATGACATCACACTGAGTGAGTACCCAGCTCACGACTCAAGAATGCAGCACAGGCTTCCCCGACTTCCAGGAGCTTGTATTTTGTACTTTTCCAAAGTACAGCTTGAGAAAGCCATACAAGAGGCATAGTAACTGATTTAACAATAACCTTTGCTTGCCGATAACTGCGCACACCTTTGCTCTTCGCCTCGCATATTTCCTTTGCCCTGTAGTTTTGTTTCTTGAGCCTGTGACACAACCAGTACCACACAAACACACACGTCACAGACTACAGCTATCAACACATACACAATTTATAGCACCTGGGTATCTGAGCCACTGTTTGTGCAGTCCCTGTTCATAGCCCAGAGGCCATAAAACACAGTCGAGCAGCTGTGGCTCAAGTTTATTGGCAAGACAATCTTGGCTTTTCATGTTACATTCACAATTTTTTACCCCTAGTGCATCTAAAATGATACAGAACATGCAGTGCAATTTAGCAACCAACTGCTTAAGAATAATGCACACACAGTAGGTGTTGTAAGCGGGTGCAGTGAGTAAAAATGTGATGGTGGGAGAACCAAACTTAGTATATTGGGTGTGCATAGCAGGCATTCCCCCCACCCTTACTCTGTATTTAGCAGCCGCCCATGACAAGGACCTACAGACCATCATGACCTCACCATCCAGGAGGCTTGTGCATTCACATGGTCAGGGGACGGCGGGTAGCAGGGGTGTTCATTTACATGATGTCATTAAACTGGACACAAACACACACCCTTATCACAGCCCAGACATGACCCCAACATCACCACGAACCCAGTGCACTGTTCAAAGTGTGTTATTCCCTATAAGTAAAATATGCAACGCAGCAGGGAAAGGGTATAAAAGGCAATTTTCTGACTTTCACAATCCAAGGATTCGGCGTGCACCTTTTTCCAGCACTCATCAGAATAAAAACTTTGCTTGGGGTTATCGTTAATCAGTAGTTGGATGGGAGTGTGTATATGGGTGTGTGTTATTAATACCCTTGAGGTAGTCAGTTGGGGGGATTTGAGAGGCTTCTTGGGTTTCAGCGTTTCTGAGCTCACAGACAAATGTCCCTATATGGCAGGTATATTCTCCACTCCAACGTGCTAACGACTTGGCCCCTTGCTGAAAATGCCAACCCAACAGACCCCATGCTGCAGTGTATTGGTGCAACCTATACGATCTGCTGCCTGAGCCAGCACACATGCACGTCCACACATTAGAACAGAAGTGGGATGCAAACTGGCCGCTGCATTGAATGTGATTCAATCCCCTGAGAGCCTGGGAAAATCTGTGTGGGATGGATGACAACCACTGTCATCTACCTCAACAATGGTTATCACAGTAAACAAGGTACTTAAGCCCCAACTGCCCCGCTGGGACTGTTCAGTGGTTGGCAGCAGAAGACTGTGGCTGTACTGGGAAGCTCCCAGAGATGAACTTATACAAAGAGCATGTATGCACAGTCAGCTTTCTTTGACTACATAAAAGCAAAACAACCACACCATCATATACACAAAAACTAATATTGCTGTATTTAAAATACATTTACCTTCTTTCTCTGTGTTGTAGTTTTTAGTTATTAATGTTTATTACTTGGCATTTCTTCCCATTTTTCTTTTTCACCAGTCATACTCTGTACTCTTCACTGTAAAGTGTTCAAATGATAACGTAAAATAATACCCCTCTATCTCGAGCAGTGACACAGCATGTCTGTATGTCAATCTCTGACCTTGTGCCTGTCCTTCTTTCTGTCTGTCTGTCTGTCTGTCTGTCTGTCTGTCTGTCTGCTTTAACACTATCTGTCATTGCAGGCTGTGTGCCTGCATATGTGTCTGGCCATCTATTTGCAGTATCAGACAGTCAATCCCATTTGTATTTGACAGTTGATGTGTTATTTTGTCTGTGTGTCTGAGTGATGTCATTCAGGTGCAGTGTGCCAGGGCAGAAAGGCGTCACCATCAGCTTTCTTCACCAGACACCTTCCAGTCTGGGGGATTCATGCACATGTGCATGCTAAAAAACATGCAATATGAGCATGTGCACTTGTGCACATTAGATGGCACCGTGTAATGCAAATGTTTAATGCTGTGCTGTAGATCCAGAAGTACAGCGTGACCTGTGGCACTGTTGTGGTCAAATTGTGAGGTGTTTTAAATAGGCAAGCCCTGGGATTGGACTGTGGTGATGGATGGGCAACACTTTCCCTTCCTCGTTCTGTGCTGTTGCGCTGCGATGATGGATGCCCTGCCCTCTGTAAATATAGCCCTGCCCCAGCTAGTTAGCATGCATTGCATGATCCAGGCCGGTGGTCATGAGCTAAATATATATCCAAAATAAATGCTTCCAGATTCATTTCTCAACTGTTGCTTAGACAGGCTGTAGCATACATCTCACAGAGAAAACATTTTATAATTAAGCAAACTTTAAGCATTCAAACTTTGCAGAATCGAAAAGCTTAGAAACCCTACAGTGATAAATTTTTAGAGACCAGTGGAGGAAAACAATGTGGTTCTACAACTGTCTATAGATGTTCTGCCCAGTGCTGTGGTGACTGCAGTGGCAAGTCACTGCAAGTCATTGCCATGGTTTCCAACCAAACTCTGATTTTGTGTTTAAATGCACTGATACTGTGGAATGGATGCTGTGGGTGGAGAAATGGAGAGAGCTAGCCAGCGGTGACCGCAGTGAGTGACGCAACTAGAGAGTCTATGATGTTAGTGTGGCACTTAAGCTTTCATTCAGGTATGATTGTACTAAGCGGCGGTGAAAAACCACACCTGCTTCATGCAGTCGATACAGACAGAGAAACTATGCCGCTTCCCACACGTGACCTGTCAACACAGATGCTGTATCAGATCAAACAGGCATCAATGTATGAATTCATAAGCCCAGAACACTGTGCCAGCATCAAATCTGTAAGTTGTTGTCTGAAAATAGGCCACAGAGGTATTCAAAAGGGGGAAATAATTTTGATCTGGCAGAACAGAACAACAGACTCTTTGAGAATGCTTCAGAAGAAGCTTATCAGGGTGCTGCCACCGTGACCGCACTGGTAGGATGGAATCTGACTGAGTGAGAGTTTATTCTCTCCACAACAATAGAAGGCCTTCTCCGCCTGCTTTCACCCATCTGACTTGCAGCACTGCAATCCCCCAAACATGTCTCTGGCTTTTCCCCTCGGCTGCTCTTTTGACTTACACTTATATCATCACTTATGAAGATAAAGCATGGGAAAGTATAGACTTGCCAGCATTTTACAAAGGTTTTCCTGAACATTGATTGTATGCACACCTGTTATAGAGAAAATGACTCTAAATTGATGCATCTGTGAATACAAGTTTCATGCACAACATGGAAAATAAGCTGATCTCACCAGGCTGCAATCATTCCCTGTGTCCCAGTAGCTCATTACTGTATACTAATTCTATCTTTGAGCATGACACATTGGAAAATTGGCATCTTAAAGATTTCTTGTAAACAAACAAAAGTTATGCTTACAGTTAGTTGCTCACCAAAAAGCACTGTATGTATCCTTGAGGTCTAACTAACATGCACT
>NW_024042285.1:0-33645 GCF_014851395.1 Micropterus salmoides
TGTTTATTTCCAGCAAGTCACATAAAATGCAAAGCTCTCTGTAGATGTCTTGCATTTTGACTAATGAGCAAGTCAGTTTTTGCGAAAAATGCATGTGGTCTCGATGCAGAGTGCACGCTGTAACGTGTGATCCTGTGATAATGATTTCTGTGTTCGACATATCACACCACATGCAGCACTGTATGTGGATTTTTTGACACCCCAGCGTGTATAAAGGATAAATGGCATTGACTCAATACTAAGTTTCTACCATTTTATGTCTACAACAGACTCCTTTTGCTTTCACAAACCTTCCCAACGTACCCAAGGCAAATTATACATGTACTCACATAAAAGGGATGACTGTATTTGAAGAAAAATCATTATTTATTTTTAACTGCAGATTGTCAACAGTGTCCTTGAGTACACAGAGTTGCAGAAGGCTGGCTTCATTTCCAAGATGATGATTTTCAGAGGTTCAAAAATGTATGCTGATGCCCGGCATAAACACATCAGTTGCAGAAATAATAGAAACAGGGTGTCCTGTTTCCCCCTAAGACCAATCACCAAAAGAATTTGAAGGGACAATGTGTGACTTTAAGAAAGTCCATGGCTGCCACACTTGTTGAACAGTGTGACCGCTCCAAACTGAAAATGTTGAGACTTCACTTTCGCACAAGGTCTCAAATTTCAGTGGGATCAATGCACAGGTACCGTATTGTCAGCCGACTGCATGCTGTGGTTGTAATGTAATATACTGTAACTGTTGTAGCGCTAGCAGGTGCTGGAGGTTAATGTCTCGCCCTAATTAAAATGCTCAGATCAAAGTATTGTTAAGCTTGGCATTATGTAGCCGGAGCCTGTGAGCCTCGGCTCAGGCGGAAAAACCTTGGACTACAGCCAGATCACAACACACGTTTGCAGGGCCCATGTGAGCAAAAACTTAAAAATCTGTCTGTGAAAAGATTTTGTGTTCATGTCAGTCACGTCCCTGAAATATGATTCAAAAGATTCAATGAATAGCGAACGTCAGACTGCCCTGCCGTGTCTAGATCCAGACAAATGCAATAATGCAGGGTGGAACAGCTTTTTCGTCCACAAAGAATGTTTTAGTCTGGACTTTGGACTGCTTGACCTGTGAGAGTTCATGGAGAAACCTGTTCCCCATTAAAGCGCCTTAGTATGCAGTATTTTCTTCTTAGCAGTTTTTATGCCAATGTGTTGGCACAGAGCTAGCCACTGTAGTCCCACTTTTGCACATTGTCACTGAAACAAAACTGAACGGAAAATAAGTTTACTAAGTTTACTTCACCGATTGTTTCCTAACAAGTTTAAATATCTATATCTGTTGGCCGCAATCTTGCTCACTTGGAGATGTTTGAAATTACACAAGCAAATGTAACACCAGAAAATATAATGATGGTGGACCACCAGCAGCAGCCATTGAGAGTTGACCTGATTGACTTGGGACTGGCCCATCATGTGTCTACTGCTAATCCTAGTGTTTAGACTACTGGGTAATTGTAGCGCTCTGAATGTACCAGGTTTAATGTTGGTTGAAGACTGACAGCATGAGAGGTGTGATTTAGCCGTCACACCTGAAGGTATTTTGTCTCTCTCAGAGCTGGGTATAAACACGGGGCACTGGCGTGATCAGTGATGTGGACCTCGTGCAGGACATGTTGCAGCTGGATGCTGACCTGCAAATTAAACCCACTGACATTCTGCAACATCCCTTCTTTACAGGCGGCCTCCCTCACAGCTTCCAGTTAATGTGTGCTCAGGTCATATGTGTTTTTCCTGCAAGTCTCCAGCTCTTGACAAAACTCTTCCAGGTTTCTTCATGGTAAGTACTATTTTCTCACAAAGGGTACACTTATTTTATTTTATAAAATATGCTCGCAGACTGCCATTGGACAGTTTGAAGAGACACAGTTCATTTTGAGTCGGTTGAGTATATACAATAAGTTTTCTTTTTTTTCTTGCTAATGTAGTATACATCCAGGCATTTCTTACATAAACAAAACCACCAGGAAAATTATTATTTTACTCATTATCATGAGAACTGCATAAAAAATCTCTTACTAAAGTTTCTTAAAATTACAAAGATTTCTGACATCTACTGATTATTTTCTTGATGACGCTGCTTATTTAGCTTCCAAAAACATGTTCTCCTACTATTCTCTGCTCAGCTGCTCTCATAATATCTCCTCTCCTGTCCAGTAACAATAAACACATGGATCGTCAAATAATCAAGATAAACGTTACAAAGGAGAGGATATTACAAAGTGAACCACCACCATCTATTCTGATGAGTTTTTCGACAGCTTCAGGGACTTTGATTGAGGTTTTCAACGTAATGAGTCCCCAGAACCCACGGGGGGATCATTTGAGTGGGTCCCAGGGAAATTTGGTTTGTCCCCATGAAAATGTGTTTTTAATTGTAGCTGTTAGGGATGGGATCGTTAGATCGTTGTCGATAATACTACTCTTATCAGTTCAATTGTTTATCAATACGCTTATTGGTTCTTTTTACTTTATAAAAGTATTTTTTTTGATTTAATGGGCATTTTGAAGTATCGCATTAGAAAAAGTTGATGGAAATGGCAAAATTTGAAAAATCATTAATTCCACAAAAACACGTTGGCTTGAGGTGGTTTTTGCCTTTGTTGAAAAAGAGTGAATGTGCTAAATGGAAGATGGAAACACGAATAAGTTCTGACACACACGAACAAACTGCACCTGTGTCACTTTGGTGTGGTTTAAGTTTGTCAAACATTTTCTGCTGTCATATTGCCTGAAAAACCTCTAAATGCCATCGCATAGTCATTGTTCGGTGAAAGAAAGCACAACAATAAATGGAATTTGTGCATGCTGTTGATGAAAATGCATGATGGTTAATAATAATTGTGTTTATCCTTCCCCCTGTCACCATTGAGGTTAAAAAAAATGTCACTGAGGACGAACCATGCTCAGGTTCCAGTGTTCAGAAAACCTTTTAAAATATTGATACTGAGGATGATTAAAATTTCATATTGGCTGGGATGGGACGTGCTAAAACCTACCAGTGGGAGTCTGTTGAAGGTGTGACTGTTGACTTATCATTATTTATTGATTTCCACTGACCAACTGTGAAAGGCCTCATCTGCAGCAACGAGGGGTTGTGTCAACATTAACACTGCCTTTTCAAATAATTATATTAAAATCAGATTTCATTTCCATCACAACACTTTATATCAATAATACAAGGGCTGGTCGATATATACCTGAAGGTTATTTTGTTGACTTTGATTTTTCCATACATATATATAGATTTATGTTGATGATTATATGAATTATGCATTAATGTGATTCTTTTAGATTTATCAGGTACTTCCTACCTTATTGTATATATTAACATTTCCTCGAGAAATGTTCAAGAAAACCGACTATACAGTGTATAGATATTTATCAATATTACAACAGAAAACTGCAGATATTGTGATAGACGTTTTTAATCTTTTTGCCCAGTCCTGATAAACTCAAACTAGTTCACGGTTGTGAATACATTTAAAAACAATATTTTGTCAATAAAGACATATTAAAAAGTACATCTCAAAAGAAATGCATAAGGAAGTTTTTATTTATACTTGGCGATGTTATCAAGAGAAGCTTATAGGGCTGTCCCGAGCCCGTCCTCCACAGATAAGCGACCATATATGTCGTTTAAGCGTTTATTCGCTTATCACGTTGTGTGTATAGCACAGTGTATAAAAAAGAGAATGCTAACAGTAGGGTTTTTTTGTACTTACATCTTAAAGCCTCTGGGGAATTTTAATAGTGCTATGGCTGATAAAACCCTGCAGTAGGAGTACCAGTCAAAGTGTTTTGCACATTTTTGTCATTAAGATCCTCTAATAAGTAACACTCCAGGGGCTGAAGTTCTCATCACACATCCTTTAATTAGAAGAAAGAAAATGAAATTGGTGCTCCTTGAGAGAGTAGTGTGACCGACTGAAGAGACAGGTGTTTTCCCATGAGGTCTGTCTGCTTTCTCATTTGTCTGTCTGCGCCCCCCACACCCTCCCTCACTACTCTGTCACTGACAATTAGCACAGGGCCATGACTTCATCTGCTAATGTTACGAGAGAAGCAGACTGTAGCGCATGCAATATGGATGGAAGCCTTCTGCCTGTCTGTGTCTGTCAGAATGTTCTTACAAGAGCCCGACCGATATGAGATTTTTAAGTCCGATACCGATTTCGATATTTGAGGATTTTAAAATCCGATAGCCGATATATCGGCATGTATTTTTTTCCCCCTTACTTTAAGAAACGCAGAACATAAACTAACATTATCCCTAACCTTTGTTATGTTGACACCTCACCAAGATACCACAACATAATGCAGTTTAAAAATAAACTGGTATTGTTAGAAATAGTACGTTGAACAAAAAAGTACAACAAAATATATTAAAGTTTTGATAAATACTACTACTAATAATAAACATTAAATAGTGTATGTATTGTGGGGGCCAGCAAAACAGAAACTATAAAAAAGAACCGATACAGTACTACTACTAAAAATAATAATACCATATATCATCTCTCATGGGATAGAAAATAATTATATATATATTTTGTGTCATGCAGTAGTTATTACCTTACATATAATCTGCCACAATGACTACTTTCTACATCTAGTTTATAACCTTCACTCTGTTAATCCTATCCAATGCTACAGAAACGATTTCCTAACAACCCTCTGGCTCTATGATACAGTGAGGCAGTGGCCAGCTGCTGTTCCACTTGCTTCTAGTAGGGCTGGGCAATATGGCCAAAAAGTCATATCCCGGTACTGTTAAGCAGAATTCCGGCAAAAAATATATTTTGGTATTTTCTGCTAAGCGGGCTGGGGAAGCGGGGGGGGGGCAGTTTTAGCGGGCATGTTTTTACTATTTTTAGTAACTTAGCTTGTTTCTTATTTCACCGTTTTAATTATACTTCATTCTCCATCTTAAGTATCACTCACTTATTGAATTTGCCTCCTTCAGTTCTTTTCACACTCACAGATCTGACGTACCTCTGCTGCAAAGACGCCATTACTAGTACCAGCTCAACTCGCCTCGACTTGACTCGGTTTGGCCATTTTCCATTGCATAGTACCCAGAGATGGCACCCGTCAATGTAGCTGGTCGTCATAGTGATGCCACACACAACTGCTGCGACGTAATGTTCAATGCGACACACACACCAGCAACCCACAAACAGCTGTCTCTTGATTTAAGTGAAAACGTTTCAACATTACTCAATATGTAAAGACAGATAAGATGGAGGTGATATGAAAACCTGGCAGTGGTAGCAGGTACAAGTACAACTTTTACACAATGGAAAACCAAATAAAGGCGAGGCGAGTTGAGCTGGTACCGTGCCATCTCTCTCTCCTTGTATGTCCGCTGCGGTGACTTTCTCCATCAGTAGTAGGCTAAGCTGTATAAAGTCACTGAAAAAACTTTTCCTCCGTCATTCCGTTCACAGCAGCAGCTGAGCTGCATGTTGAGGAGGCGTGTTGACGATGTAGCCTATCATAACAAAACCAACTTGGTAGCTACCGAACGACATCTGACTGGTGTGTTCACTGTTGCTTTACCTGGTCCGCGCTTGTAAAATATCCACACTGTCGCGACTTGTAACGTAATCACTGTGTTTCTTCGATAAATGCTACAATGACTCGCATAACCTTTTGGCTTTTTCCCTTTTGGCTTTTCTACTTTATTGAGTAATGTATCTTTTTGTGCATGTAATAGCTTTGCAAAGTGAAAAAGCCCAAAGTCCAGCCCAAATGGAAGAAAACTCTGCTCTGAAATGTCTGAAAACAGCTCGTTTGTAGTCCAGCCTATCCTTCCACTTTCTTGTGATGTAACAAGAAAATATGTGTCATAATGCTCGCCGAGCTACTAGTCTGACTCGCCCTCAAAACACTGAAAAACACTGAGCTGGAGCACACACCTCTCCTCTCACTTCCAAACACCATCTACCCTCCAAGCAGTCAGTGGACATGAAGTTGTTACTGTGATGTAGAGACAGAGCTCAGTTAAAACTTTATGGATGAAAGACACTTTTGTTACAGATTAATAACTCACCACTCTGAAACTCTTGCTCCAGTCCATATTGCCAACCTGGTCGGCAACATGTAGCCTACAGCTGAATCGAAGCTTTCTCTGCTTCTGATTGGCTAGTAGTCCTTAACTAGGAACTGCGCATGTGCAACAAGATTTAGCATATTAAAGCTCATTGTTTTGGTTTTACAGCTCACAATTTTACTGTTACGATTCAGTCACTGCTCTCATCAACCTGGTTTGCGTACGCAGAAGGCAGCTGTTTCCACCAAATAAGCTCTGATAAGCTCTATGTACACTCCCTGCCCAGCACCAAATCGGCAGACACTAGCTGTTGAACATAGTGGAGCATTTAGCCACTAAAAAGATGGAGACCAAAAACTGGAGCTGGCAGCCCAATTACGGCTATATTTACAGTTTGTGGCGCTGCCCTCAAGTGGAAAACAAATTACTAAATGCAGGTTTAAGTAATTTGCATTATTATAATGTCAATTGGACAATGCAGGGAAAAAGCAAAATGTAAATGGTGGAACAACATTAGGGCTGCAACAAATGACTATTTTGCTAGTTGATTAATCTGTGGATTATGAAACGAATAATTGACTATTCGGATTATGAA
Organism: Micropterus salmoides; assembly: GCF_014851395.1. Classification (NCBI taxonomy): domain Eukaryota; kingdom Metazoa; phylum Chordata; class Actinopteri; order Centrarchiformes; family Centrarchidae; genus Micropterus; species Micropterus salmoides. The sequence goes on from NW_024042285.1 coordinate 6,696, forward strand.
TCGCAAAACGACACAATGCCTCTCATTTAGCTATTAGCCTTTAAATTAAACCTGAGGTTGTTTTAGGCATGTGCTAATTAACAGTCAAGACAATAAAATAAATACTGCTTTCAAAAATGCATCTTTTAATGAACATTTCTGCTGCAGCAACAGAAAGTTCCACTGAAATCACGTCCTGATAAGCAACTGATCTCCTGTTTAGTGACGGATCAGCTTTTGCGCCAGTACTAAAACACTCCAGGACAAACTGACACTGTATACAAAGAAAGGAATAACGTCACGCATTACATTAGCCGTATTTAAACATTTATATAGTTTCCCCTAACTCAACAACTCAAAAAACTCCACAGACAGGAGAACTGTTTTCTCTTCTTAGTATGAAATTGTCCGGTGTTGCCTAATCTTGCGCACTCGGCAGCAACACGTTCTCCAGCTGGGAACGTTGCCATGAGCGATGCATCGTTTATGATTGTAAAGTCAGGGCTAATCTGGAATGTGAACGCGGCCATTGTGTATCATAATTATGTGCTACTCACAGCATCATTACTGTAACAATCAATCAAACTGACCAACTGTATAGAAAACGATTCAGATCATAACGTGAAGTAACACACCTTAAACGTGAAGCTAGCTCGCTAACTAGATTACCGAGACGAGTCTTCATCATCCACAAACAAGACAAAATGTTTCGCGCCTCCTCTTCAGATGCTCCGGTGTTTCCAGCAGAGCTCAGCTTTGCTGCAGTTCACGACCTTTCTGGCTGAGTAAAGAGTGAAATGCTGCCACACTCTGGAGGATTTAGTTTGTGAAGGTGCTACTGCAGCGCTGATGTTGATTTAGTAACATTACTGTTCACATCACTTTACTCTGTTAAGCTGACTTTGTCACTATGGCCGATGACGTCATGAATGAATCAATTATTAAATTTTGTTGGCAAAGAATTTAATAATCAATTTTTGTCGACTATGTCGATTAGTTGTTGCACCCCTAAATAACACTGAGCTAGTGGAGGGCCCTGTGATGCCTTTTTGAATTCCTGGTTTCATTCCTTTTAATGTAACAAAGTCCAAGTGCCCTCCATCTCGGCAAGTGAAGGAGCTGAGGCCATGCAATCTAAATTAATTAGATTCTATTTGTGGCCACATTGCTTCGCCTCTACAGCAATTCTGTTCCATTCATTCTGCCTGCCTGTGTGTGTTGGTGTGACTGATGGAATGGCTAAGGGAAATAAAGCAGGGAGAAGAGGAAGAAAAAGACAGCACATCTATATGTGTGCAAATTGATTTTCAATACCACTGACAGTGTTCATGTGTCCGGGAGCGTTGCCCAAAGAGCATTAGACTCTTCAGCTGTAACGGACCTCCCGCCGCAGCTGCACCCTCACAAGCCAACCGATCAAGCATTTAAAAATACTTAAAAATGAATAAACAGATAGAAATACAATCGTTTCACCTCTGGTTGTTGAGGAAGGATAAAGTTGAAATTTTTGTGGTTGTGTCCTTCTTATTACCATTAGCCATGCTGAATAGATTTTAGTTTTTTAATGGATGAGAGGTAAAGATGAGAACAGAGAAATAAGTCAAGGATTTTAAATGTTAAACTTGGGAACAAAGAAGGATTCATGAAGCTGCAATAATTTGGTGTAAACATTTATTTAACTGTGACAGACGAACCAGAAGATTCCATAAGATTGACACTGTACAACTATAGCAACCAATAACAGTAACACCTTTTCAGATAGGAGAACAAATTAGTCATGAACATCTGCAGCCAGGTCACCAGGTCAATACCAGGCGTCTTACTTATTAATAAGTCTATCTGGTGGAATCTTAATCCAGTCTACTCAGCACTCTTCCGCCCAGCGATGTGTAAAAAAACTGGACGACACGAGCCTCTGAGGTTATTCGATGTTTTCAGATTCTATTGACTGTTTATGTTGACATAGTGAGGACACTGAAAATGAGGTGTGAAAGAGAATTGATCTTAATCTGGTAATAAGATAGAGAGGGATAAACGGAGGACAGGAGCTATTGTCCCCATCCGCTTGAAACAATGTTTTCCAATTTGACCCCTAATATGTCCTGAAAAGTGACTCATGGTGAAAGCAGAGGACTGTGTGAGTGAAATACAGAATGATTTGAAATTACTCTTTTTTTTTAAGCACAGTCATGCTTGTAGCCTGTAGTAGTACAATTAATCCTGCTAATTAAATTGAAACAAGAAAATAAATGTGGTTATTTAAAAGGAAATAATAGTAATATAAAAAGGCATCTTTTAGGATTATAATGGATAAATGATGCTTACTAAGTTAATATACTTAATTTCCCACAATGAAGACAAAGTGCAATGTGCAGAAATCAGCACTGCATTTATTCAAGACCTTTCAAATAAACACATTAGCATTTGTGATGGTGCCTACAGTGTATTGATAGAAAACCTTTACTGGGATTAGTCACATAATTTATTGCCTGTTAAAACATGCAGAATCAATGACAGCAAGGTGCAGTAAAGGGTTGGTACAGAGTGAGTATTCGTGGCATCTGGTAACCTTTGCTGCCCTCTAGGCCAAAGGGATTGTCAACACATGCAGTACATTGTATTTACTGTACCCCATCTGCATGCGGGTCACAGTTAAGCAACCGGGATCCCAGCTTACAATTGGATTTATGCTGTTTGAGAATATTTTTACTCAGTGTCCTACCATAAACCATAACTGAGAAAATCACAAAATTGAAACCAGTTTAGGTTTCCCTCATCAAAGAAGCCCATTGAATATTAAGCCAATTTATTTTAACAACTGAAACTTTATTTTGAAAAACGTTTGAAGGCTGAGATGGCCTGCTGGTTAAAAATGCTGTTGAACCCGAAAACAAGAGTTTAAAAAAGCATCCATATCCCTGACATTCAATGTCAACAATCAATGACAGCTCCATAAATGTCACCACGCTTGTGCATCATGAACATGTAGTGGGTGTTTGAGTACGCTCCCTACTTGTCCCTACTTGGACTGTACTTTTTAAAGTGAAACCTATCTCTACATCTCCCTGTCGTCCTGGGTCTCCAAGGTGGGTACATGGAGTAATGTGGGCTCGGTCTTGTCTGCAACATCCCCCAGCTTCTTCTTACCGATTTGACACTTACTCAGGCAGTCGTCACACAGGATGCTCTCCTTAACCAGGTAAAGCCTCTCTGCTATCATGAGTGACTCAAGGCCGAGGTCCTGCTCAGTGAGGATGGGGTTCCTGTCCAGGTTGACCCGCTCCAGGTTGTTCAGCCTCACGAGGCATCCAGGGAAGCGAGTGAACCGGTTGTCAGAGAGGCCGATGTGGCGGAGCTCCTTCAATGTACCAATGGAGGTGGGGAGAGCGTCCAGCTGGTTGAGACCCAGGTTGAGCGTGTGCAGTTTCTTCAGTAGGCCGAGCTCAGCAGGGAGGCTGGTCAGCTGGTTGTTACACAGGTTCAAAACCTGCAGATTCTGGAGACGGCCGATAGTCACAGGGAGCTCCTCCAGCTGCAACAAAAACATTAACACGTTCTGTAGTAGTGTGATTCCACACAGTTTACTAATCAAAATACTGTTATATATCTTCTCTTCTTGTTCTCATGAGCCCAATATCTCAAACCAGCTGCATCGTCACATCGTCAAAAAAAAAACAAATACAGATAAAGCTGTATAAAAAGGAGTTTTTATCACTTTTTTTGCTTGCTAAATTACATGTCAAATGTAACCTTAACACAGACACAGTCACAAACAAAGCTCGATTACCAACTGGGCACCAGACCCTCAGGGGCCTCCATTTGCATCGAGATTTCTTAATTTGATAAATTGCACATTTGTTCTTTTATTGTGTAACTTAGAGCACAACAAGCATGGTATGAACAGAAATCAAAGGGGCCTTTAAAATGACACCAGCATTATTAGATATTTCTGTGGCCATGAGTTAAAATCAAATTTTAGATTGCAAATATTTCTAATAAAATATATGTCCACTACCTGATCACTAACTAATGCACACACCCCTATAGGTGGTTAATCCAGCCCTGCATAAAACATACAGTGGCACACAAACACTAAATATACAAATATGTGACTGTAGAGAGACACATTGTGTGGTTCACCTCCAAAACCACTGGAATTTACACTTCCCATAATGCAAATTAAAACCTTCCTTACATGGTAAACACAATCTCAGTGGTGAGTGCAAGGATTGGTGCAATGCTCCTTTACTTAAAATCCTGACAGCTGGCTTTTATGTACTTCATTTGTGAGCTGAAGTAAAAAAAACAAAAAGACAATTGAGTTTCAGTTGGCATGTATGTGAATTTGTGTTTTTCAGTTAAATAAACCAGAGACGCTTTGTTGAAGCATCTATTCCTTAACTTTCTGTCCTACTCACATAGTTGCTGTGCAGATCTAGGAAACTGATGTTGATGAAATGGTCAATAAAGTCCGGGAGCTTTTTGATCAGGTTCCTGCTCAGGTCTAGTTCATCCATGTCATACAGCTTCTGGATACACTTTGGCACTGTGGCGATCTCCTTGAAACTGAGATCCAGACGCTTCCGCTTACCGTCCAGGGACACCTCCACGCAGTTCTGAGCCATTTTCAAGGTGAATGTCTTACTTTTAGCCCGTCCGGTTTTCTTTCCCTTGGCCATTCTGCTGCAAGGAGACGCAGGAGCGTGGCGGTTGCTGTAGTTAACAGTACTCAGTAATGCGCTGTGACACAGGAGTTGACAGTGGAACTGGCCTGCGAGATTATCTTACCCAACACAGTCCAGCCAGCTGAAACAGTAGATAGTAGATCTCCTTAGATAAAAGACCTGTAACATTATCACCCATTGCTCCATGACAAAGCAAATTAACTAACATTTGCACTGGCTTTATTCTAGTATATTTACAACGTGTAATCACTGAACAAATGTCAGATTGTGTTTGTTCAGAAGATTGACTGCATTGACTGGCACTAAATAACTGTGGGATTTTGACTGCATCAGAACAAAAGTAAAGGAGAAGAGGAAGTGCTTAAAACAGATTTATGATCATTAGTAGTGCAAGATAAGCGATTAACAAGAAGACACTAAGAGACATGACAAGGCGATCAACAGGAGGTACCTGAGTACATTTTAAATTTCACATTTAGAATCTTTGATTTCTTACCAGCATTAGCGAGTCCACTTCCTTGGATCCGGCACACTGACTACCAGGAAAGAGACAAAAGGGACTCCAGACACGTCACTTGAGTGTCTCTTTCTCCAGCCTGAGAATTACACTCTACATCAAGATGCCATTGAAGAGAGTTGTAAATAAAAACTGGTCAGATTGTTGTAGTTGTGGCTGTCTGTCAGGTGGTTTGCAGCTCCACCGTGGACTCACTTGGCCACACATTGTTTTCCTTTGTTCCCAGGCAACTGCTTTGGTCTCAGCAGACTTTATGGCTGCGAGCAGCTACAGCAGGACAGTTTGTTCTCATGGTGTCTGTAGTTGGAAGACAGTTTTAAAAAATGACGGTAACTGTTTCTAGGATTGTTCTGTTTTCAAATAACAATCACACACGATTGTATAAGGAAGTGAATGCCTTTAGGGTTGCCATGTCTCCAAAAAAATAAAAAATAAAATAAAAGCAGTGAGACTGAAATGCTGATCACAAATAGGTTATTTTGATGAGCACCAGTGGAAAGTATCAGAGGAAAAAATCCAACATGGTCCAAAAGAGCAAAATTATGCAGTGGATTTTGTATCCTGGTTATTTATTTTTTACTGCTTCCAAACGGCATGGCAAAACATTAACTATTACAGTTCTACTCTAAGAATAGTTTTCAAATCTCCAGACATATTGTCTTTCAAAGACCTAACTGAAAACTATAAGAAATATTGCAGTTTACATTTTACAGTATTAGTAAAAAAAAAAAATTTCCAAACAAAGACATTTATGTAGCAATCTTTTATGTAAAAATGTAAATTGGGAGTCTTTGCTATTGGCCTATAAATTCTGCCTATCATAAGGCAAAGTCTTACTATTATAACAACAACAAAAAAAAGGCCATTCCTTGTTTTATGTCTCAAAATGAAGCAATAGAATTAAGCAATGGATATTTTAACCTATTATAATTGGTCCAAAAATGTCCCTCATGCTCACTCATTTCTGAATGCTTGTTTATGATGGAAAAATATATTTTTTTAAATACTAAACATTTACAATTTGTAAACAATTAAAAAAAATGTCATGTCCAGAAATTTGGTTTGCTTACAAATGAAATGCACATGGAAAAAATATATACAGTAAATAGAAATATTACAGAGTACAGTATACTGAGCTGCTTAACTGTGCTGTGTTGTTAAATAGTTTCCTGTCTGACCCTTTCCCCAAGCTATGATACCATACATCAGTTACACAGCTGCGTTGAGCTCTCTCTCTCTCACACACACACACACACAGACTTCTGTCAGCTGTAAGTATAATGTATCACATACTGTAGTCGCATCTTAGATGTTACTCAGCTGTGACCTGTCTAAATTTAGTCTGGTTGGTGCACTTCATATGATGCACTTTCACTTGACGTCAATGCCACACAGTACATCCTACATGCCAGTAGGGGGTGCTGTCTTTGTACAAATTCACACAGTATCAGGACGTGTAGACATCCATGCTGCCGGGTGAAACATCTCTGCCATTAGATTTCATTCTGTTGTTTGGGAAAATTAGAAATCTGTTCAGCTGTAACGGACCTTCCGCTGCAGCTGCATGCTAGCAAGCCAACCAATGAGCAAGCATTTAAAAATACTTCAAAATGAATAAACAGATAGAAATACAATCATAGAGAAATTATAAATAAGCAGATGAATTTTGATGTTTGCGATATAAAACAGCGCTGGAAGTCATGTAACCAGGCCCTATTCAAGGTCTGATAAAGGGACCAAGTGTCTCCAGATGTACCAGGAAGGCATCCAGTCCATGATATCCGGATAAACAGACACAGACAGGCAAACAAAGACAAAGACAAAGATCTAAAATAGGTTCCTGAGATAGCATAACTAGGTTAGTTAACTTACATATAGGTGTATGTGCAAACAAATGTGGATTTTTCTGCAATAAGACCATTGTCACCACTAACTGTACCTCCAAAATATCCATAATGGACAATCAGAGAACAGAAAGCGAGAGGCAGAATCTGCGTTGTGTTTTAAAGGTTTGACATGTCACAGAGTAGGAAAAGATAAGGATGAAATGCCAAAATAATAAAATGATTTACACCAGCTGGGTGTTCATGTTTAAAGATGTGAGAGGAAAACTTGCACGTCACAGGTCTTATTGTTCTGGTTGTGCTGCAAATGGAGCCTGCATAAAACCAGGTCAGCCCACTGTGTGTGTTTTTGTTGTTTAAGCTATAGAATAGCATCACTAGTGCTGACGCCGAGTTCCTTGGAAGCTCTGCAAGGCACCAAGATTGCTTAGATGGCATATTCTTAAAGTTAAAGCAGCGCAGTACCTGATTAATTGTGAATCCTAACCATGTTTCTTATCATCAGAATTTTTGTCTAAGATATTATTTTGACCTGGTTAGTATTTTTATGTCTGCATGCACCAACCAGGTCAGAGCAAAAGCAGCCATATTGTAGAGTGCAGAAAAGTAGCATACTCTAAGCCTGAGTCATTTCCCTCAAAGTGTGAAACACAGGTCAGGATATATGCAGGTCACACCAGAGGAAGTGGCGCTGACCTAATTGGTTGAGGTAGTGTTCAGATATAGCCTGACAAACATTTTAATCACGTGTGCACTAGCAGGCCACACACAAGTCAGGTTAAATTTTGTTCCCTTTTTTGTCTGAGTTTGATTTTTATTAGTCAGACTATATGAACTAAGAATGTTTGCTCTATTAACAGAGGGGTCAGAGATGTTGATTACATTCAGCTTTATTACAGATAGTTTTCATGTATACAACTATGGTAGTCTACAATATGAATGTATTCTTTAAGCATCATAAAGTGATGTGAATCTGGAACAAGCTTGTTGTAAGCCCCCCAAAATGGTAAGCTAATGACAGAATTAAACATCAAACAGCGACAGAAATAGCAGCAGCTAATCAGGAAATATAGAAATAATAATAAAGACAGACCCAGCATGTCATCTATGAACATATTTGTTATTGCTAATTTATACTGTACAGAGTCATAATTTACGGTGGCTCCGAAAGCTCACAAGAGGATTGTTTTTTGAGGACTACTTTTGCAGTACCTTGCCATACTTTTGCGTTACATCGCAAAAGTAAAAGTAAAAGTGCCTTTTTCTTGCGCACAGCTGGCACTTCTCAGAAGACCCTCCCCATACTCTGTCTTGCTGACCTAGCTGGGCAGTGGATCTCTTGGTCTGTCTGTCTTGCTTGCCAGCCACTTCCAGCACTGTGAGTGTGAAATACAGCTGTTGTTTTTATAAACATGTGTTCTATATGTGTGTGCACCAAATGAAACTCAGCTTTCCAGCAGCAACCTCTGTGGTAACCAGTCAAGATACTCATTTTTAGTAAGGATGGACTGATATTGATTATTGATTAGTTCAAGATCGTTTATTGTCATTCATCCACATACCAAGTAATGAACAAAATGCTCACGGTCCAATGTGCTAAAAACAAAGACACAATAGCCTAATTCAAATTACAAACAAGACACAAAACAAAAATTAGACATGCTGGCCAGCCAAAAGAAAGAATTGTTTAATATGCAGCCCCTATCTGACGTATGTTCACCTCATAGCCTATGTATAGCCTATTTAAATAATAGCAGCATCAGAAGTAGGGTACTTAACATTAGCGAAGGCCTGATGGCTACTTAAATAATAAGCTTCTGAAATATAAGCCAGTAGGAAATGCTCGGTTCAAAGTAAAATTAAATAAGCTGATCCGTACTGGAGTGTTGCACTGAGAGCAGCTATGGCTCAGAATTAACGGAAGAAGGAAAGTATTGTGAGGGAACGCAATCCATAGTACATTTTGAGGTAGTCCTCAAAAAAGAATCCTCTTGTGAGCTTTCAGAGCCACCATAATAATTACTCTCCCTAAGGTTTCCTGCCCAAAAGTTGGGCATGTTTTACCCACAGTAAACACTTTCCTAATGAGTTTATGGTCTCAGTCGTTAGTTTCAAATCTTCTTCATTACAGCATGTTGTTCATTTGCGAAACAATGGTCCCATTTAGAGGAAAATAGATGACAAAGCAGGATATGCTTTAAGGCGGGACTACCTTGTGATTGACAAGTCACTACCATGGCGACCTGTCAATCAGGCTAGAGCTAGAGGTGAATCGTATCCACTGTGCTATGTAAAGTTAACCAGCGCTGTTGAAAAAGCTTATTAAGCGTCGGCTGTTCATTTTTTACAGTACATTTTGTTTTACGCCTGTTTTTTGTTTATTAAATGAGCATTCTGGTTAAAATTGAATTACTGATGCACCTTGCACTTGACACTACTGTCAGAATATTCCGAAAAAGGTAAATATTTTAGAGTAAACAGCTTTTTAATGTGTTGTTTTAAACGCTATGGATGGATTTAACACATCACTTTGTAAATGATACTGTGATTGGTGATATTACTGTTTTTTGGTAAAATCTATTTTCACTGCATACTACTGGCAAAAACAAATAATTTGATTATGTGGAAAATTGTGGATGTCAGCTGTGTAGAAGTCCAATCTGGCCTCATTCCCAGGTCATCAAATACCTGCATTTTGTCACACCCCTCGACATCTCATACAGACTTTCACCCAGAAGACTGGGGTTAGGGTCCTGTGTGAAACCATTGACCTTATTTAAGGGTTCAGTTAGGTTTTAGTGGTATCTAATGGTGTGCATAGTAAATTGCAACCTGATTGCAACCAAAGGCTTTCTCACTGTTCACCCCTCCCTTTCCAAGCGCAGAGGAGAAGCTATGGTGGGTGACAGGCTCTGTCGGCTCTTGTGACAGATAATATGTGTGGTCCTTCATTTGTCCAAATTTCACTTCTTTTCTTACTTCTAACAAACCATACAACCACTGATACTACTACTTCTTCTTCTTCTTCTTCTAGTCCTTCTTCTTCTTGTGCCTAGTCTTCTTCTTCAACGTAGTTTTGAAACGTGCTCCAAAAAGCAGTGTGTCCGTTTGGGCTACTGTAGAAACATGGCAGCGCAACATGGCGACTTCACTGTAAGGGTGTATGTAGATAGAAATGGCTCATTCTAAGGTAATAAAAACGGTTCATTATGTAAGGTCTTCATACACAGCTGAAACAGAGTTATGTATGATATATTGCGTTTCTGTCAATAGATCCTCCTAAATATTACACACTGAACCTTTAAAGTTATGTATGTGATGTGTAAGTCACTACTATTTATTGCAACTCAAACAATGATTCTTTCCTAAATCTAACCAAGTAGTTTTGGTGCCTAAATCTAACCAAACTGGACCGTTTCACAACGTTAACAACGTGTTAAGGCTAAATGGTTGTGCGACGTGGGGAGCGCCCAGGTGTCAACACATGTAACTACTGTATATGAATTGTGTGAATTGCAAAAGAAGATGATGTATTTCACACTATGTCAACATTTACAGGATACAGACAGTTTGAAAAGGAACACATAAATGGTGCCAGAAGGATGTGGCCCATTCAGGATCAGACACCAACCACCGGCGACTTTGTGATTCTTCCTTTCAAGCTTGCATGCATACTTTGTCTTCTCTATGAACTATTGTTTAGGCCTTCTAACCTGAAACAAGACGTAAAGCTGCTTTTGTGCAGAGAGATGAGTGAGAGCTTGCTGGACATGTTTAGGAAAGCTGGCACCGCGGGGGCAGCGGCATTCGTGTGTTTATTTAAGCTCTGAATGGATGTGGCTTTCCTTTCCTCTCAACTACGTGACTGTTGTGTTGTCTTTGCTTCAGGGCTGCAAGTTCAAAGGGCTGCTTTCCTTTTTGTAAAAGTTTGTCCGTGTTTCATTCAGGAAAGCTTAACATGGACTTGACATAAGATTCACTAGGCATTTAAGAAAGTGTTTTTGGGTGGGTGAATTAGTCATATGGTGGTTGTTTTCATTTGATGAACATAATGACTGGGTTGGGATTAGTTTGTTGGCACTGTGTCTTCAGAAAAGTCTTTAACTGTTTCAAAGCCTAAACTAGAAGCCATAAAGCTATCAGTCATTACTCATGAGTGCACCAAATAATCTTCACTAACTTGCCATTAGAAAATGGTCTCAAAGTGTGACCTAGGACACACATTATTCCCAGGAATGAGAACTGTCATTTGGGATAGGCCAAAATCTCAGAAAATAGGTGCTTTAATACAGTACAGTTCATAGTAAGAGGTGTAATTAATAATGATTTGTTCCTTTGTTCGTGCATGTTCTGAAAACCTCTATCACATATACTGAAAAACAATTTTTATTAACAAAATCTTAGCATAGGTTCTCTAGCACTAATACACCTATATTTGCCCTCGTCAATGGATGCCTAGTTTTCCTGTTGTTAGATATACTGTTTTAGTGATACTTCACTTGTTTTATTAAATTATGAATAATGATATTTGGAAATATTAATCATAAGCTCTCGTTTGGGGCATCACCTGAATCGCCGTCCACCCAAGGCCTTCAGGACTCCTTGGGTATAGCTAACAATTATGACTAGTGATCAGTTAGTTGATTGTATAACGCTATAGTTTTATTTAGCTAAGGTTACTCTGGGATTGAGAGTCTGGGGGAAGCGTTGATTTACAGTAGTTTAAACTGTCATTGATTGCATTACATTTTACATCTTGGTGCTCTGTGAAAAACTGATCATGTAACGCTACACTTTTATTTAGTTAACATTTCTTTTTTTGTGTTGCAGTTGATTGGCTAAATATTTCCCTGTTTTATTTCTATATTGGAAGTTCTCACATTTTAGTTGTTGGATTAGAAATCAAGTTTTTTAAATTATGATATTGTCAAGTTGGGTTTTGAGGTTATTAAGTTCTTTTTTTATTTGTTCTGTGGGGTTATTGGAGAGAAGGTTTGCAAGTTGTTTAATCCTTTGTTCTAAATTGTTTTCCAGTTGTTGTTGTTGTTTTTTCTTATATAAAGAATTTGATATAATTTCCCCCGATTACCGGTTTTGCCAGTTTCCCATAGTAATGATGGTGATATTTCTGTATAGTCGTTCATCTCCATAAAGGATGGCCATTCTGAGGTTATTAAGGTGTTAAGTCAGAGTCTTGAAGTAAGGATGCATTGAAACGCCATCTTGGAGGAGGTCTGGTACATGATTGAATATTTATAATTAGAGGGACGGGAGCATGATTGCTGAAGGTGATGGGAGTTAATTGTGGTTTCATGGATATTAGGGATTAATGAATTGCTTACTAAGAAAAGATCAATTCGGGAGGAAGACTGGTGAAAGGGTGAAAAATAGGAGTATTCTTGTGATAAAGGATTTTTCATTCTCCAAGCATCGGCAAGTCCATAATCATGTATTATTTAATTATTTCAGTAGAGTGCCAATTCCTTGTACTGAGGTACTTGAGCGATCAATTGTGGAACAATAATGACTAAACAACCAGATTGCAATCAATCGGAGGTAGAACAGAAGTAAAACGCTTCAATGTGAATTTAGTTTGGCTCTTGTGAAAAGGATATAACTAAAGGAATAAGGGACAAATGGATGCAAGTTATATTAAGATAACTAAGTTCAATTGGCTTATGAGTTTCAGGCTAAAGGACTAAAGGCTAAAGGACACCAACTCAGCCACAGAATGTGGTTTATTTTGCCTTACTGCTTGTTGTTTCCCCCACCGTCCGTTGTTCGGAGGCTCACAATTGGCTGGCTCTTTTCGTTGCTTTCACGGCCTCTCAGCAGGCTGGCACGCTGCACAGGCAGCTCGAGATGGGCCTTGCCAACGGGGATGCCCTGGAGTCCTTCTGGTTGGTGGTTGCGGGAAACTCTTGCAGTAAATGGGCCGTTAGTCCTGGCTTGGCTCTCTGAGTTAGGTAGGCTACTGGTGTCGTTCTCAACTCAGTTGACTATCCTCGTTGGGAGTAGGCTAGTGAAAGTTGATTCAAATATTTTGTATAAAACTTAAAACACAGGCAGGGAATGAAATTAAGACTTAACTTTCCAAATGATTCTTTTAGCTTTTCAACATAGTTGCTAAACAATAATGACATGGTAATAGACTACTCAAAATTGAAGAGGCAAGGGCCACTAAGTAACTTTTAAAGATTATTTAACTAAACAGAACAACAAAACAGCCCCCATGCATTGGCATGGGATGTGCACGACCGGAGGTCTCTGCAGCGGGTGATTGAAACTGCTCAGGAGGTCATTGGTACCAATCTCCAGAGCATCAGTGATATCAGTGAGGTGAGGTGCCTACACAGAGCCCAAAGGATACTAAAGGACAGTACTCACCCAGCCACAGCATGTTCACCCTGCTGCCTTCTGGGAAGAGATATAGAAGTTTCTGCTGCCACACCACCAGACTGCAGAGCAGCTTTTTTCACCCCAAGCTATCAGACTTTTAAAACTCAGTATCTCCCAATCTCTGGCTAAACTATTTTAAAATGGCGGGTTTGTTCAGGACACCCCGTCTGGCGCATGCAATGATGATGCAGTGAATAGTAAGGATTCTCTCTGACCCATCAGTAGTAGCAGTTTTCACATCACCTTCTGGTATCACCTCAACTTGCTTGGAACCTCGACAGAGGTGATGCCAAAAAAGCTACCAGGTACCAGATTTGTCCAGTGGAAAACAAAACTTAAATCCTATTTTCACTCACCTTTTAACTGTGTTTTTCTCTCAGCCAACTGCTTCAGTCTGCACTTGCTGAATTCTCCACTATGTTGACCAGCTAGGTGCTAACGTCTAACATCTGTCTGCAGTTTGGTGCTGGGTAGGTAGTGTACAGTGGGTTTATCAGATATTTTTTGCAGAAAACTGCTGCCGCTGCAGCTGAAAATACGGTGATGAGAGTGGTGAGAATGAATCACAACAGTAAAGTTGTGGCTGTAAAATCACAACAGTGATTTTAGAGAAGCTCAAAAGCTTGGTAAAGCTGAGAGGAACTGCAGAGCTGAGTGATAATTCGTAATTTCTAAGAACATCTTTCACATTACATGTAGTCATTTGATACATTCATATCAAAATATTAATTAGAGCTTTTAGAAAAGTACAATTACAAGTTGATTTATAGTCACTCAAATGTTTCAAAGAAACACTAGATGACAGGTAACAAAGCAAAGCACTCCAGCTCCATTGTCACGGGAAATCGTCTCGGGTTACGTATGTAACCCTGGTTCCCCGAGAAGGGGAACGAGAGACTGCGTCGGTTACGACACTATGGGAACGCCTCTAGGCGAAGCAGGTCTGAACGTGAATGAAATCACTCCAATCCTATTGGCCTGTTGCTAGAACGGTAAGGTGTGACGGAATAACCGGAGGAGTATAAAGCACACCTGTACACACTCATCATTAGCTTAAACTATGAAGCAGGCGCTTCAGGCGGGGAGAGAGGTGCGGCGGGCCGACGCAGTCTCTCGTTCCCCTTCTCGGGGAACCAGGGTTACATACGTAACCCGAGACGTTCCCCTTCGAGGGAACTCGAACTGCGTCGGTTACGACACTATGGGAACGAGATACCCACTAAACCGTGCCGAAAACCCCGCCTGCCCCTGTGTGCAATAAAGTGGCACTACTAAGAGGAGAGCGCACGAGTGCCAGGTGCCGAAGGAAGGTCAAGACTGTAAAACCGAATGAATGTGTGCGGAGTGGCATAGCCAGCCGCTAAACAACATCCTGCAAGAGGCCCCGGAAAGGAGGGCTCGAGAGGCCGCCTTGCCTCTGGTAGAATGAGCCCTCACAGCCACAGGTGAAGGCAAACCGCGCACCTGATAGGCCAGGGAAATAGTCTGAACAATCCAGTTGCTAATAGTATGTTTGGATGCAGGGAGCCCGGCCCTGGGAGACCCAAAACACACTAGCAGCTGGTCAGCCTTCCTCCAACGGGAGGACCTCAGAGTGTAAATACTCAGTGCTCTGACAGGGCAGAGCAGATGAAGTCTCCCGTCCTCCGCCGTCACATGAGGTGGAGGATGAAATGCCTGCAGCACTGTGGACCCTGCCGCACAAGAAGGCACTTTAGGGATGTATCCTGAATGAGGGTGCAGGATAGCCCTAATATTCCCCGGGGCAAACTCCAGGCTTTGCGGGGAAACCGAAAGCGCTTGGAGCTCCCCCACCCTCCTTAGAGAGGTGATAGCAAGGAGAAAGGCCATCTTGAGGGTCAAGTGCTTAGCCTCAGCTGACTCCAGGGGTTTGAAGGGGGCCTCAGCCAACGCCCCAAGAACCACTGCCAGATCCCAAGTGGGAACCTTGGACCGAGTCGCAGGTCTCATCCTCCGGGCACCACGGAGGAAAAGTACAACCAAGGGAAGTTTCCCCAAGAACCCCTCCCTCAGAGGGGTGTGGAAAGATGAAATAGCTGCCACGTACACCTTGAGGGTGGAAGGGGAAAGACCAGCAGAGAACCGGTCCTGGAGGAACTCAAGTACCTGAACCACCGGGCAGGTAACAGGGTCCACCGACCGCTCCCTACACCAAGTGGAGAAAACACTCCACTTCAGGCCGTACATCCTCCGTGTGGACGGGGCCCTGGAGCTCAGGAGGGTCTCGACTGCTCCGGCTGTTAGACCCGCCTCTAGGTACTGTGCCCCCTCAGGGGCCAGACCCACAGTCGCCATATGGCGGGGCAAGGGTGAAGAACCCGGCCCTGCGCCTGGGACAGCAGGTCTCTCCTCAGAGGGACCCGCCACGGCGGGCCGTCCAGGAGCGACATGATGTCCGAGAACCACACCCGGGTTGGCCAGAACGGGGCTACGAGCAGTAGGCCGACATAGTCCTGGCGGACCCGCTCCAGAACCCCGGGAGCAGAGCGACTGGGGGAAAAGCGTACAGACGTAGCCTCGGCCACGAATGTACCATGGCGTCCAGACCCAACGGGGCTGGAGGAACGAGAGAAACCATAGCGGGCAGTGCGTAGTCTCTTGAGACGCAAACAGATCCACGTCTATGGGGCCGAACTCTTCGCACAAGAGCTCCACCACTTCGGGGTGAAGTCTCCATTCCCCGGGCCTCAGCCCCTGCCTCAACAGCAGGTCTGCTCCCTGATTCTGTGTCCCCAGGAAATACATCGCCCTGAGCGATAGTAACCTCTGCTGGGACCACAGGAGGATCTGACGCGCCAGTCTGTCCAGAGGGCGCGAGCGCAGACCGCCCTGGTGATTCAGATAGGCCACCACCGCTGTGTTGTTCTCTCAGAACGAACCAGGACGTGGTGGCCTTGGAGATCGGGCAGGAAACTCCTTAGAGCCTGGAACACCGCCAACATCTCGAGACAGTGATATGCCACTCGGATCGATGCACCTGCCAGGATCCCCTTGCAAAGCGGCCATCCATGACCGCGCCCCAGCCCGTGAGGGAGGCGTCTGTCGAAATAACCAGCCGGCGACAAGACCCTCCCAGCACGGGCCCCTGGGACAGGAACCAAGTTTCCTTCCAAACTGATAGGGAACGAAGACACTTGCGCGTAACCCAAACCAGACGGAGAGGATTCCCCTCGGGGAAAAACCCTTGTTCCTTAGCCACCACTGCAGGGGTCTCATGTGCAGCAGTCCAGATGGTATTACGCTGGACGCAGCCGCCAGGAGACCCAACACTCGTTGAAAGTGTTTCATAGTGATGGCGTGGCCTAACTTCACCCCTTTCACGGCAGCCAATATGGTGTCGACACGTGCCGGAGACAATTGTGCCCGCATCGTTGTCGAATCCCATGCAACCCCTAGGAACGTAGCCCGTTGGGTGGGCGCCAGCACGCTCTTCTTTGCGTTGAGCCTCAGCCCTAAACGCCGCAGACGAGCCAGAACGACATCTCGATGCCGAACCGCCAACTCTCGAGACTGGGCTAGGATGAGCCAGTCGTCGATGAAGTTGAAATCCGGATGCCCCGGAGCCTCAGCGGGGCCAGTGCTGCATCCATACACTTGGTGAATGTGCTAGGGGAAGTGCCAGGCCGAATGGAAGAACCCGATACTGGTAAGCCACACCCCCGAAGGCAAACCTCAGGAACTTCCTGTGAGAAGGACGGATGGAGACCTAGAAATAGGCGTCCTTTAGATCTATCGTGACGAACCAATCCTCAGATTGGATGTGCGTCACGGTGGCGGGGATGATGAGCATCTTTAACCTGAATCTCCTCAGAGACCGGTTAGAACCCGCAGATCCAAAATAGGGCACGCAGCCCTCCGTCCTTCTTGGGGACTATGAAGTCTCTGTCTGGGGGGGAGACACGTTCCACGGCCCCTTTCCTCAGCAGAGTACAAACTTCCTGTCCCAACACCGGACCTTGCTCCGGGCGGACCACAGTCCAAACCACCCCCTCTCTTCTGTTGAATTTGGAGGGCGGGCTTTGAACTGTAGTCGATACCCATCTATGGCAGTGCGCAGGACCCGCGGAGAAATGTTCGTCAGGCTCCGCCAAGCGTCTGCAAAGTCTGCCAACGGAACCAGCCCCTCGGGGCTGGTGGTCGGTGTCTCGTGTGATCTTCTGGTGGACCCCTGAAGCCCCAGAACGGCAGGGGGGAGCCGCCGAAGATCCACGGTGAGTGAGTCGGGATGCCGTCCGTCTGCAGACCCTCGGGGCAGGCAGTACGGTGCGGACTCGATGGTGGCAGGTGCGTCCTGAACGTGTAAACGGCGGGATAACATCACCTGTTGCCACGGCGGAGGGGACCTCGGTCGGCCTCCGGGGGGGGTGGGGGGGTGCGGGAGGGGAGAAAGACTCCCCTACCCCGGTCTTCCCTGAGCTCCGTCGGGACTGGATGACGGTCCTCAGATCGCGTCTCTCAGACGGCTGAGGGTGAGAGCGCCGTCTCGCTGCCCCAGCTCCTCGGGGGGCCCCCGAGAAGCGACACTCTGCTTCCCTCCTCTCCGTAGGAGCTCGTAGAGGGAAGGGACCTACGCCTGGCAGCCTCAGCTGCCTTGGGTCCAGACCGGCGAGGGAGGTACTGGCGGAACGCTTCGCACTGCGTCTAACGCTTCGTGGTTCTGCGAAGCTCCGCCAGATCTTCCTCGGAGGGACCCCCCCTCTGAACCATCTCCTGTAGCAGGTTGGCTTGGTAGGCTTGAAGCACCGTGGTGTGCAAGCTCGCACCTGCCTGGCCCGCTGGCATGTACGCCTTCCCCACAAGCGTGGATGTGGTGCGACATGGTTTGGATGGTAACGCCGGCTTCTCCAGGGAGGACGCAAGTCGAGGGGAGAGATAGCTCGCAAGCTCATCCTCCACCCGAGGCATCCTCCCATAACCACGGTCCCTAACCCCCATCACATTACTGTAGTTCAGTGATCGGGGTGTGGAAAGCCATGTAGAGAAGGGTCTGCCCCATGATTTACTCAGTTCATCATGTAAATCAGGAAAGAATGGCAGAGACCGGCGTGGAGGTGGCGTGTGGTGCTTAAGAAACCTTTCATCAAGCTACCACTAGCCTGTGGTGTCTGCTCCTCCCGTGGCCAGTTGATGTTGAGCTTAGCCACGGCTCTAGTCACCACCTCCAGCAGCACATCATAGTCGGGCGCGGCCAGATGACGCCGCCCCGACACCGGAAGTCATCGCCGACTGCGCTGAGCACGTCCGCCTCCTCGGAGTCGGATTGCTGCAGCGCCTCCGGATCCAAAACCGCGAGCGGGAGAAGCCGAGAACGGGCTCCCGAACGAGGAAAGGAAGCGTCGGAGCCAGCGGATGAAGGTCGGGAAAAAGCCTCAGCCGTCCCGAAATCCTCCGACAGATCACGCTGTGAACCCATGAGTGAAGCCGCCGGGCCGCCTCAGCGGCCGCAGGGCCCGCGCCACGGGGAAAACACATCCGGCCATCCTCGGAAAAGAGAGCCATGCGGGACCTCAGTACCCGCACGGAAAGGGCTTCGCAACGGGCGCAGGCAGCCCCCTCGAGAGCTGCCCGTGCGTGCTCCATCCCCAACATGAGAGACACATCTCATGAGAATCTCCATCCGTGATGTACCGAGGGCAAGAAAAAACACACCTTCTGTACATCTGGTTGCCGGACATGCTGGTAGACTTCTTCTTCAGGTAAGACACACTGCTTGTAGGACTGGAGCTTTCTTCAAACAACATACAGAGCGCCTGCTGAATAAAAAAAAGCTAATGATGAGTGTGTACAGGTGTGCTTTATACTCCTCCGGTTATTCCGTCACACCTTACCGTTCTAGCAACAGGCCAATAGGATTGGAGTGATTTCATTCACGTTCAGACCTGCTTCGCCTAGAGGCGTTCCCATAGTGTCGTAACCGACGCAGTTCGAGTTCCCTCGAAGGGGAACCTCATTCTGACTTCATCGGCTTCATCATTTACAAGTTTGCACCCGCACCACTGTTCTCACTGTCTGTTAACAAGCTTGAAAGCCATTGTGGTATGATGTCATCGTTTCGGGAACCCAAACGGGTGAAAGATAGCCAGCCGGTGAGCCTGAGACGGGCTGTTTCTCATTAGTTTCGCTTGGCCTGCAGTAACAGCAGAGTGAGTCATCGCACAGAGCGATGGTGCTCTTACTGCAGACTAATACATCTTGTAGTGAAAATGCTAGTAATCAGTTACTGTGTGTCTGTCAAAGAAACCAAAGTGTGAGACAAATATAGAAAAGCTGTTGGATTCAATGGAAAATGGGCATCATCCACCACTATTTTTAGTAATTATAGTCACTAGTCAAGACAAGATATTACAGTATATTATAGCTAGGCTGGCTTGCAAAGAGGCAAACCATCTTCCCATCCCATTTTCATAGCTTTGTTGTTTATTATCATCCAATAACCTGACCTGTCAGCCTGGCATATTCCTCTAAGAACTTGACCGGACTTAGTTTATTAAGTTTATTTATTAAGTAACTTAAAAATAAGTAACTTATTAGTGATATGTTTTTATATTTTTAAACTCAATAGACTTTTTTAAATAGTTGCAGGCTCAGTTAATTGCTTCCTCAAAGGATGCAGTTTGTTCTAAGCTGCCTGTGTGTTCCATAGTGTTTACATGAAGACTGGAAACCCATTGGGTTCTGAGGCTCATGGGCAACGTCCAAGTGGGCCTGGCTGAAGACCTTAACAGTATGGTTTGTGTGGACCTTAGAGTAGTGCTGTATATTTACAGAAGGGATCAAAGAGGAAGAGGTCACTGGACATGGATTGACCGTTCAACACTGGATTTTGGATCAGAGTTGCTTCCAGGACATACAGTTCCGAGCCTTAATTTAATTCCTACTTCCTGTGATTTCCACTTGCTGAAGTCTTTCATTATGATCTTTTTTGCCTCGAGGCTGTGCAGGGTAGCTATGCATTACTGTAACCACACAGGACATGATGTTTGTAGACTGTGGTTACTATGCATTGTATTTCTATGGGCTGAGATGATGGTATGCATAGCACAGAGCGAGCACAGACACACGCAAGGGTTTCAGCTTTAACAATAGGTTTTGTTTGGCAGTTTGGCAGTTACTGGTGACATCAGTTATTTATTTTTTAGGGAGTGTCTGAGAAAGCCTGCTGTTTTGTGCTCAGACAGAAAGCTAGCGTCAGTCTGTCCTACACCTTCAACTCTATCTGCCTTTCTTTCCCCATACAATTATGGAATTTCTTGCACCTCTTTCTCCCTATTTAATCCCTCAAATCCTCCTTACAATTCCTTCCCTATCCTTTTCAACAATCCCACCCATTTAAACAATTTTATTTACCTTACTGATCATATTTTATTGCTATTGGACGACTTCCCTCCAAACCAAGTCACCTACTGACCTGTCAGCTGCATGTGTTTTATTTGTGGGTGAGACATTTTTACAAGACCTCTGGGGATCCTTTTGTCCCACGCACACACGTGAGTTTCCTCTCTCTTTTCCTTTCCAAAATAATGTGGAGGTTGCAAGTAAATTCAACCTAACATTTAAATCTCCCCCTCTCTCATTACAGCGCCTCCACCACCACAAGAGCAGCTGACACCCATCCAGGCTGCTAACGGCTGCACCTCTTTTGTGTTGCCTCTTTGTGTCAACATGGAAGTGAAAAATAACTGGAGCAGGGGAATATGAGCTACGATCACAGTATAGATATTGCTTTTATTGATGACAGTGAACACATACGTGGAAGCTTGAAGGTTTGTTGAATTTCTTGCTTTAGAGTTCAGGGCCCTTAGTGCAAATATGCTTTTAACCGATCCATTAGATCAGTCAAAATATTTTCAGTTGATCTAGGATCATACATCTTTCATGGAGTTAATGGGGCAAGGTATTAGCAGTGTCCAAACAATATAACTTTAAAAACAACAATAGTGTATCAGCTTTCTTTGGCCAAGAGAAGAGCTTTTTAAAGCAACTAGAGATGAAGAGAATCAGCTTTGTGTGATTGTAGCACAGCAATGCTTCATTTATATTAGTATCTTGTGACACATTTAACTTTAACAAAAAAATTGGGATATTGTACTTTTCCATATTGTGATGTAATATTTTGATTAATTCTTCAGCCCTTCAATCCATCTATTAGGTCTTCAGTTATTTCACATAACAAAGGACACATTTTGACCTGGGACCTGGGCTTACCAAAATGGGGTATTCATCCTATGAGGGACATACATGTCCCTATAAAATATTAATGACAATACATTTATTAATTTTTGTGGAGATTGACCAAAGTGATGGACAAACAGACAGACCTACAACCCCCTGCCGCTAGCATGACTAAACACACCTCTCTGACAGCATACTGCTCACATACACTTTTATATTTATTTCACTTACTGATACACACTTTACAGATGAAATAAAACAAAATGAACAAGAGCAGAAATGCTGGAATGTTAATGAATGCAGAGGTCAGTGGTGGGCAGAGAGAGGGATATGAGAGAGGGAGACAGCAGAGAGACACAATTCACACACATGGTTCTAGTTAGCGGACTCCCATTAAGGACAATGTGGTCTGGAAGAGACTTTACATTTCACAGTTTAAGGGCATTTTTACGATACTTTTGCCCGCCACTGAAAGGTCACTTTCAGTCGATTTTCATGTGGATAATACACACTGTGCAACCGAAATATACATAAGACAACAACAATGGAAAATTGAAATGGTGAAATGGAGGTCAATAGTGGTTTGAAATGAAATGTAATATATAAGCAGGGAAACAAAGAATGTTAAAGTCCAAAGCCACCAGTTTGCTGTAAATATGGGTTATACATTTGCGGTGATAGCTAGAAATCTCTGTGCTATACTGTATTTGTTGGGATTTTCAAGTGACGCCATATTGGAATTCAGCCTTTGGGCTACAACTGCTGATTGAGACACAACCATACAACCTGACTTTATAAAAATTTCAAACAAAGATACATAACTTTTGTCTTTTTGTGACCTGGGACTCTTTTATGACACCATTCCAATACATTTCATGTGTATATCAGCTGTTAGCAAGTGAACCGTAGTTGCTACATAGTTGTTACATACTAAATTAAATATCATTTATAAGTTAATTCTTAAATGCTATACAAAAGAGTCAAATCATTTAGTCAAGTGACCAAATACTCTCTCACTATTTCTACTATTAGGTACTGGTTATCAGAGAAAAGGCTGGTTTAGCTAATGTTTGACGAAAGGTGTGCAAAACATGGACATCAGCATTCAGTGGAAAGTGAGGCTTGAGTATTTGTGAGGGGCTCTGTCTCATTGGTAGAAAGTAACTAAGTATGTTCACCAAGTACTGTACTTAAGTAGCATTTTGAGGCACTTACACTTAGACTATTTCAATTTTCTGCTACTTTACACTTCTACTCCACTGCATGTCAGAGGGAAATATTGTCATTTTTACTGCTACTGTTACTTTACGGATTCAGATTTTAGAAACATTAAATAAACTGATGAATCATGACACATAATTAAAGAAAAAAACAGAGGTTCCCAAATATTTTTGTTTGTGATCCCTTAGAAAAACTCAGGTCAGGGCCCCTCAGATTTATCTGGTGTCCCTTTGGAGGGGCCCAACCCCTATATTAGAATCCACTGTTGCATCAGTAACAATAACGAATAATATAATAATATAATATATAATAATATAACACTCACAGGGCCATTTCCCTGTGGAACGAGTACTTTTACTTTCACCTTTTAAGTACATTGTATACTGTACTTTACTTTTAAGTAGGATTTTAAAGGCAGGACTTTTAACTGTAATGGGGTTCTTTAATATTGTTGTGTTGGAATCTTTGGAAGTAAAAGATCTGAGTACTTCTTTCACCACTGCTCCATCTCCGTGGATAACTCTACATTAAGATAGTGGATGTCTTGGAGGAAGGGAGGGACCCGGTGCCTTTGTGTCTGGGTTTCAAGTTCACTGTTTAAAAAACTCTCCTTTGCTTTTCCATGCATGAATCCAGAGGATCATTAAATGGAAAAAGAGGCATAAGCACTTTCACACTCCGATTCATGCAAAGTGAGAAAGCAAGGAGACCATACAAAGGTATGTGTGATTACAGCTGATAGGGCTTCTAGCTCTTATCTCATCTCAAACAACAAAATCACCTTTTAGATTTGTAGTTTTAGATTTGAAGTAAACTATAACCTAAATTTAAATAATGAAATTGTCCAAAAACAGGTCTCAGCTTGCCCCTGTTTGTAGATCAGGTGTCACATTATTTGCAGTTTTTTGGATTTATAGTATGTGTGTTTGAACCTAGAAGGGCATTTAACCTACATGTAACTCCATCCTTGTATGTATGTATATGTTTGTGTGTATGTGTCGCTAACAGCCTGTTATGTTGATGTTGGCACCAGATGAAAGGGCTTGCACGGTCTCACATGCCTGTAAGAGGGAGGTCGGGGGTCTAATCACTACTTAAATATCAACTCTGTGGAGTTGTGGTCATTATAAACTGCAGCCTGACACACAAAAACAGAGTGAACACAGATGTTGTGAGGCAGACAATGCTGGGAACACACTAGAAGTTAATCACATTTGAAAATGCATTGATTCACATCCATAACAACGGATGTCTTTAATTTACTTTTTTCCTGCCTTCATAAATCTACTTACCTTAGAGTGATTTCTGTAAGTGAGACTTAAGAAATTTCACAGGAACCAATTTCACATGACATTTTGTTGCTCCATAGAGTCTCTGTGTTTTTCCATTTATTAAAGTATATCCAGAATAATGTGCATTTATGAATTTAAAGGAAGGGCGCAAAATTTTTGGAAATAGCTTACATGAGAAGATCAATATCTCTCTCATGTCTGTACATTAGGTTTGAAGCTACAGCCAGATACAGCAACTAGCTTAGCTTGGGAAAGTCTGAAAGAGAGGAAGGAAGGGTAAGCTGGTTTTCTCCAAAGTTTAAAAATACACTTGCCAACACTTCTAAAGCTCACCAATTTACTGACTGTATCTTGTTTGTTTGATCCACACACATGCTGAAATGTCACAGTGTGGTTTTAGACAACCCGTTCTCATTCCCCGACTCATCACATATGGACGAATGGTCAACACCCATCAGCGTCGGTTTGTAACGCAGATCCCTATAGTGTCATAGTTCAACGCAGTGGAGGCCACAACCCGGACTTTGAACCAGGAGACTGGGGTTCGTGTCCCATGTGAATTAAAAAGTCAACATTTGTTTGTATTTAAGTTACGCGAGTTACCTAAATTGCATATGTTTCGTTAGTTACATTACATGTTAACTAACGTATGTAGTTATTTTAACCCAAACCATGATCTTTTCCTAACTGTTACCAAGTACTTTTTGTGCCTAAACCTAACCAAATTACAACGTTTCACAACTTTAATAGTGTGCCGTTTCAAAATGCTGATGTTTTGAAACGCTATTTTGACTTATTTTGAAAGTCTAACCGACGTTGCATGTTTATTGTTTCTAACTTTACCGGACGTTGCATATTTGTTGTTGCTAAAGATTGCTAACTTGACAGCAGAGCCTTATGCCGCATTCAGACAAACTGCAAATTTTCGCCTCACGACGCTTTCCTCACGTTAGTACATTCGCAGTAAGTGTTCACACACAGCGCGAGAAGGTGATTTTAACGCGATAAGGTGAATAAACACAACTCGCCATTACTACAACTGTATGAACCCGAAGTAAACATTTTGCTGTGATTAAATAGCAATAAACGGATCAAACTAATGCCGAAATAACTACAACATGATGCAGATTTGTTAAACATATGAATTCATGCTTTGTTAGGTCTGCCAGCAAGACAGCAGGACAACAACTTCTAAAATCTTTATTTTCTGAATGGAGTTTGGATCGATCAGGGCTATGCTAACTTGGTCACAGTAAAGTACAATGATAGCTGGAATAAAGTTACAGACACGTTTTCTGAACTCACCAGGTAGGTCAACCTCCTCGCTTTCTTTTCTCCCAGCAATGTCCAGTTTT
The DNA here is from genome assembly GCF_014851395.1 of Micropterus salmoides. NCBI lineage: Eukaryota > Metazoa > Chordata > Actinopteri > Centrarchiformes > Centrarchidae > Micropterus > Micropterus salmoides. The sequence goes on from NW_024042285.1 coordinate 32,181, forward strand.
GTCCGGTTTTTATATAAATATGAAGTCGTACGACGCTAACAACATTGGAACCGGATGTGCACGGAAGCTAGCTACTGAGAAGCTCCAGTGAAGATAAATCAACGTAGAAATCCCAAAAACAAAAGTAAAAAGATAATTTAATAAAAGCAGTTAACTCTGCGCTCCTCCCGCGAGTAAAAGGCGTAGTTGTCAGAGCAGAATCCGACAGGTTTCGGGTGTTTATTTCTCCAATGGTTGCAGCGCTGCTTCCTACTCCTCTCCCCCAAAATCACGGCTCTAAGTGTCTTTGCATTGACTTTGTATGTAAACTCACCGCCCCCAACGCTCGCTTCGCTTTTGGTCTGAAAGCACCGTTGAAACGTCTAAAAACGACGCTAAAGAGGTACCCAGGGCGTTAAAATGCTACACCACAGGACCAAGCGTCCATATGTGATGAGTCAGGAGTGAGAATGTGTTGTTTTAGAGGGGCCTCAACTGCCTTTTATAACTTTTCTGCAATAAAGCAAATAAGCATTCCCTACATTTTTTTCCCCTTTAAAATAAACCACAAACAAATAGCAGCATTATTCTTATAAAGCAATAGCTCACTTCACATGCTCCAGAGCAAACTCATCTGTCACTGGCTATAAAACCAAAACCACAGGACATTAACCTGCTGATATTGATTGATATGAATGGGGAGGCTCAGATTAACTTGTTAAAATCTCCAGTCTCCCCTCCGACTGACATGATGGACATATCTGGTTTAAATCAGCACCATAGTCTTCTATTGTGTTCCCAGTTTAAGCTACACAGGATTCAAACATGGGTGCAAAAGAAACATTCTACATGAAAAATACTCCAGTATACAAAACATCTCTTTTTGCATCTTGGTCTCATAAAAGGAACTTATATCAAAGAACATATGCAATTTTCCCCTTCACAAACCATTTTGAATAAAAATAATACAGACTATAAATAGACAATACTTTTTACACAAGGCACAGTTACTAGTGGTGTGTAAGTTTCTCTCATAGCTGCTGCTCCTCAAACAGAATCTGAGCGTACACCGTGCCGCTACATGTTGCCTTGGTTTCCGGAATTGGCTTCAAAAGATCCAGCTCTGCGTAGGTCAGATTCTCCTCCAGTATCTTCGGCTGGAGATGTGGAGATTGAGAAGAAAGAGGGCAGGGGGAAATAATGTTGGAGGAGAGGGAGGTGACAAGGCAGGGAAGTGGCATTGGTGATTAGAAAATGAGCAAGGAGGTTGAGAGAGATTTTTATGTCAAACTCTATCATTAATCTTAAGCTTCTTGAATATATATATGAATAGAGTTAACTAACTAGTTAAACTAGTTTAACTGAGTTAAAACTGAATCCTAAACAGCAGTTAGCATATATTTATGCAGAGAAAGCTAGAAAATCCTAAAAGTTAGATGTTTTCCTCTCTCCTCTCCTTTCACTCCATTTCATTCTGCTTTATAAC
>NW_024042286.1:0-39841 GCF_014851395.1 Micropterus salmoides
GCTTCACACGCCCTGGCCCAGTCTCTTTACAGAACACACAGATGAAACTGATATTGTACTGATAAGTAAGCATATTTCCCAAAGGTATAACTTTAATGTATGTGTGCCCTGAAGCAGTTGGATTTATGAAGAACAGTAAAAAGCTGTCACATAATGCTTTGAGTTGAAATGTCTCTGTAATGCTCAAGTGAAAGCCAATATTACAGGGGAATAAGCTGTGAGCAGAGTCATGGCTATATTTCTAAAGCCAGCTCACAAGTAGGCCTAACATCTTCCTCAGACTTTATTGTGATCCGGAAACCCGCTCATAACACTCAAACATGATGGTTCATATTTCACCAAGTGCTACATAAAAATACATGACAGCATCTTGCCTTTCCAAACATGTTAAGCAACAGCAAAAGGTCTCAGCGACTAACATTCCAAGAAAGTAATTCACTAGCAGCAAAAAGCCGAAATTACTGCTAGTAACGTTATACGCTAAGACATGCAACACAAGCAGATTAGTGGGCAGCAAAAGCAGACAGCAGTTAGCCTCTTACTGATATTGCTAAAACACTTTACCAACATAGATAGCAACTGAGGTTCACCTTGTTAGCACAAACAGACAACTTGTCTTAGAAAAGTGAAGCAGTGACTCGCTAAGGTCATACCTGTCCTACAACAGTTAGTCAGACTGCTGGTAACCTAGCTTGACAATTAAATGCTATACTGTGAGATGCTGCGATAGTATTAGCGTTACATATATTTACATCAAAATGTTTACAGCAGACTTTGAAAGAGTAACGATCCACAACAATGATTTCAAACCCCAACAGGTCGAGGCAAATGGCCGCCCGCCTGAGTCGAGGTTCTGCTTAGGTTCCTGCTAAAAAGGAGTTTTTCGTGGCCACTGTCGTCAAGTGCTCGCTCAAGGTGGGAATTATTGGGATTTTGTAAAATATATTATAAAGTATGGTCTAGACCTGCTCTATGAAAAGTGCAATTAGACAATGTGATATCATGGGATGGCATATAAATAGCATGCCACTTTTAACATTTCGCCTGCCATGTAACGTGCGATTTAACAATGTTTAGTACCCATAGACTGCACCAACACAAAGGAGGAAGCTGTGGTGTTAACCGGTCGACATGCATACATCACTGACGTAGGTTTAGGCACACCCTGTGATGGTTAGGATAAGAGTAAGGGGCTTCGGAGGGCTGCCAACGCCTTTAACACTAAACGTAGCGAACATTATGTAGCTAACATTAGCTAAAGGCTACTCAAAACATCATGGTTTGGGTTACAATAACGACATGACTTAACTTGCAACTTACATAACTTACGTAACTTATGAAACCTGCGTAACTTCACTAAAATCATTAATCTTGTCTTTTGTTTGATTTTTGATTCACACAGCAACTGAACATTTTGGATGGGGTGGTAATATGTTTATTAGCCACCACTTTTCTGATTATTTATCCTACTGGTCTTTTTCCTGTGACAGGTGGCACACCATTTCTGCACAATATATGTCTGTACAGACTAATTGGTGTGAAATGACACGTGAAAAGCAAAAATTGTGATGGAATACCACGGGTAATTATCTGTGTGTTATTCATACACCATATGGTGATACCAGGCTTAATTAGATAACTTGGCTATATAAATATCATTGAATTGAAGTTCAGGGCTGTAGATTATTTTTTCCACGCTATATCAGAGAAGGTTACATCTATCTATCTATCTATACACATTACAATGTGACATGTCCTGGTCTGGGTGTAGCTTCTCTGAGGTATAAGTTCCTAAGGTAATCTTTGTGAAACAAATGTTATTGTAGCTAACCAAAATGATTTTGGCAAACAGCAACTGGGGTGCTCTCATCTCTCCTTCCTTTATCCCCTCTGCCTTTCTTTTAATTTCTCATCTGAGAGACCACAGGGTTGTAGCCGACATTTTGCTGATAGATAACAGCTCACAGTGCAGCCTGGTGCCAAGGTCTCCGGCTGCTCAGATGAATTCAATCCCTCACTGATCAGAGAAGTCGCCCTGCTCACTGAGACTACACCACCCATGGATCATCCTACACTGAGGTGGAAGGGAGAAGACATCTGAAGAGAAGAAGATGGAGAGGATATATTATCAACATTCAGACAGCCCATAGAGAAAGAAACAAAAAACGGTCACACCTGCCTTTAGAATAAAACACACTAGGTCTCTTTCTTTTAAACATTTGAATATTAAGTTATTTTAGTAGCGTAATCAGTTTGGGTTTATTGTGTAACATATTATCCAAATTAAATATTTAGGCCACTCATTCCCAATATGTTTTGGCTTATGACCTTTTATAACCAAGCAATGCCAACTCCTAACCTTCTAGAAGTGTTTTTGAACACTTTTTGCCTCTCATTCGAAATATTTCTTTAGTTCGGACTAAGAGTTGGGAGAGTCCCAGACACCACCTTTAAAGAGCAACATAAAGGTGCCCTGGAGAGACTATGGGGGGTAGGTCCGAGCCAATTTGATAAATAATGTTGTATGTGGTTCTCCTCAGCCTCTGTTCAGGTAGGACTCTCCCACTGCAACACTTGTCTTTGTAAAGAGAAAATGACAGGATAAAGTCGCTAACCTGCCTGTCATCTCGCACTGGGATGTTTCAGTGGATTTACCACAAAGGCTTGAATATGTGTGTACTCCGAATTTAGTTGGGGCTGGCTTAATCGCCTTCTCACAAACGAGTGACAGAAACACTCAAACCAGTCCAGACCGTTTGTTATCTTTTCTAAGAAGTCAGTCACAGATGGAGTGGATGTGCAAGGAGACAGTTACGCAGAACAGTGCCTGCAAACAGCGATTTCTCTGACACTTTAAAATGCTGCTGACATTTCAACGTAATTGTTCGGTAAAATTTCTTGGGCCATTTGACATATTAGGCCTATTAATTTCGGTGGCTGAACATTCGGTACATCCCTAATTATGAATCCTATTATTATTATTATTATTATCATTATTATTACTATTGATATTTGTATTATTACGACTACCATTGCTATTATTTTGCATTTCTATGTTGAACTTGCATTGGACTATACTGTGTGTTTTCCTTCCTTCAGCTCTCTCTCTTCCCCACGTTTAACTGGTTGAGGCCTTTGGCCATCCTCCCTGAGTCAAGTTTCGGTTCAAGGTTTCTGCCTCTGTCACCAAGTGCTTGCTCATGTTGGGAATTGGTTGGTCTCTGTAAATAATATTAAAAGATTACGGTGCTCTGTATGCATGTTATGATTTGGTGCTACATAAATAAAATTTTATTGAATTGAACATGGAAAGTGAAGCATTCATAAGACTTTTTCGACCCAATTTGTTGGCAAAAAGCTTACTGACAGCTGGTGAAAATCTGTCTAAATTCCCCCTAGGGCAACAATTAGTCCCGAAAACTTATTCTTCATATTCTTTCGGGAAAGAGATGCAGCTTGAAGCCTCAGGCTAACTCTCAGAGCCAACCAACAGACTACTACTTCCAGCCAGTATCCCTCAAATTGTTCATACATAAACCTGAGAAACACCCAAATATAATTATGCACAGAAGATTTAAAGAATGCTGGATTACATTTGAGTCTAAAGCATCTGGCTGTAGCAGTAAATCCCACACTGGTACCAGCTAAAAACCCTAATGGGATCAATGCAAAATTATTCTGTGTAGATGTTCTTCTGTTGGTTGATTGGCATTCATTTTTTAATCAAATTTAAACAATGTATTTCACTATTGAGATCATGTCCATATTAACATTTATTGAAAGCACATTCCTAAATAAAAGCCACACTATGAAAAAAAAACAAAATCAGAAAACAAGATGTTGGGAAGTTCCAAATTTAATGTCACCAGGGCCTTAATCACTGAGTCAAGTCAAGTCTCCTAGTAAAAATCAGGAGTGTCCTGGTTATGTTTTGTGCCTGTAAACATTGTATCCTGGCTTTCAGTAACCTGGATAAGGCCTTAGCACGGTCCAATAGAAGCCAGGTACAGTGGCATGTTAACAGCTTATGCAGGTTTCGGAGCATTCTTTGTTGGCACAAAATAGAGTGACTGGGACTTTAAAACACGACTGCACACATAACCAGGTTTCGCGTGTTCATGTAAACATTATTGGATCATCAAAGCCAGGATAACGCTCAAAACCAGGAAATGACACACTCCTTGAGGAAACAGAGGTTATGTTCTTGGTATTGTATGTGGGGTTTTGGGGGAGGGGAATCTTTCTCCACCAGTGTCTATTTCATACACGCTTCTTACCATCGTACTGTTGCTATTTCATTATTAATGTAGTGTGGTAGCTAATTGGCTATATAAGAAAAGTATGTCCCCATTCTTAAAAGAGTACTCCACCACTTTAGCATTGCACGTCAGCCTTACAATGGACAGACAAAATGTATGCAGAGCCAGAGTTATCAACTTATCAGAAATATTCCACACATCCATCTTCCATGTCAAAACCTGGTGCCTACATTACCCACAATGCAACGTAACCACCTATGTTTTGGTTGGGGATATGAGTGGCCTTGAGGAGCTAGCCTCAAACAGAGAGGGGCGATCTGGTAAGATCTCACTTCTTTCGAACTCCACACCTCCAGATTTTCAAACTTGTAGTCTTCAGCCCAAACCGACACTGCCACAAAAGGTTTCACACAGTTTTTTTTTGTTTGTTTGTTTGTTTTTTTACACATATGCAGTATTATGTTGTATTTAGTATTCCCCAACACATGTAAACAGACTTTATTCTGCTAAACTCTGACTGGTGAACTGTTTCTCTAACTGGTCTCCAACAGCTGTCAGTGGGCCCACTAGACCTACTGACCATCACTTACAAAGAAAAACTATACAGAGAATATAAAAATGTGGGAAATTAAAATAATGTGAAAACTTTACAATCAGTGGTTGGGTAACTAATCGAAAACTGCATTTTAAATCTGTAAATCAAACTCTCCAATTATGATATTTTCAGATCATAAGCTATATAACTAGAGCCTTATGCTTGTCATGTTTGTTAGTTCATCTTTATATGAAGTCAAAAATAGATTACATATATTCATGTTACATGAAACATATGACAATTTCAGATATAAGATCACAGTTTTCACATTCTATACAGCTGAAATGTCTCTACTGTACTGTACTTATAAAGGCTCACTCTGCATGTTGCTGCACATGCAGACAGACTGTGCAATAAATGTCAGGAGGCTTTTTTTAGACTGTAAAGTGGGATGCAGGGGGCAACACTGTCACACACTTCACCAGCAGCTTGGACTATTATTATGGCCTCCTGTGTTATTATGTGGATTTCTATGTCAGTTTTTTTTTTTGCTCGAGCACAGCGGCAGTGACTTCACCACAGCCCTGACTCAGTGAAATACACAGTACAGTTAGTCTTTTTATATATTGATCAGTGTTGATTTATTGATAAATATCACATTTTTAATGTGTAAACCCTCCACTCCTTCTTAAACACTATTAACTCATTAAATGTGTGTATGAGGACATGTTGCTGAACAAGCAAGCAACCTGCAAATCCTTTGCTAATTTGAATGAAACAGCAATGACAGATGTCAATACTGTCTTGTCCTTTGGAAACAGTTTTGCACATGAGTCATGCTAGTCTGCAGGAGTTCTTAGGTAGAAACACAACAAAGATTTTAAAAAGAAAAAAATGTATGAGGGGACTTCATGCATATGCTGCTGGTGCAATACAATGCACTGTATTGCACCAGCAGCATATGCGAGTCTTCTCTTTTTAATGTTCATCATCATGCTTTTGTACCTGCTGCAAAGACTCTACGTGTGCACTCAATTTGAAGATGAGAAACATGTCCTGGTAGAGCACTGCTTTATGTATTAATGAGCAAGTGTAAGCCACTTTCATTATTTCATGTTTCTATTCTAGTGTAGACAGTGATGGATGGTTTCTGCTGCCCCCTGGTGTTGGAGTACTGACAATATCTAGTATTTAGACTTCAGTCAAAGGCAGCTGGGGTTGATGTTTTAGCATGTGATTGCTGAACATATCATTCCAAAACCATGGGCATTAATCTGCTGCTACAACCACCTCCTCTCTCCTGGGAAGGCTTTCCACAAAGCTTCAGAAACTGGCTGCAGACAGCATTATTGAGGTCCAACACTGATTTTGGGTGATACGGTCTGGCTCACTGTTGGCATTCCAGTTCATCCCAAAGGTGTTGGGTGGGGTTGAGGTTAGGGCTCTGCTGACCAGTCAAGTTCCTCCCCACCAAACTGGGAAAACCATTTCTTTAAGGGCCTGGCTTTGTGCAGTAGGAGCATTGTCATGATGAAAATGAAAGGGCCTTCCCCAGAAAGTTTAAACACATTTGGAAGAAAGCTTTTGTCTAAAATATTGCTGTATAAATTTAGATTTCTTTTAATTGGAGATAAGGGGCTCCAAACCATTACAAACAGACCCCGACCAAGAGTACACAAAAGTTGCACACCATAGTTTATGTGATGCTGATGACATTCATGTGACAGCCACGGTTTGCTTTCTGAAGCCTCAATATGCTTCAAGAACTGCTTGTACAACCGTCTAAGAGTGTCTGAAACCCTTTCCATCAGGGTGGCATACAACAATTTTTGTAACTTTCAAAAACAGAAACAGGCCAGCTGTGCACTGGCGTGAACGTACAGGCAGGGTTTGTTCCTTAACCATTTTTAACAAAAATACTTTGCCTTTGTATAAAAGAGTGCAGAACCATTAATGCCTTCAAGAAGAGACTGTCAGAAAGCACGCACTGTTACCAGCATTCGTACAATTCACTGTGTGGAGACTACAAAGACATACATAAAGATCTGGAAGGTCGAGGGGGTGCAGCCAGGAGGAGGTTACGACGTGGCTTTGTTTGAAGCATACTGAAGCTTTGAATCTTCTTCAGGCTCTTCTAAAGAAAAAAAACAACAACAATCTATTCAGAATAAGATAAAGTCCAAAACAGTCATTGGAAAGCTTTATTTAAAAATTTGTTTGCAGAAAGAAAGTTTGAATTTGGTGAACACTGCAATAAGCCACAACTTGAGTTACCAAGTGCTCAATCAGTCATCTGTACAGTGAATGTGGATTTGATAAATGGCAGATAAGACACTTTTGCATACAAAACACCATGAAAATGTACAGACAAAAACGAGAAACTGCTAAATCTGTGTCAGCTCTCAAAACTGAACTCATTAGTTTTTATATAAAAGCTGCAACTGAATAATTACCAAAATTAACATAAATACCCTGGATGTCAGCATGTCTTCAAAATATGCAGAAGGGTTATTGACTCGAGACTCGCTGTGTCAAGATGTTTTTTTCTAGCATGGCTCAATTAATCAATTGTACCAGCAAAAACAATATTGATCCATGTCTTTGGTCCCTGACCCAGGGTCAAAGTCAATGAAGCAGGAACCCCCGCAGGCACTATTTTACATGTCTGCCATATCCATGTAAAATAGTAGAGTTGTCATTTTGCTATGGCTTGGATTCAGTAATAATCACATTAATAATAATTGCCATAATCATCACAAGTGGAAGATTCGGCCAATCAGCTAATACAAGAGTTGAATAGGACAAAATGCTTTGTACAGTAACACATACTGTATTTTTAAAGCCTACACCCTCCATGTGTTTAAAAAAGATTTCGCAATCCAACCTCAAGAATCAATTTGACTACTTTTACATTTATTTATATATCAAAAAAGGGATTATACTGCTCAATTTCCTTTAAAAAAACACTTTAATGTCAAAGAATCAGCCGTGAAATAATTAGAAAAAGAAATGACAAAGCAGAGTGAATTTAAACATCTTCTGTGGGAGCTGACCGTGGAGCTAAATTAGTTATTTCTGGTCTTATCATTCTGGCTACAGTCAGTCTCTGAACACAAAACACTGATCAGGAATAACTGACATGAAGGCTGTTTTCTGCCACAGATAACAGAGGTAATTATATGGAGAGAGCACAGTATCTGACCAATGTAAAGACCCAGACATTCACTGCATTTTTATTTCTACAGCACTGTTATTAAATGTAGTGGAATCTTTTCTGGTGATTTTTGTGTTGACATCACAGATTCCATATCCTCTGTGGATACAGAACATAGTTCTAGTACAAAAACAAAGCTGCTTTTTTTTTTATCATATAAATTCTGCCTCCACATACTGTCCTGCTGCAGTAAATATTGACTAGATCACAAAGTTGGTATTAATTCGCCACTGAACATAGTCCCTAATAAATCTTCTATTTCCTCCTGTTTGAGTAACATTTGTTAAAAACTATATATTAATGAGCATTATTGAAGATCCTCAGGTGGAGATGGGGAAGTTGAACACATAGGTCTGTCAACTAAAAATATAGAATAACACCTGCCCTAACCTTTAAAGTGTGAAACATTTCTGGCTGATATAGTTGTGTATAAATTGAGAATATTACACTTGCCAAATCAAACTCACTTTGGTAAAGAGGTATGGCTGATTTCCACAGTGTGATTCAATTTGGTTTTCTCATCTAATGCGTTTTTATCTGGTGATGGGATGGCTTTAGCTTTTACTGGAATTTCTAATTAAGCATCTGCAGCCACTTTCAGAGATGGACTTCAGTCTGTAAATATGGTGGCAATTTTACAAGGCAGCAATGTATTTAAAAAGTACCCAGAGTTGTTTTTCTGTGAAAGTCACACAAACCACCCACACTAGATGTTAGGACCTTTGGTTTGAATGTGGTCATACAAACACTCAGGCTAATAGATAAACTTTTAAATGCATTTGTGGCTCCACCGTCCTAAGATAGCACTGTAATAAATCTTATTTAATCATTGTATGCACCAGGAAAGATTAATAAATTAGCTTAATAAACCATTAAACATTGTGAATGAACCAATTTCAAGTTGTAATACAGATGTCCTCACAAAAAAGCTTTTTCAATTTCATTTTTCCCCCTTGTGGTAAGAAAAATCACTCAATTATCAGACATCAGTCTACATAAACTGTCATTAATGCCAGATGCTTACAGGATTGAACTCCAGCAAAACAAATTACCCACAGCATGTGAGCGAATATAGAAATTAAACAGGAGTCAGACCTTATGTCTTGTCACATTTATCCACGCTAACAACATGGCTCTATGGGCAGCAACGTCGGCCTGTGGGTCAGTAGGTTGACCACTTTTGTCCTGATTGAAATTTCTCAAAAACTATTTGATGGGTAGCCACAATATTCTATAGAGACATGCATGGTCTCCAGAAGATATATCGTAATGACTTTGGTGATCCCCTGACCTTTCATCTAGCGCCACCATGAGGTTCCCATTTGGACGGATTGCCATGAAAAATACAAAAACAACCACTGTAAAAAGTAGTGTCAAAACAAAAAGTTACCTTCTTAAAGCAGAAACTTTTTTTGACAAGATGGCATATAGAATGTTAAAACCAGAAAGGGCTCAGTAATCAGCAGACACAGGTTGGATTCAGTAGACAAGTTAGAAACAACTCACACAAAATATTTACACCCATATTCTTTTGTCATCCACCCAACCAAAGCAAAAATACATAAAGACATAAGTCTAACTTTCACTCATAGCACTTCACAAATTCACACCACTGATACAGCAGCAATAAAAATAACAGAAACCACTGTAGCATAATATACATTTCAATAGGCACAGCAGAGCATTGGCAAATGTAGTGCACATTCAAAGATGTGGGTCAGTATATGGCTGTCTGGTAGAAGTTCATTAACAAAATGAAACTGTTAAAACATGAAATTGACAGTCTGTTTTAAACCACTGACGGCAGAAAAACCGATCCAAAATGATCCAGAATCGAAAGTGATTGTAGAATAACAATGTGGATCCTGCCATCTTCAAAGCAGCACCTACAGTACCCCGGATAGGTCCTTCAGATTGATTTGTCAACGTTAAGAGTATGGAAAACAAGAGCTCCCACACTGCTCTACATCACATTTGACGGGGAGTCAGGGATTGCTTAGCAGCAATGAATCAAACTCCTTCAAGTATGAAGAAAACAATTCAACAAACTTCATTTCTTAAGCAAGTCGCCTGTGAAAAGAGGATGAATGAACAGCTGCGAGTATATTGTCCCTGACGCAGGAAATGGTAATGTACTGAGTTAGTTATTTTGATCAAACTTCAAAGCAACTGCAAATTTTAAGACTGCATGGCAGCCTTGATTTATTCCCCTTCATATAATGGAATGTGCAGTGTGAATACAATATCAAATTTAATCCAAACCAGAATGAGCCGAAAAAAAAAAAAATCTAAAAACACAGATGTATACATTCATCAATACAACAAAATGTCATTATGTGTCCAGCTCAAACTGAAAATCATTAAGGACTTATTCATTCATTAGACCTTTATAAATGTTTTACTTTCAAACCTTTTCGCCATATAAGCATGACTTAAACCCAAGACTATTCTGTCACAGTCACACTACGGGAATCCCAGTAACAACAATCACATTTCCCTTAAAAGACAAACAAACAAAAAAAAAACAGGTGTGAACGTGCAGTAAGCATCATCTTTAACTTTTTAAACTTTCAGTATTTAAAGAATCAGTGCTACATGTGCTACAGTGATGTCCAATAAGTAATGCTTTAAGTTAATGTAAGTGCAATGCATTCTGGGGCTTCACAGTTCCTTAACCATCTTTGTGACAGTGTTTTAGTGGTGGTCTCAAAAGAAGACAACCTTCATCGGGTAAAATCTATTTTTGCCAGAAAATCGCAGTCTGAAAAAGTTGCAATAGGAATCTATTGAGCCACCTGGAAGATTGACTCAACAGATAGCAGGGAAAAAAAAGGGGTTTGGGACGGAGTAAAGACAGGCATCCACACACCAAACAGGCTTAGATGTATTATACATCACAAATAAAAGTTTTTTTGTAACTGCAGTTGTATACTTGGTGGATTATGGCTAGTTTGCTAGTCATAAAGTCTTTATTTCATTATATACACGCACGTTAGGTTTTAGGAATAGTCGGCATTTGTTTTTTTAGCAAGGCACTAGCTTCAGAACTGAAACTGGTCCCTGAACACTGCACTGCAGTTGCCCACTGCTCCTTAACACAGACATCCCAAAACGGATTTAAAAAAAAACAACTTCTTTTGTGCCATTTTTATACTAGAACAAGTGCGCTGCGTGTTGCCAAAGTAAAGACTTTTAGAAATAATACTCCACCACAAGAGCAATCTGTTTAAATATAATTTAGCTGAACATGCACCACAGATTTCCTTTGTTGGCTACTGCACCTTCAAACATCTGACTGAATTTGTGAACTCCTCACCTCACATGGCAAAGAGAAACTCAGGAATGGCATGATTGTTGTTACCACATACATACAAGAATTATTCCACTCACCAATTAATAAAGCCCTCACACTTGGATCTTTTTTCTTGTCTCCGGTCAGAATAGATATTTAAAAAGTTTTTTACATTAGAGACCAGCTCCAACACAAACCTTTTCCTTAGGAAAAATAAAGAAAAGGGAGAAAAATAACAACAAAATAAAGTCCTCCACAAAGACACGTATAAAAAAGGTACAGGTGGACGGCACAGATCTGCTTTACTGCTCAACACAGCAGTCCGACGTGGACGGTTGCTTAAGAGACGCGCCTAATGAGCGGCAATAACAGTCTTACACACGACTCTGTGGGCCTGATCTCTTCAGATATCTCCTGTGTGCTGACATCATTTGGGTGGAGAGGGCCATATGGGGAGAGGATGAGCCTCTGTGTTGAAGACATACTTGTCTAAACTAAGCAGCTCCATGTCATCAGAGAAGAGCAGATACAAGTACTTCAGCGTCTCACCCAGAAAGAAACTCTCCATCTTGTCCCGGGGCCTGGGGTTAACGGGGTCACGGACATTGTTGATGGATGTGTAGCCGCCACCAGACACCTGCAGAAGTGGGGGTGTTTGATCAGGAGGTTTATGGCTACAAAACTCTAGAAAGTACTCTGCTAATTGCAGTTAACACCAATAAGCCTGTTAGCTTATCAGAGGTAATGTGGCTTGATTACGTACAGTAATTGCCTTGATAATAAAAAGGTATGGTAAATAGGTCTATCCTAAACTCATGCTGGTTTGTGGTCAGTTGTCCGTACCTTAGTGTAGTTATTGAAGCTCTGCAGTATGTCCCATCCCCAGTCTCTGTACTTGGTGTCCTTTGTGTATCTGTACATGTAGAACAGGCTTTCCACAGTTTCTGGTCTCAGCAGGTTGTGTCTGTCTGCAGGCTGGATGATAAAGGAGAACTTGTCAGTAAACATTAAAGTAATACAAAGGATTATATTAGGATCATTTTTCTTATTCAACTAGGAATTCCCACAAAAAATTAAAATGTCTCCCCGCAAACATCTTATTGAGACAGCAGCATCAGTGAGCGCGTGATGCTTCCTTCATAGCACTTTGAGGGAAACGTAAAAAAACAAAAGGAAGAAATAAAATTGTTCAGAATCAAGAAAAACAGATGTTTTGAAAACTAGATGTGACTCTCCTCATCCTTCTAGAATTCAGTTTATGGGGGCACTATGGTCTACTAGGTTTGTCTACTAGTTTTAAGTAAATAACAGAATAAATAAAAAATATAATAAATGAATTAATGATTTTACATAAAGCCTGGCTATACAAATAATCCCTCAGCTGCTGAATAAAACAGTCAGCAGTAACGACCAGTGAGTCAGGCCTGAGGCTCTGGAACAACCTTTACCTTTTTATGAGCTTTAGAGGATGATTTTTGATCATAATTTGATCATTTTACTGGAGTATTCTTTTAATGCACAGTATCCAATTTTGTTTTACCTTGGCCTTTTTCTTATGTGAATAAGAGTCTACTGTTTATTGAACCCTGAAGGTACATTCATCTGTGTATTGAAATCTAAACACCCAAGGATGTGCAACCTTGGGTAAAACCATAGTTTTGGTGGTGGTGTTTACAGTGTTCCCCATTACCAACAGTGGTTAGTTCTGAATTACTCATGAGAAATAAATGGATAAAGCCTTTATAATCTGATGTCCGTTCCCTTAGTTTTTAATTCAAGAATTAGAATGAGCTCCTAAATGCTTGAAGGCAGCAGTGGAGACAAGTACAAAAACACCGGATGCTTTGATAAACCTAAAGCAGTTAATGAAAAATAAAATTAGTGCCGAGGACGGTTATGTTCACAACTCCTGTGACTAGCTAATTAAAATTTTATTCAGGAGGCTCACTCAATTATTATTACACAGGCTCACTAAACAATCAGTAGTGGCTCTCACTCTTTTTGGTTACTTTAGCTTATTTTTTAATTACAGAAAGTGCACTCAATAGATAGATGTATCAGGTGCCTCCAAATACTCTTCCATTGACTTTCCAAAAACATTTCAATAAAAAAAAAAAGGTTCCAGCATTACTGCTCCCTTATATGTTTTGTCCAATTACTTAACACTTTTAAAAAGTCAGCTGCTATTCAGAGCAATGTTCTTGGTTTTAGTTTAAATTGACTTTGAAATTAACCTTTACAGCAACAGTCATATTATATAGACTAAACTGTATGTGTGTGCCATGTTGAACTCCTAGTGATCAGTGTGAGAGCGATAACACCACATTTAACACACCTGCTACCTTCTAACACAAACGAGTCACATGACACAAAAATGGAATGGGAAAATGGCTAATTGGGCCCAATTTGGACTTTTTGTATTTAGGGGTGTACTCACTTTTGTTGCCAGAGGTTTAGACATTAATGGCTGTGTGTTATTTTGAGGGGACAGCAACTTTACACTGTTCTACAAGCTGTACATTCACTACTTCACATTGTAGCAAAGTGTCATTTTTCAGTGTTGTCACATGATAAGATATAATCAAATATTTGAGGATTAAAAAAAAGGATAAAAAGATGATGCATGACTGCCACCTATCTGCTATTAGCTTCACCTTGACAACAACGTCACGCCCGTCACTGGCCTGTAGGCTGAAGTGCACAATCTCTGGGCTCAGCCCAGTTTCCATCTGTTTGTACATCTGGTGGCATGTCTCCATGAGCTGCACGGCCAGATCCATGTGGTCCTCTGGGAGGCCGTTGTGGGCCCCCAGCGCCAAAGTTCCTGGCAGAAAGCACACAAGGTGGTCCTGTAGAGTCACAAGAGAGACGGGTACAATCAGGAAGGACGAGACTAAGAAATGTTGGGAGATAATGACGAAAGCTGGAATTGATTGGGCTGGCTGATAGAGAGAAAGACTGACTGGACATGAGTCTGTACAGCGAAAAGTCTGTAAAGCACAAAGGCAGATTGATTGAACAAGGCGGTCACTGTCTGTGGATGTGAGTTCATTGACTTTTGGCACTGTGTGAGATACCCTATGACAATCAGTGGCACTTGTGCTGTGTTTGGTACTTCCAAAACACAGAAGGCCACGAAATATACATATAATATACAACATCACACACCATTTGAGGTTCTATGGATATTATTTCATGTTCTGAATTCTGGTGAGTATTTCTACCATTTTAGGGTTGAAGCGGTTATGGGATAACTCTCCAACAAAGGTCAATCTGCTGGGCCCCGTCTGTCTCACAAGGTGTTTTTTCACTCCCTCCAGGGCCTGAAGGTAGTCCTCCAACAGGCTGGACAAAACAAACAGGAAATGTTACAGATGTAAGTATTATAGAGTACATATTAGTTTGAATTGTTTGTGTACATGTCATGTCATGTTATCCTCAACATGTGTGTTTTTTTCAACCTCAGTAAAGTTCCAATATGTCTCTGCATTAATTGTTAGGATCCTTCATCTTAAGTGAGTCTGACTTTGTGAACATACAGTAAGTTTGCTTTTCTATGGCTCCGTTGTTGCAGCTTTTAATCCAGTGTTTTCTCTCACAATCACAGAAAATTGACACAGAAATGAGAAGCTGGAATTACTCGTCTTCCGTCTTTCCCCCCTGGATCCACTGTTTGAGCAGGTATTCATAGTAGCTGTCTGCCCTGGCACCAAGTGTGAAGACTCCTTTGTGGGTGAACTGGCCGCTGTTGGTGTTGATGAACATGGGCACTAGACCGTCTTGTTTGCCCGGCAGCTTGTGGACCAGCCTCATTACCTCATTCACAGCCTCCTGGAAAGGTTAAAAAAAATAAAAATATGACCATTAATGTCTAGACATGAGATAATGAACCCACTAGATTTCAAAAATTATGTTTTAAGCAATATATCATTGGGAAATATATTAAAAATTTCACACTGATGAAACTGGGTTCATCAAAAGCTATGTCTCACAGGGCTTGCTCGGTTTATGACAGACATTTTTCAAGCTCATGTCAGTGTTCATCTTCAGATGCAAGCTCTGGTTTGTGGAATCGCTCATAAATGACATGATGGATTTAAAGAAAATCCTAGCTCATGCTTGTCACTTCAATTATACAAGTGTTTGCGAGCTGCACCTAATGTGTTTACTGAAATCCTCTATTTGAACCCAGAAAAATTTCAGTCCATCTCAGAGAACTGGAAGTAATACCAAATTAAAATCATTACACAGACACAATAGCGCTCATTATTAAGTAATGGAGGCCCCGCCCCGCCTTGTATCCTGACCTGATACTGTGGGTCCTGGGTGAGGCGGCTCAGCTCTCTGAATTCCAGCTGAATGCTCGTGACCTCAGCCAGCGTGCTGTCTGACGTCCATCGAGGGGGGTGGGCTGTTCCCTTCCCAATGTTGACGTCTGAGAACGGGATCTTTGAGGGAGTTTTGAAGGCTGGCATCAACCTGGACCCGAGATCTTTCTTTAAGTGGAGAGAAGAAATATAGGGGAAAATTACTTTTTCTGTCTTGTAAGAGTTAAGTATCATTCAATTTATAATGAAATGCACCTGCAATGCTAACACATCAACAAATCTGAAGTCACTACAACTTACAACTAAAGTGAGATGGAGGAGGCACCGTGAACCCTTGAAAAACTCACAGCCCTAGACTGCTGTTCTAAAACAACTAGACAACAGAAGAAAACAGGGCAGTAAGAACGCCTGTTCTGACTTGACTCACAGCTTTCTCTAGGAAGAGTTGGTCTGCTGTTAGATGGTAGGTACTCAGCAGGCCCCCAAGCACACGGATGGTTGTCTCAAAAAGATTCACATCCACATTCTTGCTGAAGGAGAGCTCTTTCTCTACCCAGTCCTTTGCTTCGGCAAACTCTATGTGGTGTGAGGCAGAGTACATGAGTGGGAGGGGGAACAGAAAAAAATTAAAGAATTACATTTTATTATTCTAATTTAATAAGGTGGACCAAATATGATTTGAACCCCATATGAACCATTTGATGTGAGAGTTTTGCCTCATGTGACATGATCAAGTGGTCTCATAACAAACTCCTGAGACAGCCCCCGACCGAGGCTTTGTCAAAATTTTAAAAAGAAAGCTTCATTGATTTAGCATTGCACTCCTATAACACTGAAGGACTTACCATGTAAATAAAATACATAAAAATAAGAAAACAATGCTGCAGCACCAGAGATAGAGTGTGTGTGTGTGTGTGTAAACCAGGGATGAAAATTACCACCCACCACATGCAGGTGGTTTGGTGGTCAAATGTTGAAAGGCTACCCGCCACATCGGCTGTATTGGCGGGTAATTATATTCAGCAAATAATTTCTATTTGACAATAATTAGCAGCAGAACGGGGCTCTTGTTGGTTGTGTGTGTGTCGCACTTAAATTGGTCCCCGATGTACCAAGGTATCTAAAATCGTGTAACACACGGATTAGAGGCGTTCATTGGTTGTTGTTTATGTTCTTTTCATGTTGTGTTTGATTGCCGTAGATTTGCAAGAGGTGGGCGTAAGGGGACAGGCGACAGGAGTCGGGAGTGAAAGAGGGGAGAGTGAGAGTGTAGCCACTTTCATACGGAGATCAGCGCGGAACGAATATACGCATTTTATGTCGCAATCAACAAACAAAAGTTTGCAACTTTATGTGTGAAAGGGCTTTTATCCCGCAATCATGTGTGCTTTCACATAGCAGTCTGGCTTTACCCGGAACCAGCGGTGTGCTGCGGCATGTCAGCCGTGGCTTTTCACAAACAGATCATCTCGTGTCTGTCACCAACTTTCCCTGCTCAGAGGCGGACCATATCTGCTCCATAACTTTCATGAAGTGCAGCAAGCCAGCAGATTGGCGCAATACCCCAGTGAAATAATAAGGCAGCGTGAAAGCTACTGTTAGGAGCTAATTACAAAATTAGTTGTTCTAGGAGTGTTTTTAGCTTTTAGCTGGATAGTTGGAGGTCCAGTCAGTGTCTGACACACTGTCAGATCTTCTATTGGTCCTGCTGTCCCAGAGATGAAGGAGAATGATTCATAGACTATAAAAACATTGATCCCACAAAAGCTGTGATGCTGTGGCACAAGGACTCTTTCAGAACCAGGCAGCCAGAAGAGGGTGATTGTAGAAAGTGAGCAGTCTGACGAGGAGGTTTAAGTTCAATGATAAAGCAGTTGAATGATTAATAACCATATTGTAAGTTTATAAAACAATTACTGTTTTAAGTACATTTAATATCAATAAGATAATTTTACTTCAAATTTCACTCTGGCTTCTTCTTTAAGTTTGTATTTTACTCCCCAACACCTGCAGACAGAAAGCGCTGTGTAAAATAAGCAGATTTCCCTTTTAAAGTCTGTTTAGACCAAATGCAAAAATTTAGAGATGGCACAATGATGTACTTTATGTACTATGATGAAAAAAATGGAAAGATGTGAGTGGAAGCAAACAATTGCAAATTTGCTCCGGGCAGCACAAATTATGGCATCTGGCAAGTTAAAACAACTT
Organism: Micropterus salmoides; assembly: GCF_014851395.1. Taxonomy (NCBI): domain Eukaryota; kingdom Metazoa; phylum Chordata; class Actinopteri; order Centrarchiformes; family Centrarchidae; genus Micropterus; species Micropterus salmoides. The sequence goes on from NW_024042286.1 coordinate 17,837, forward strand.
CAACAAAAACCTTGTAGTTTCTATATTGGTATCATATTTAGCAACAGTACTGACACATTTTAAATGACACCCAGCCCAAAGAGAGAAAATAAGTGAAATACAATACCTTCTTTTAGGCCCATAATCCACATGGTGTCCAAAGAATCAATAAGCGTCAAGCCCAGTCCGAACCACTCGCCAAAAGACTTGGAGATAGGCTTGAGCTCATCATGACCCCAGGCGTAGTCCTTATAGCCTTTCCACGCATGTCTGAAGGCATCACGTACTGCCTCCAGCCTGTCCACATTTACAGAAACTACAAACAAAGAAATGAATAAGAAATAAATAGATAATCTTTAAAGTTGGTATTTCCTCTAGGAATGTCTCAAGAGCGCACTCAGTGACTAATTTTCTGATTATTTTCAGTAGAAGGAATATTCTGCAACATGTGATACTGCTGCTTTGAGCATGGCAGGTTTTTATCCTGCAAGTTAGAAATGTTCAAACTTTAAGTTAAAAAAGGCACCAGGCTTTAAACAGCATATACTAACAGAGCTGGACAGTGCTATATTGAAAATAAATCTGTTTGAGGGGAGAAGTTTCTCAGTGGACGCAAAAAGTAAGAAGAAGTAAGTCTGAACTTTTCTCTATTCCTGAAAGAACAGAGAAATATGGGAGGAGGAGGGTCTCACTGATACAGGGTTGGAAAACAACACAGATTGACAGAATCTTATGGTTTCTGTGTTTCACATCATTGTAAAGTGAAAATCTTTGGGTTTTGAACTGTTGGTCAGACAAAACAAGACGTGTGAATTTGTGACCTTGAGCTCTAGGTACTTGTGATGGGACATTTTTTTTGTTTAGTTTCTGACATTTTAAAGACTAAAAACAACAGATTAATGGATAGCTGTTGTTTGCAGACCAATGTGTAGGATTTAGTGGCATCTAGCAGGGAGGGTGCAGATTGCAGCCGGCTGATAACCCTTTCCTTCACCCTCTCGTTCAAAGGGTGTAGGAGAAACTATGGTGGCTGCTAAACTCCCGAAAAAATGAGAAAGACCCTCTCAAGAGCCAGGGTTTGGTTTGTCCGTTCTGGGCTGCTGGCAGTGCAACATGGCAGACTCCGTGGAGGAAGACCCGCTCCCTCTGTAGATATAAAGTGCTCATTCTAAGGTAATGAAACCAGAATGATTCTTATTTTCAGGTGATTACACACTAATGAAAACGTTTCTGTCAATATCCCCATAAATCTTACACACTGGTCCTTTACTTTCTCAAGTCCACTCACTATATAAAGCTCTTGGTAAGAATTCCAGCTAAGTTCAGTACTGACCTTCCAGTTGGACAGGGTCAGCAGGGTTGGCTTTAGCCGGGGGAGGCGTAGCTTCTTTCCCATTGGCTGAGGGCGGAGGCTCTGTGGTCTGGTCGGCCTCGATCATTGCTCCTCTCCAGCTGCATGACAAAAACACAAACCTGTCTTACGCCTGAATTATTTATAACTGCTTCTCTGATAACTGTACAAGGGCTACAGGGCCTGGGTGCAGCTACAAAATGTTTGATTCTGGTCTCTGATTAATCTCATGTCAACAAGTAGTCTATCTTTCTCACCAGCTCCAAAGCCTTCTGTACAGTTGCTTATGTAAATGCTCCGTATTTGTATAGCGCCTTTCTAGTCTTTGACGCGTTTTTACACTACATCTGCATTCACCCACATTCATGCGCTGAGCCTAAGTGCTCAAACAGAAACATTCATATTCATACACTGGCCGATTCGGGGTTCAGTATCTTGCCCAAGGACACTTCAACATGCAGCCTGGAGGAGCCAGGGATTGAACCGCCGACCTTCTGATTAACGGGCAACCTGCTCTAACACTGGAGAGTTAAGTAGGGGGAAAAACAGATCACCTGACAATCTTCTTTTCTTTGTCCTCCTCCTCCTCTCCTCCATCTTGAACCACCTCTTGCTTTTCCCCACCATCTGTGTCTGACATGTTTCCCTCTTTCTGAAGGCTTGGTGGACCTCTTTTGCCTGGGAATGTCTTTTTCTGTGAATAAATAAACAGCTAGAGCTCAAAACAGAAGGGCCAACACGAACACTTCATGGAAAAGGACTAACAAGTGTCTAAATATGAAAATCCACATAGGGTTTTGGTATCAAGAGTAATCTTTTACAACCAAATTAGCAAAGTGAATCAACTAAAACTTTCTTAATGTGTTTTATTATGTCACTTTAGTTATGTGTGATGTACGTTTAATGTGTAAATGTAATTAACACAACATGTGGTATTCTGGTAAGAAACAGCAGATGGAAATTAGCAAATGATGTCCCTGAAATACATAAACAAAAAGCTAACCTTAATGGGAGGTTTTGCCAGAATAGCGACATTTGGTCCTCTGGGCTCCACCAAAGCATCTGGCCCCACAGCTGGCCCTGCCACAGGAACCTGAGCTTTACCTGCAGCTTGTTCCAATATAGACTTCACAGCTGGAGGAATGGTCTTTAGCTCTCTGTCATTCAGCTCCAACCAGTCCTCCCTGTCAGACAACCCTACACACACACACACACACACACACACACACACACACAATAAACACGAAAACAAGGACTAAAGTCCACATTATGCCAGCTAATGATATCATATAGCTATCACTATATTATGGTTCTGAAGTCCTCTAAAAAAATATATTTCATAATTCATAATTCAAAATAGACTACAGGAAGTTGTCTTGCTAACTTTACTACTACACAGCACCTGACAGAGTCTGAACAGGCATATAGTATCTAATACTTTCCTAAAAGCTCAGTTTTCCCAGTATGCACTAAAATGCAAGGATATTTCAGTTTGCAGAGGGATTTTCAGAAAGCTCAGCTTTTTGCGTGTGACAAAATGCTAGCTTAGTGTGGACGGAAAAGCCCAAACAGAGAGAAATAGAAGCATTTTCAGATTTAGCCATCTTAGTGTGGATGTGGTCTGACTAACAAATACAGTAACCTACATGTACAAGATTTAAAGAAAGTAGGTGTGCACAAACATAAATGAGCACAAAAACAAATCAAAAGAAAGAAACTATCACAGCGTCTCTTGGTGTTTTAGTAATTCACTGCAATTATCAGCTGCAAACACAAAAAACAGGCGATCGAAGTCATCAGCTTCATCTAGTCATGCAGCAGTACTATAAGAATTCATGGTCTCTCTAGCTGTGTTTCTAGTGTAGGGCTGAACAATTAATTACATTTGCGATATTATCACGATGTGATAAAACGAGATTTCTAATCGCAAAGGCTGTGATTACACTCTGGTCACGACACCCAAGAGTTAAGCAGTCTGCAGACGAAGAATCAACTTAGCACGTTACGCTGTACCTTGACTTGTTGTTGTACAACAGCCTTAAGCTTGACAGAAGCTGACACTACAGAAACTTCAGTGTCTCATAGGGAATGAAAGTAGCACCTAGGCGTCACTTGGTTTTAATTTTGTTGGCCAACTTTTGAATTGAACCTCAAACTGAGTATTTGAATTTGCCTACTGGGATACAGAAAGATGGACTCCTAGGAGATCTGAACTGAGATAAGGAAGCATTAATTGGTGGTTGAACTGTGTATTGAGCGCTTACTGTATAACACACTGTGAACTTAGTTTTTCTTGTGGTCTGTAGGTAGGCCGACCTGATGATATTATATCATATTATTTAATGCCATGACTTGACTCAAATTATCTTTCTCATATTAATAAAATTTGGCACTTCTTCACCATTGCTCAAAATAATAATTCATGCATTACCTAATTTCATCATAACACAGGCCTGGCCTACAAGAAAGAAGAGTGCATGTTTAGTCTATCTAATATTGTGTTGGTCATACTATACACTGATTTACTGCTTGTCTGTTTTGATCAAGAAGCTTAAAAATGAATCACATATTCAATCGCAATATTGGTTAAAAAAAAACAAAATCGTAATTAGATTATTTTCCAAAATTGTTCACCCCTAGTCTAGTGTGTGAACTTAGCGTTGTGCAGGCATTGTTTACCTCTCCACTGCTCTGTGATGCTGGGATAGGAGAGCAATCCAAATATGAGCAGCAAAGCCAGCAGGAACAGGATGAGACTTCGCTGGAGCCTAGACAGCTGCTTCCATTTCTGTAGGCCGGTAAACAAACAAAACCCGACTACACTGAAACATGTGTTACAGCTGAATTCAAATCAGTTTTTTTTAAGCAGATTCTCACACAATCTCTCAAAATGATCAAACATATCTGTTTATGCTTAAAAATAACAGTGAATAAAAGACAAGCCTGATTGCCTTCCTTGTCTGACTTACCCTGTATAAACTCAACATCTCTCTCCACCTGATGCGTTAAGCCCAGTGACCGATCACAATTAAACAATCCAACCTCCCTCTGCAAACCCAGCCGTGCAGAGGGAGAGACAGAGATGGAGTCTCTCTCTCTCTCTCTCTCTCTCTCTCTCTCGAGAAGACCTAACAGGCAGAGTGGTACCACTCTGTTACCTGCACTAATTAACACCTGTGCAACACCATGAAACTATTGAGCCATCATCTTTGAGCTTTGGCAGAACACACAACAGACTTCATCTCAGGAGACATTTCATTTGACTCTGCCATAGTTCATTCAACATAACGGCATCAGCATATTCTGTACAGTTAAATGGTACATTTTCATAAATGTTATGTATATTTCTTGTCTTTAATACTGGGCTTTGAATTACCAGAAGGCCCATGATTCAATATTATACCTTTTGAAAATGTGCATTGTGCTCAGAATTGCAGCAAGATAGAAAAGAAAAAACATTTTTATCTAGTAATCTTTCACAATGTTCATCTCAATTTAATCTTTAAAATGTATTTAATGTATTTTCTAAGCATGGAGGTTCAATCTTGACCCTGGGAACAAATGCCTGTGATAATATATTCTAAACTCATGGTTCATTTACTTGCTTTCTTCCAAAGCTTTCAACAGCGTCTCATCGCCTTCTTCAACATACAGAATTTGTTCAAGTGTTCTCTCCATAGACTGTGGTTCTCTCACAACCAAAGTATGTAACATCAGTGATGTGAAGACAGGTGGTCATAGGTCACATGATGACATCAAAGCAAAGTAAAAGTCCCCTTCCCTGAATAAGGCTGTGAAACAACATATCAGTATCTTATCAGTCTTTCCCCTCCATTGCAAAGTGGATATGTCAACAGCAATGTTCTTTTTTTTTTTTTTTTTTATAAAAGAGGTGGTATTATGCTCATTTTCAGGTTCCAAATCTTATTTAGGGGTTGTACCAGAACAGGTACAACACAACAGAGAAAATTATTCATATTCTCTATCTGTACTGGGCTGGAGGCAGGGAAACTCACTCAGCAGGTTGGCTGCTGAAACACAGACACTCACATTACATACCAATGAGCAGGACTTGTTGTCCAGCCTTTTCTTGTCATGGAGATGTTAAAGAAAACAAATTTGAACAAAGGTAAAGCACCAAGTCCTTCTCGCTGTGTGAGGAGCAAACACTGAGCCAACAAGCCACTCAAAGGAACATGATTTGCAGACAATGGTTTCTTCAAGAACCATAGAGCGTAATCAGAGCTGACGACCCACAGGTACAGGGGAGTTGCTGAGCCAGATCGACGCCTCTGCTATGAAGCTGGCTTTACTGAAGAAATATCTGTTGATTTACTGCTGAAATAAAATGTTACAGATCAGATAAGGGTGCTGGTTAGCCTTTTCAATTCAGATATCAGAATAAATTACCCTTAAGACAAGCCGACCGTGCAGATGTTCTTTTCTGAAAAAAAGAAGTGACCCAAATAAATAATAACACAATTTAGTTATTTTGCTTAGGATCAGTCTATCTGCAGATTTCCTGAAAGCCAAATTAAAATATCTTTTTGATACTACTGTGTTTTGTGTTTCAGGATTAAAAACAGATTCTAAAATTTGGGGGTGAAAAACTAAAATTGGACGGGTATGTGTTGAAAGACGGCCCAACTGTGTTTAAAATAAAGAAAATGTGTTGGGAAGGCCACATTATATTAAACTGAAGGGAACACACACTGGCACTGTATGATGCACACCAAAACACCTGCACCTATTGTCTAAGCACACATACCTGTGGTGTCATGATGCGTATCGCTGCAGATTGTTGTGTATCATGATACACAACTGTCCTATTTCTCAGCATCACATTTCAAATGTTCAGAAAAGCAGCAGTTTTATTGCATTTGCTCCCAAGAACGACCCTGTCCTGCCTACTGTTCTCTGACGAATACTTCTGTCTGAATGGTGGGTACAGTGTGTACTCCGGGTGACATGGATCAAATTCAAGACGTTCAATGACTCGGCTTGTGTACGTTGCACTCGACAGTAACAGCTGAGATGCAGAGCAAAGAAAACTCTCATTGCTTGGTTAAAAAGCACTTCTAATCCTTGAACTTGAGGCAGTTTCATTATGAACGAGGTAGTAAGACCATTTGTACAAGGATAAAAGTCGAAACAAAGCAGCAAACCCCCCGTGAGCAAGGAATAACAAAGAAAAGTATGAGATGTGAAATAATCAGTGTAACACAATATACCTGTAAAACCTGAGTATCAAAGCCAACAAAGAAGATGAGTGGGGCTCAGAAGCCTTAAGGAGGAGTGAGAGGCGTAAGAAGTTTGAAAGTAAAGGAAACAAGATTAAAGAAAATGTGCGGGAACATGGAAGAGAGTTGGTGAGATGAGCAGAATTTGTTTTATCTCACTGTAGTGATGAGACACATAATGTGCTCAGGATGCTTTTATCTGAAGAGTTTAAAAGGTCAGGCTGCTCCACAACAAGGTAGGCTGAAGGAAGGAAGGCTGAAACCTAGGAATCGATCTGTCACAAAAAAAAACTTACCATTTCATAAAGACAGATCTGTGTCAGTTTTCAGAAACATAACCAAGCAGTTGGATTCTTAGAGCTAAAGACTCTTTGTAGAGCCCACAATCAGCTAGGGGCAGGCTATGTGACAATATATACAGTCAACACCATATACTCTCTTTAATATCTCCGGCTGTATTATATTACGTTTTTATGGCTAAAGCTGCCAATCAATGAGCAGGACTGCATTATAGAAATGTTTGATTTGCACGATAGCTACATCAATATGAGGTCCCTGCCTATTAATTTCTAAAAACAAAATTAAAACATAGATATCCGATTCATGTTTTCTTGTCAATAGGCAGCTTTTAAAATTTTCAGGGGAAAAAGCAACAACGTCCTAGTAAAGTGTTGCCATCCTGAGTCTCCAGAACAGCTTCTTTGCTCCATTCTTATTTCATTCATTCATTCTCCAAGTCTCTAAACTCTACTGCAGTGATGAACTATCTAGACCAGGGGTGACAAACTCATTTTCACCAAAGCATTACGGTTACCCTCAAAAGGGCCAGTTGCAACTGTAAGACTGTATAAACGTACAGTTTATCAGATGTAAAAAATATAGCCTTAGTAAAAAAATGTCTGTTATTATAACATAAATAAATGAATTACTCCATCAATCAAAGACAAATATCATCAAACAATAAGCTTTTACAGTAACTTTTCAGTTTTTCACAGTCCAGAGGGGCAGAACCATGGGAAAACAAATAATTGTGAGCTGCTAATAACATGGAGGGACAGATGTGGCATTTGATAAAACAAATAGCCCGGCTGCACACAGCCTTGCAGAGGGCATACATCCAACTGATGAGAAATAGTTGGAAAAATGCAGATGTATAGGCTACTGTAGCATAAGCCTAGTTCACACTACACGATAACACAAAAGACACAGGTCTAGCCAACCGGGTTTTCTCCTTAAAGCACAAACATGTATTCACTTTCCCACCATTCATGAAATTGCTTTCCTTCTGCATCAATTTTTTCGTCTTAGACATTTAGGGATTGTTTGTATACATTTCTCTATTATTATTATTTCTCATTTCCACTTGTCGGAAAACTACCGTAGTGGGTGTGTAAACATCACGATCTAGTGGCGAGATTCCGTCACTTCTCGGGTCACAAAATCGACATGAATTGTGGGAGATGTAGTTTAAGGCAGCATAGACTTTTATTTTAGGACAATCATGAATCTTTAAAGCTTTCGCGAGCCACATAGAATAACTTGGCAGGTCGTATTCGGCCCGCGGGCCTTGTGTTTGACACACATCTAGAGTCATGATGTACATACTGCTCTACAGGACCACTCACTCTCCAGCAGGACTGTCTCCGGTGTTTGCCGTTGTTGTACGTGTGACTGTGTGCATCACTGAGTGTCAGAGAGATGAAGTCCATTTTGGAAGGCGGATACATCCTCTGATCGGGGCAGGCAGTTGTATGTCATAGAATCTGCATGCAGAAAAGTAAAAAAAAATTAAAATACAGCCTAACCATGACTTTTTTCTTTAAATAAGAGTAATGTGAAACGTAAAATGTGAAGAGCAGGGACCATCCCAGCATTGTCTGAGAGGACCTGGTTGAATAAAAGGCTCGACCAACAAATGAACTAATGACTATCTTTATTTGCTATTTGTGTCTGCTTTATAACATTGCAAATGTAAAACCTTTGCAGTTTTGGAAGCAGTGGTTAGTAGAACACTACAATATAGTTATCCTGACTAATATGAAGGTTTAAGGTTGTGAAGGTTTGTAGTCCATGCATGATGCTAAGGTGCATTTACCACCAAGACTCGTGACCATTTTTTTCCTACGTGATAAAGAGGTGTCAGGGTACCTAGAGTAAAAACAGGCTATATTCAGCTGAAAAGTGGAAGTTTATAGGATGTCTTTGAAAACGAGATTACGGTTATTTCCCCAACATTTCACTGACAGATTTACGTGGGTATGTTTTTATAATGAATGAACAGACCAATTTAATTAAACTTGTCACAAGATGAAGAAGATTTTTCATCCCAATGTGCTGGCTATCACTTTTTGTTCTTTAAAAGACAATACAACAGCTGCAGTGTTAATGAATTGTTAAAGTTTTCCAGAGAGGACTCTCCAAATTGTCACTGCTTGGTTTGAGGTCTTATTTGAGCTGTGAGAGCAACACTTGCCTAGCAACTAGCAGCAGCTGCCTTGATTAAGTACACCAACCTAAACTTTCTAAACTTAATTTAACATGTATTAACGTTAATTAAAACGCAGCAAGGCTGACTCAGCACCATGGACAGCTAACGAGGACACGAAGCTCTTAAGGTGCATCTGCACTTGCTCTGGAGTGACCTTTTAGGAAACCGGCGTAAAAACGTCGAGCAGTTAGTAAACACTCTTAACTTCTTGTATCGATTGATATCAGGAAACAGGGCTGAATTCAACTCAAATGATGTGATGTGAAAATGAAAATGATGCTCCGTGATATGGTCACGTAACGTAAATCTTTGTAAGAAAGCTATCACAGATTAACGTTACATAGCTTCAAAGCAAAGCTACGGTGAATATTATTGTGACAAGGCACAGGCTGCTCTATCCTATAACAATTATCGTCTTAGTATAACGTTAGTTGAAAGAATGCACTCAAGTAACCGAAGTTACTGTAACGCAAACAGCTGTCGTTTACTACATTAACGTTAGTCAATTAACTTACAGCAAGGAGCTAACGTTATTTAAGCTAAACAGGCTCGTTTATTACCTTACCCTGCCTTCCACACATCACTGGCATGCTGCTTGAACACACCGGCAAATCACTAAAATATTAGACACACATTCCGCTGCCTCCCCCTCACCTTTGTGCCTGGTTGGCTGTCTCACAGCGACGTTTTTCTCCTGAAGGCTAATGTTAATGTCAACAGCTGTTAGCTAGCTAGGAGACGCCAGCTTCCTTCGTCTCTTGTTTCTGACTAGAAAGTGGCCCTGCTCGGCTGTCAGGAGAGCCAACATGTAACACGGCAGCCTGTACGACGGTAACAGAAAACTAACCTCCTGCTATAGGAAATGTCAAACAAATTATACTGGGGAAAACATGGCTGAAGTTAGCGAATGAACAACCACAGCCAGATCCGGAAGAGCTGACGAGGGATGGTACGGCGTATCACCTGACGTGTGCACGTGCTCTGAAGTTTGAACATTAACCCTTAAAATCCCCTCAACACCTTGTTCCCAGCTAACATGTTCACATAACACAAAAAACTAAAAAGATATTGGCATAACTTTTTTGGTATTTTGCAGGTAACTTTAATTTTATTGGAGCTGTTTTTAATTCTTCTAAAAAAACATCCTTTAAAGACCTGCATAATTTAAACCCCTGTAAATGTTCTTTTGGAATTGGAAAGTAATGTACACTGAACAAAATTATAAAAGGAACACTTTTTTGCCTCCATTCATCATGAGCTGAACTCAAAGGGCCTATTTCTTATTATATTGTATTAATATTGTTCACAAATTCATCAAAATCTGTGTTAGTGAGCACTTCTTTGCCGAGATAATCCATCCACCTCACAGGTGTGGCATATCAAGATGCTGATCAGACAGCATGGGTATAGCACAGGTGTGCCTTAGGCTGGCCACAATAAAAGGCAACTTGAAAATGTGCAGTTCCATCACACAGCACAATGCCACAGATGTCACAAGTTTTCAGGGAGCGTGCAGTTGGCACGCTGACTGCAGGAATGTCCACCAGAGCTGTTGCCCGTGAATTGAATGTTCATAAGCCGTCTCCAAAGGCGTTCCAGAGAATTTGGAAGTACATCCAACCGGCCTCACAACCGCAGACCACATAACACCAGCCCAGGATCTCCACATCCAGCATCTTCACCTCCAAGATCATCTGAGTCCAGCCACCCGGACAGCTGCTGCAACAACCGTTTTGCATAACCAAAGAATTTCTGCACAAACTGTCAGGAACCGTCTCAGGGAAGCTCATCTGCATGCTCGCCGTCCTCATTGGGGTCTCGACCTGACTGCAACTTCGCACAGCCATTGAAGAGGAGTGGACCAACATTCCAAAGGCCACAATCAACAACATGATCAATATGCGAAGGAGATGTGTTGCACTGCGTGAGGCAAAGGGTGGTCACACCAGATACTGACTGGTCCACCCCCCCCCCCCACGCCCCGCCCCCGCCCCGCCCCCGCCCATACAGTGAAACTGCACATTTTCGAGTGGCCTTTTATTGTGACCAGCCTAAGGCACACCTGTGCAATCCCCGTGCTGTCTGATCAGCATCATGACATCTGTGAGGTGGATGGATTATGTCGGCAAAAGGAGAAGTGCTCACTAACACAGATTTTGACAGATTTGTGAACAAAATTTGAGAGAAATAGGCCTTTTGTGTACATAGAGAAAGTCTTAGATCTTTGAGTTCAGCTCATGATGAATGGGGGCAAAAACAAAAGTGTTGCGTTTATAATTTTGTTATAGCCTAGCTGAACTGTATTCTTGCGCTTTAAACACATTTTAAAATGTATGTTCAACTCTACGTTACACTAGCAATTAACTGGAATTAATAAATTGAAAAGGAAGCACTTGAACATTGTCTACATACTTACATAATTTATTCCAGGTACCTTTAGATAAATTTAGTATCTGTTCCTTTCCTGAAAATTATAGGAAACGATGTCACCATAAAAATTACCCCCCCACCAAAAAAACCTCACTATATAACAAAATGCAAAGGGATTTCAAATTCACCACATTATATTATTTAACTAACATGATTGAAAGGCAAAATAATAAAGAATTACATTAACTGTTACTTAGCCTACATTAAAACAGTAGCTTCCCCAACATTTGCACCTTTTGCTACAACTTAACTACATTACTACTGCTGCAACATCAGCTGCTTTTACTGCGACTATTACTTCTACTGTAGTTAATGCTACTGCTAACACTGCTCCTACTGTAACTATTTTGCTGTCAAGGCTACTGGCACTGCTATTACAAACTGTAGCCTACTGCTGTTACTGCTGCTGCTGATTCAGTATTAGAAGGTATGTATACATAATCGACGAGTATTGTGCCGTTGTACTGGCTGTGCCAGTGGGTGCTGTTCTGATCTTCCCACCTTCCTTTTATAGTACCTGGCCTTGTGGCAAAAGTATAGTCGATGGGGCAGTTGGAGCACAGGATGTAGTCTGGGTCTGTGAGAGAGCAAGCACACTGGATTGAAGAGAGGCACAGTGATGAGAACTGTTGAACAGGAGAGGGAAGGGGGTTGGAGGAGAAACAAATGTAGATAAGGGTGTTGCGCCAGCATCAAGTCAAAATTTACTTTTGTCTAATAATTTGATTTGTGACCAAATAATTGCAAAACTAATGATAAAATACACTGAGTCAACAATTAGTTATGTTTTTTTTAATTCAGCTGACACATTGAATGAGCTGATGGAGGGATCACACAAGACAGATGTCCAGCATTTCATATTTTTTTAAATGATAATTTTACAAAACAAGTAAAGAAACAATGATCAGTCTCAGCCAGCTAAGGCAATCATATAGAATGATGCTATAACAAACCTAAATACACAATAGAACACTGAATATTGAACACCAGGCCAGAATTGCAAATCAGTGGATGCTTACACTTTAATCCAATTCTAGTTGAGATAAAGATTAAATACACTTCTTCCCTGTTGTATAGCAGTGGCCCTTGGTTCTCCACAGCTGAGAATTTGGTATAAGCAAGAAAATTAAGTTTTTGGTGTTTTCCAGCTGCAGAGCTGCTGTTTTGGCTGAGCTGGTAGACTACACTCTCACCACAACCTCCCCGAGATCTCATTCCAGTGATTCCTCTACTCCCTGCACGATCACTCACTACTGACCGCCTCCGGGACAAACACCAAATCCCGATTCTGCTGAGAAGCTACAAGGCTTGCTTCTTTCCTCTGGACCCAAGCACCTCAGATTAAATGAAGCAGAAATTCAGGCCGACAGCAATTACTCCATGCTAAGTGGGTGGTAATAGGTACTCTTCTTTTTCACCAGGAAGCTTTGCAGGATACTGCAGGGCAATGCTCTTGCACTTATGCATGAACTTTACAGTACAGTGAAAGAAATTACAGTATTGTTTTGGAAGGAAATAGGTGGATCTGTAAACTCTGGCTGCTTAACTTCAGTCTTTAGTTTACACGAGAATAACAAAAAAAAAAGAGAGAATCTCTTAAACACAGTTTCTATTGTTAAAACAGTAAATAATCTAATGTAAACCTGCTGGACTGCTGTGTAGGAGAATGAACTCTAATGAAAATGTGGTAAACTCTCAAACACTGTCAGGACAAAATTAATTAAAGCAACAGCTAGGTTTTTATCACAGACCATGGAAATTGTATCTTGATAATCAGACTGTATTTATTTACCAGTTTGTGATAGCAGATTGTAGTTTGGAAGGCAAGGAATACTTCCCCAATATTTTTCCCAGTCTCAAATTAGATGTGTTGATTAGTCTTTTAATGCAATTCTAACAAATTGTTAAATTTAATTTGTCTTTCCCATGATTTGACGCCATTTGTGACTGGTTGTTGCTGCCTGTGGCTATTTCAAAAATATGCTGCTTAATGTATTGTTTTTTTAAAGCCTAATGATGATGAAAGATCTATGACTGAAACTTCTTTAACATTTTTTGATGACAGTGTGCAGGAGTTCACCATTTTAAAGGATAAGGCTGGCATTATTATATTGTGAGCAAAACCAACAAGCTTTAGCCCGACTCTTAACACTTTCCCGTTTCTATAACTGTCTGTGGCACTCATTCCCAATCCCATCACTTCCTTCTGAAAATGTAAATCTTTAAAAACAGCTCATAATACATAACTTTTTTTTTTTAAAGGCTCAGTAATTTCCCAAAACAGCTGGCCACTGTCGTTTTTAGCAAACATTCCTCAAACAGGAGTAAATAAAGCATTTGTTGTGGACTATTTTCAGATGCAGATTAATACGTTTAGAGTTTTTCCGGCAGCATTTCCGGTTTATGTAGGTCAAAATAAACTACACCATTTGTGTTCATGATAATGAGTTCACCTAGGTGGCTTTGAGATGGAGCTCTATGGCACAGAGGAATACAATATATCAGGCTTTGGCTACACAGACTAAACTTTTTCAGTGTTGGTTTTGGTCTTTCATTTCTAACATTTCTTTAAGTTTGAATGCGATACTCCAGAACTGATCAGCATACTGTGACAACAGCTGCTTCAGCGCCCATGTGTACATCATTAATGTATCATACCTGAGACGTAAGAAAAAACCCAACATAGATTATATGAAACTGCAAAAATAATAAACAATGTTTTGTTTGATCTTGCTGTTGGCAAAAGACAGCATCAAGTATGCATAAAACAGGATGACTGCCCCCCTCTATTGTTTTTGGGATTAGATAAATGCTGGTCTTACAAATAAAATGTGATCGGCACCATGAGAAAAGTGACACATCTGAGTTGACTTACAGTACAAAAGTAGTGGACTTACAGTGAGAGAGTTTACTGGCCTGGTCACACACAGCCAATGGGACAACATTAGCTGTGTCCCCATGCAGAACACATTGTTAATTGTTCAGTTAGGACAGTCCGACTTTTATATACCCAACGGCCAGGCTATGACAGAAGCCCACAATACAAAACAAAAATCAAACAGAGTTATAAAGGATAAAAAAACATATATTTTTAAATTATTCAATACAAGATAAACGTCTCTGTAAACAAAATTGACTTCTCCGTGAAAAAAGCCTGGGGACACTTCTGTCCTCATAAATTCATTAAAACGGTCACTCAGCTTGAGAGATCAAATCCCCCAAAACAAGAGGAAAGGGAAGTGACATCTTTAGAAATTGGGAGAGATGTTCAAGTTGTCCTCTTGACGTCCATGATTTGAAGAGAGGTTTGTATCCTGGGCCTGTGAGGCTTCTGGGACGGCACAGCTTTCTAGCATTTCCTAGCTGAAACACACGGGTCCGACAGTGAAGCCAAACTGGTGTGTGAAGTTTCCACCTCCCATCAGTGCTACGTCTCTCAGAGGAAGCAGCTGGAGGTCTTCAAACTCAAACACAGACTCCCGAGGTCCAGAAATGGTCTCCTCTCCAGGCTGACACAAGAAATAGAATACATTTTTTAGTTTTTACATTTAATTGCTATGACTCACCTTTTTTCATATGCAATGACTGAAACTGAAAATTATGTATTTCATTCCTCTTTTTTTCCTCTATTTTTTGGATGCTTTTTTCCTAATAATAAATAATTGTTATAAAATGAACCTGCTTCAACAAGATTTTACACAGCAGCAGCATGACAGGTACTTTCTCAAGCCTTTCAAGAACACAGCGAAAAAGAAGTTTACAAAACTTTATACACACCACACAATCTTTAAGAGCTCCGAGGTAACTTTGCTTCCTTGTATCAGTGAGGAATTTGATGTCTCTGTCTGTCTGACCCAGTCTGTGTCCTGGGTGGCAGGAGTAGGTCACCTTCTGGGTGGCGGTGGTACTATGCAATCTCAGAAAACGCATCTGGACCACGTTAGCACCTGGATAGTAAAACTGATAGGAAAGGAATAAGAACGTGATGTATTTACAATGTCAGCTGGTACATAGTTACGCAACAACAATAACATTATTTAAGTCATTAAGTCATGAATCAAATCATCAGTGGTGTGACAGATAACCAGTGTTAGGGTAGTTACTCAAAAAACGTAATGGATACACATTACTAGTTACGTTTGTTTTTTTAAGTAATGCCTTACTTTACTAGATTACTCACTGCTGAAAGTAACTAGCTACACTACTAGTTACATTATTTTTGGATTACTCAGATTAGTCAGTAATTGTTCCCTCTGGTTGGATGAAGTCTGACGCTCTGCATGATCCATGATGATAGAGATTAATGTCAATAAAGCATACTGTCAATATTTTAGAGACCCCCTAAAATATCACAAATCATGCTTTTAGGTGAGCTGTTGTCTTATTAAGTGCAGCTAAGCTCCCCCTGGCTCCCCTGTAGTTCACACCCTGGGCAAGAGTCTCAAATTGTTTGTCAGACAATCTGTTCCTCCTCTGAGTCAGCACAAGACTGCCCAGGCTATAGAGCCTCACCACAGGTGCACCAGAGGGTATCGCTGTCCTTTCACGAAACAATATGAAGCAATACCTCCACCCCACGAAAGACGTCTTTGGCAGCTCTGCCATTTCTGTGTCCTCATGAACTGGCGCTGAACTCAAAAGTTGGGTCCGAAAAGTATTACGCAAACACGCATGAAAAGGGACGTTTGATTTATTTTTCTCTCCTCCCCTTATGGGGATAGTTCAACAACCAGTTTGCAAGTAACACGATGATTTTGTTATTAGTAACTGTAATGTGATTACTGAAAGTTAAACAGTAATGCGTTACATTACTGCGTTACAGAGAAAAGTAATCTGATTACAGTAATGCATTACTTTGTAACGCGTTAACCCCAACACTGCATATAACAATATTAGAAAAATAACTGTATCTTCCTTCTTCTCTGAAGTATCTCCGGTTTTGTTTGTAAGTTGTAATGTGATTTGCTTGCTATTTAGCCTGTTTTACCTCATTGTTTTGGCTTTACGGCACATTTACAGTCTTGATGTTAGTGATGAGATATTAGAATTGGTGTTTTTCATACTTGTGGATTTCTGCTGCCCCCAGGGGCGTTTCCAGGCTCTTAAAACATTGGGGGCTTAGCCCAGCCCAGAAATCTTTCATGTTTTCACATTTTTATATACAGTCTATGGTTTTCACTTGTTTTCATCCCCACCCCCTGTTGCCGCCCAAAGTACGTCTGTAAAGCAACAGTAAATGACCTCTACACAGTAACCCAAACATCTGTCCCATTTTCTGATAATAATAATAATAATCAACTAGAGGGGGTCTGGGGGGTCCTCCCCCTGAAACATTTGGGCTTTAAACACTTAATTTCCTGCATTCCATGAATTTTTTGCAACAATTTATTGAGGAAATGTCTGAGGTGACAAATCAAAATAAAATAATTTAGTGTACTATAATGCAGTAGAGTGATCATACATGCAGGCAAGCTATTTTTCAGTGGCCACGGCTCTCCTTTATTCCTTCAAGTGCCTGCTCTATGCAGGGTAGGCTATGCAGCTGACGATGAAGCTACTGCAGCTCCAGTGCCAAACAAATCAGTTATTTTCACGTATTTGGTGATTTGTTTGGCCCACAAGAAACAGCTCGAGCAAAGGGGGAGGGAGTGGGCCGATCGTTGGCCCATTTTTTAAAATCAGTTAGTCCTACATACTGTATATGCCAGATTATCAGTCCACCCCTGAGGCTACCCCCCTTTAGACTGTCTGACAGACACAGAGCCCGTCTGGGACTGTAGCCTATGAGACGAGTGCACTGATCTTCATCAGAGGAAGAAAAACGAAACTGAAAACACTTGTGATCAGACAGAAATATCAGCATAATTCTACACAAATGTTCACTTCAGCAACTCTGATAAAGTGCAGCTCACAGCCGTTTTAGAGGGAATGAAGCATCCTGGAGACAGTAAAACAGTAGTGTCTCACAGCGAGTGGGACAGAGACAGCAGGACACAGAGCGACAGGTGTCAGTGTCGCGGTCAGGTGTGATATTCTCTCATTACTGTGCGCCGACTGTTAACTGTTTGCGTTGAATGAATGGTTTTTTTTCGGTTTACAAAATACAGAAAAAACTAACAATTTGTGTGAATATGCAATTTACAAGAATCTTATATGTGCTTACACCAATCCATTCACACAAAATTACTTGCAACATTGAAGCCCAAGGCTTATATTTGCCTGTGTGTTAACACATTGAACAGACACTGACCGACAACATTTATGTTTGATTACAATTTTGCAATTCAGAAGTCGCGGACAAGCACTGAAGCTGAAGCTGTGAGCAATGCGCGCTCTCTCTCTCTCTCGTGCTCTCTCTAAATGCAGTTTCAGTAACGGTGGTGGAGTGGTCACATCAAACAAAATGTATCAATTATTGCGAGTAGCCTCCGCTCTTTGAAGACCTTAGAGAGAGGCTGCGTCATGAAGAGTATTGCATATTAGCATGGAAATATTTTGTTGCTGTTGTTGGGGGGGGCTACAGTCAAAACATCAAAATTGGCTGCCCCCAAGTGTCCAATAACATCAAGGAATGCAGTTTAAATGCATCTGCGAATATGCGATTTGAAATAACATCCAAATTAGGGGAAATGTTTTCTTTTGGTTGTTTCCCTCAGACGGATTCACTCACCTGAAACCCCTGTTCCAACCTGCTGAGCCACTGAAAAGATCCTTCTTCAGAAAAGCCTTCCATCCAGGCTTTCATGGGCAGCTGCAGGCACAGAAAAGAAGGCACACATTTGCACATCTGGATGCAAGTCTTGCTTTCATGTATGAGACCTGTGAAGGTCAATGATGTTCAGACAGCTGCTGATAAACTCTGGATTAGCATGCAGCTCAAGCATGAAGCAGAAGTAAATTGGCTACTTTAGTGATAGATGCATCCATCTCACGCTACCTGAGACCAATTCATTTTATTCTTTGGTTGAGTGAATCAATTCTTTATGTACTATTGACTCTATTAGAGTGATTATGATGATTATGATTATGATTAACAAATTATGATTTTGGCCATGGTTTGGAGGCTCTGCACGGCCGCAGCTGGATATACTTGTATACTTCGGTGATTTAGGCTAGAGGCTGAGATAGATGTTGTGTAGATGTTTTGGGCGCGGTATATTTATGGCAATTTTGTAGAGTCCTGAAAACTTGTGTTTGTGCGTGTGTATGGCAGACAGTGAATCTCAGCATAGATTTAATAACTGATCCTGTAGGAATGATGTCCAAACTACCGAAATAAGATTTTCCTTCAAGAGGACTGTGTCACAAGTTCAAGTCATCACTGCAGAAGCGTGTGCTGACTGACAATTTATCAAATTGAGATTGCGGTCGTGCAACACGACGACATGAAATTAGGTGCAATTTCCCGGCAGCTTTTCCCGGGTGATGTCTTTATACCTGAGAGTCTCGAGGATGAATGCAGGTCTGTTTTGATGCGGAGGAGAAGCTGCAATAGGCCAGCAGAGTGTCGGCTGGGCTCCCCTGGTTGGGGTCGATGTAATACATTCCTGCAGGGGAAGGTTACCAAGAGGTCAATGAGATCTGCAGGGATGAAAGTGTTGTGCCCCACACTGACAGAAAGACCTGAGAAAAACCTGAATCACAACTACTCCTACATAGACTATTGGCTAAATGTTAAAGCGTAAAGAATTGCAGTAGACATTTTTCTTTTCTGTTTCTAGTAAATGTATTATTAGTCCTGCTTTAACTAGCAACTGCTGGTGCACCGGTGGGCACAGAGAATATGGACCCTTCACTTATATGATATTCAATAAGAATTTAAAGTGTTAGGAGTCAATTATGCATTATGTATCTATATATAGGCACACCATAAAATCTGTATTGAGGTAAATTACTTGTTTTTGGGTGTTACCATTTTAATTTTACCTTATAACAAAAAGCATTTCTCCATGTGAGCTGTTCTGATCTCTGACGTAATAAATGAATCTGGCAACTTTTGGAATTTTAGCTTTCAAAAACACACATGTAACAGAAAGGACAGTATCTAGAACTTCAGCTATTTCAGTGTGTATTTACTGTCATGACACTGTTTCGGGAACTGACCGCTGCTGTACTCAGGGTGACAGAGCCAGAGCTCCAGACAGGTGTGGCAGGATGCTCCTTACTGCCATCAGGAGGATCCACCAGCAGCCGAAGCTCGTGCTGCAGAGAATCTAGCAGAGTCTGGATCAGAGGGTAGTTGGGCTTATCGGACACATACATCAGGTCCTGCACAGGGGAATAGAGCAACAAAATTGAGGGAGAATGCACTTTGAGTGTATGTTGACTTGTACTTTCAGATGCTCTTATGATAAATGCTTTTGTAATTGTAAATAGGGTTGCCCCCTTCAATACAGAAAAATGAAGGACGCCTGCCGCAGTGGGGGCCACACCCCTCGGGGGCCCGGCAACGACAGGCCCGATGGTGTGCCAGTGGTGGCATATCATAACTTAAAACATGTTTTCAGGAAAGTATTAAGATTGATACCAGTGGACTTTGTAATAAGCTATTTGCTATTGAAATCAGTGTGAACAGATAAACGCTGTCTCTCTACATCACAACTCAACAGACTAGTGGTCTTATTGTCATAGCTGAATACACAGCTACCACAATAATAAACATAGGCCAACAATGTGTGACAGTGAGACCAGAAAATATAGGCTTTTGGAGGAACTTGTGAGATATGAACTGTGTTTCATTAATTTATTAAATCAATGTCATGTCCATAACTTATGAACTATAAATAGGCTAAAACAAATGACTTGATATGAATTGGAAAGACTTTTGCAAAGGATTTTCCATAATCATGAACGGCAGTGGACCAGAAGTAGTAGTCTTCTTTTGATTGTCAGTAAATATTTGTATTTATTTTATTTTAAATCTATAGTATTGAAGAATGCAATTCTATAGATTGGTTATGAAACAATTGTTTATATTCTTCACATTGGCACTATATTTTGATAATTAAATGTGTATTAAATAACCTTTATCGCTTATTAAATTAATGCTTATGTGTCTGACTGTATATCTCAACCTTAAAAAACAAATCATACCATAATGTAGGCATGTGCTTAATTTAGATTGTAACAGTATTTCTTAACAGATAGGCAGCACATGAAATCCAGCGTAATCAATCAGAAAATTTGTAAATTTTATTAAGTCATTACACTGCCTCGGCATGCTGTCACACGTCTGACAGGCCACTGTGCACCACACGAAACACTGGCCGACAAATTGTGAAGTTTGGCTTGATACTCATCAAGTAGGCTATTTGATTTCTCCCACTTGTCGTTGGTAGACTACTTTTGCATCCGCTTTTGTTTCAGAGGGGACGCGGGCGTTTCTGGAGCTGCTGCTGCCGTTGTTTCAACTCGACTCCCTGCCAAGAGACCCATCCTTATCTGACTCTGATTGGCCCTGAACCCGACGGTATTAATCATACCAACAATGGCAGCGAGTATTACCCAGTACGGGGTAGAAAAGGACTAGTCTTCACAGAATGCGGGTGGGATGATTTGCATGTGATGCTGCATTAAAGACAACTCGGAAATACGGGACAATTCTGTATTTTAAGGGACGGGTGGCAACCCTAATTGTAACTCATGAGTCACATGCCTTGAGTTGAGTCAACGTCATGTTCAGTGACTGTCCTGAGGGTCCTGGAACCCCAGGTGGGCCCTAAAACACAAGGGAGATTGTGGTAACAAATTTTACAAAATTACACAAATTGGGTAACACTGCAGAAAGATCAATATTATCTAGATTTTGAAAAACCTTTGTAATTCATCACAAAGTGATGTAAGAAGTCTTAATATACAAACTATACACTAACAAATATAAAAATCTTAGATTGATGGAACTACTGAGTGATGAGTCACTGAAATAAAAAGTTTATTTCTTAAGCTGTTTCACATTTTGACAATTTTCTAAAATCAATAATGTGGTGTTCAACAAGAAATTAGATTAAAACAATAACTCAAGAGAGCCAAAGAACTCTATAATTTGGAATAACTTCCTCTGAATGCTAAGCTAATGTTAGCTAAAAGCTAGTCAAGTTATAAACTAAGTAAACTGTCAGACACACAGAGTATGCACACTAGGCTAATCTCATATTTAGCTTAACTTATTTCTAGGCACTGTTAATGTAGCCATCTTTGTATAAATATATCCATTTTGGATGTACAGTACCTAGTGTATCTTAACTGCTTTATAATAATATGAAGCACATTAACCAATCAAACCTTAATTCAGAGTTTGTTTCATCCTCTGTTGTCTAACTATATTGTGAACTTACTGGGAGCCCCCTCCTGCCGGGCAGACCAGGTAACCTTGGTAGCCTTTCAAACCCTGCAGCGAGAAGAAAATGGGATAAATAAAGACTGCTGCAAAGTCCCATTACATTCTAACGCCAACTCCAAAGTGTGACAGCTTTATGATTATATGTGCCATCAACATAAACCAGAGTGATCTCACATAA
>NW_024042287.1:0-24166 GCF_014851395.1 Micropterus salmoides
AAACGACTGAAAAAGGTTTTAAGTTTAATTTTTGAAGATTATTGTCTAAAAATGTAATTTCTAAACTTGAAGAATTGAATTGAAGTAGTGAGTCAAGTAGAATACCATTTTGATAACATGTTAATGTGAACATGAGTGTGCGTGTGTGTGCATGTCTGTGTGAGTGAGTGAGTGAGTTAGAGAGAGAGTTTCTCGCTGGAGGCTGCTCCGTGGCCCACCCAGGCGAAGTTAACCCCTTTGTTATCTGATTGTAAGGCTCTCTTGATTAGCAATGGGTGGTTTAGTTTCGCTCCCTTTGTCTCTCTGGGTTTTTCCCTCATGCACATACAACACTGATGAATGTCATGTGGAAAGAGAAGTTTAAAAAAAACAAAACAAAAAAAGACAGAAGAACAGATTAACCACAGACCTGTGTATGTGTGTAAAGACTGTGCAGCAAAAGGGTTCATGTTTGTCTCAGTGTATCAATAGACCCAACGGAGATTTTAGAGGCAGAGGAATGTGTGTCCACCATGGAGACCCCAAGAGGGAAAGGGGAGATGTTGAAGGGCCTCATGTGTATGTGTGTCCTTGTCTACATACATACTTGCATTTGTAAAGATTTGGAGGAAAAAAACAGTGTTTTATCATTCAAAATCTTATTTATGATGTTTCATGAATTTAAATGCAAGTGGTTTATCATCAGTGTGGCCCCGAGAGAACCAGACTCCCGGAAACTTGGAGTTATGCTCTTTTATACAAATAGTCTGAAAGAAAAATTCCTTTCTGTATTCCCTATACTGTTTTTAATTAGAATGACATTAGATTAATTTTTAAATAAAACATTTATAGATTCATATGATGATTTAAAGAGAGGTTTATTTTCAGCCCCAAAATGCTCCCAAACATATGTTAGGAAAATCAAAATGTTGACACATGTCACAGTATTTAACTTAGTCTCCTTAAATTTTATCTGAATGGATTCCTGCAAGGGGTTGGGTAAGAGGGTGGAGTTGGCGATTGGTCCATTACAGTTTCCTTATTCAGCTATATCCTATTCCTACCAGCAATGCGTGCTGCTTCTATACTTCCCACACACACACAAACACACACACTTCCGTTGCGTTGCACAGTTCCATCAGATGTCCCATGCTGGCCTTTTATAGACATGTTGAGATAACAGAGATATCTTGAGAGATAGACATGAAGCCAACCAAACACAAACAATTGCACATATACAGTGATATGCATACGCACACAAAACCCAAAACTGAAAAACACGTATTGACGTTATCTCACACATGCACAAATTCACCTCAGCATCTGTGGTGCTGAGAGACTCTGTCGTAGACAATATTGCAGCAGAAATGTTGGTTCCCACGCACCAGACTACTGGGGAAGTGAAAACAAGAGCAACAGGAACTGCCACACCGTGAGAGGGAGGGGTGGGAGAGATCAGGGGGTTGGAGAGAGGAAAAGTGGAGGGAGTGAGAGAAGTGAGAACAGAGGTGATGGCAGGGAGGTAAAAAGGACGGGAGAGAGAGAAAGTGAACAGCAGTGAACATAAGCAAGAAGGAGCGAGTGAGGCAGATGGGGAGACAACATGAAGAAGTTGAGGCGGTATTACAGAGATTGTGTGAGAAATTATCCGTTTGTGTGCAAGCTAGGTGAGCGTTTGAGTGAGGAAGAGCGAGAGGATGAGAGAGTGTCTGAGAAAGGTGGTATTGACGGAAGAGGAGGGGTTGAGGAGGGCGAGGCAGATAGAAAGACTTGTTGTCTGTGCTTTGATCTACAAAGAGAGCTGCAGGCTGAGCAGCAGGAGGAATGTGAGAGGTTGAGACACGTTTAAAGTTACCCTTCACTGGCTCTGGTGCATACGAGTGTGTACGTTTGTTCATGTGTGCGAGTGTATGAGTGAAACAGGGTTAGATAGTATCAGGACCTACTTATGTGGTGAAATCCAGAAGAAAACAGAAGACGCTCTTTAAATATACATGCACACAGCGTTCGCAGATAACCACAAACATGCGCTGTGTCACACTTTTATCACACACAATCTGTGAAACTCACACATTTTCACAAACCTGCACAGATCACAGTGTGTTTGAGTTCTGCTGCTCTGTCTGCATGTGCGTGCTGCTCTTTGTAGTGACAAAACAGGGGTCATATTTGTGTGTCCCGCCGTTTTTTCCCACCCCTTTCTCACTCCCCTCTCCGGAGATGAGAAGGGAGCGAGAAAGGGGAGGAGGAGACCATTGGGGGGAGAGGGGGGCATTCCTTAGGCACGCCAAGACATTCGAGGGAAACCATCCAAATATTTCCCACTGTGTGTAGTGAGAGCTTCGCGTCTCACACACACACACACACACACACACACACACACACACACACACAAAACTGCATGCACACACACCAGGAGAAAGTGCTGCTCACACATAACACAGGTCACTCTCACTCACAATGAATCTCTCTGGCATACACACATGTAGCTAGTTAGTGGGTGCAGTTATGAGTGACAGATGGGCAGCCTGTATGTCCATCTGCCTGTTTTTTAGTCCTGAGGTGCCTGTCCTTCTGTAAGTCTGTCAGGGAGCCACATCAGGAAAGGCCACTGTGATTGATGTGTGCGTTTATAAATGAACAAGCAAGTAAGACATGACCACAAATTCAGCTTTCACTTTGCACCTCAGCAGGGAAGTTGTCTGTGGAGATGACTCCTTTACTGGAATGAGATTTTGACTCATTGAGTGATTGTTCCTCAGCCTACTCCTGTGGGCTTCATACATAAAGAAGCCAGTGAAAGAGGAACCACTGGCTCACACTAATTGAGAAGTCCTGTACAAGGGTAAATAGGGATGAAACGGTATGAAAATTTTATATTCGATTATAGTGACCAAAATTATCACGGTTATCAGTATTATCACGGTATCATAAAAATGTGCCGAAAAAGATTAAAATGTACTGATACACACACTCAAACCATTTCAACAAGTTTTATTGAAAACTACAATACAATTGCCATTTTACATAAAAATAAATACCAGCAAATACCTTTTGTAAACAAATGATAATCATCTAAGTGTGCATTATCAAGATTTTGTATTTTATATTATATAGGTAATACAATGATCCCGTGGACAATTACATGAAAACAAATAAGTCTTTAGAAGACAGTGATAGTAACTGCAATGAGCCCAAAAACTGACTACATAAATACAGAGGAGTCTGTAGCATTTCTAGATATGGTGGTTGGTTGACTAAACTGCATAACGTATTATCATGTGCAGTGCACGCATAGACTCTGCCGACAAACGACGCACACAGCAACAGAATAATGCGTAGCGTTTTTACAAGCGCTGCAACACTGAAAGCTTCAGTTTACACGCTGTTAGCAAGTCAGAGAGACAAACCAAAGCTAAAAGTTAACTCACCCTGCATTCACTATAAGGTTATTTTCTCCAATCAAGTTTCCCTCAGCACTCTCATAAAAACTAAAATACGACCGGACTTCAGAGTGACTGAAAAATCTCTGCAGCACTGTCTTTTGCCATGTTGTCATTGACCCAAACAAACCCACGTTGCATTCTGCGCATGCGCGCCTGCGTCTGGGAGACACTGGACAGTGTTTGCCGTGAGATTATAACAGCACTGTTAACCGTACCCGGTTATCATGGTAATTGAAATGTGTACGGTAATAATAACCGTTGGGAATTTTACCATGGTTTACCGTTAAACCGGTAAATGTTTCATCCCTAATGGTAAATATTACTCATTTATAATGAAGTGTACAGTACAGATGTATTGGATTAAATTAGACATTTTCTGTTAGAGATATAGCAAATGTATTCAAAATCACATATAATAATAATAATGATGATGATGATGATGATGATGATGATGATGATAATAATAATATAATAATAATATATAATAATAATAATAATAATTAACAACCTAATATAATCAAACTGGCATTCAAAGCATTTTGAGTGGTTTACCTTACCCTAGACCAAACTCTTTGTATGTGCAAATGAAAAGCTCAGATTTTTTATTTGGACAACAGAAATATGTGAGTTATATTGTACGATCCGATTCCACTGAAAGTAGATAAATGTTAATGAATTATTGTCTGGGCCTACAAATTAAAACAGAAGAATTCTGCACCGTTTGTCCCCATATTAATATTATTATGCCCTTAATTGATTATCTGAAGAATTCAAGCCAGTTGGTCAAGCATTTAGTTAGCATGTGAAATTCTGGAGATCACACTGCATTTCACGCTGTTAAGCTAAAAGTTTGATATCTTCGGGTCGTGATGGTACAGTGGATAAGACACATGCCATTGGTGTGAGAGACCTGGATTCAATTCCCCACTGTGACACATCCTCCAATGTGTCCCTGAGCAAGACACTTAACCCCTAGTTGCTCCAGATGCATGCAACCTCTGACATACTTAGCAACTGTAAGTTGCTTTGGATAAAAGCATCAGCTTAAATGTAAATGTAATATTGGCTTTTGAGCTACAGTAGATGGCTGTAACAAGCTCTTAGTCTGCTAAAGTGGTTGTTGAATTTGTCGAAGCAGGCAGTTCTTTGGAAGCGGCGTGAAAATCCCACAGAAAACCCAGCAGCTTGTAACCTGTGTGACGTGTCTTTAGTGTACTGACTCATTTTGAAGTTGATTCTCATGGCTGTCTGAGCACTAACAATAGTACACACACATACACACACGGGTAGATGAGGGAGAAGATGAGCCATCACTCACTGAGCATCTGGTCTTTTCCCACAGTCTAGTTGGCCCCAGTGTAGCATAGCAATGCAGTGACACCTGTGTGTGCGGGTGCATGCATGATATGCATCTGCATGTTTGAGGTTTCTCTTAGCACAGATGAATGTGTGCATAGATAAAGATCTAGGAAACATTCACGGCGTATTAATCTGTTAAGAAGACCGCTTTCTATGGCGTGTTTTGTGTATGAGTATAGCTGATTCACAATACAGGAACTGTCATTGATATTTTTCTGTTGGTATTTGGTAAGAGCCCCATTCAAGTGTAAAACGGAGATTCGGTTGACTAGCCAAGATAAACGGATAGCATCTTTGACTGAGAGAGTCAGAAATGCAGGTCAATGTGAGCATCTGTGTTGTGCAGTCTGTAGTCCCCTTTTCTCTCTCTCTACCCGTCTCTATTCTCTCTACCTTAATTCACCTGCTCACTTTTACTTAAAATTTGGTTTCTTTCCCTTTCACTAGCATATACGCACAATTCATGGCAACACATTTGATCATTCAAACATACTGTAACAGGGAAGTAGATGAGGAAGCCATGAAAGTCATTCCCAACTTATTGATTTCAATTCAACTTGCATTCATTTTTAAATAACACGCATTTAAATAACCAATCAATTTTATCGGTACAAAACAACATTAATGTCAAATATAAAAGAAATATAGATTTTGCTACTGGCCACTTTACATCTTCTGTTGTTTATCATCATACTCATATCATAATTTGTATGCACACAACAACAAACATAATGCCTTCTTGGACAACATGAGGACCCAACTGTATGCGAATATGGATTCTATAGTAACACATTATTGTTATTACTGCGTTTTACGATTCACAAATCCTTTTGCACTCGTGCTTCACCTTCTCTAATCCCCCTGCTGTCCAATTTCCCCTCTTTTACTCATCCTTCTCACCCCCTCGCTCTCTCTCTTCCTCCCATCTCCCCTGCTGTCCCTCACCCACTGTTCTCACCCTGCCTCCCTGCTCTGCTCCACTCCCAGTCTCACTCTCCTCCGTTTCAGATTAGCCAAGGCGAAGAATCCGGTGCAGCCGGCAGCTGGAATGTCCTGTTTGTCTTGCTGTGTGTGTGTGTGTGTGTGTGTGTGAAGTTGGTCAGGCTGGTGCTGCTTTTTGATGTGTCCCATTGTCTGAGAGCCAAGCTGCTTCCTGCCCATGCTTTCCCCAAAAGCCTGAGAGACACGGGGTGGGGGGGTATAGAAGGGGAAAGAAATTGCGTGAAAACATTACAGTGACCGGTTGAGATGGAGAGCAAGACGGTGGGATAAGAAGGGGGAAAATAGCAAGGGGAGAGATAAGGGGGAAGGCAGTTAGGAAGAGACAGATGAGACAGGAAGTGATGGAGGGATGGAAAAGGGAGGAGAGAGTTGGAGAGGGAGGAAGAGAGGTGAGAAGGAAGGAGGGAGAGCTTCAATAGGGCTTTTCCTCCAAACACCAATACAATGAAGTAGTGCGTAATTTCCCATGTCCCCCACACCCACACACACACACACACACACACACACACACACACACACACACACACACAAAGTTTCTCATAGGACATATAGCTTTATTCTTATATTCAGGTTTATACTTGAGTACTTTCTCATTTCTCTCTCACACTTGCCCTCTGTTTCTGTGGTCTGTGTGTGGTCTGACACCGCGGACAGCACAGACAATACAGATGAGAAAGAAATTGAGAGGGTGAGAAATTATTAAGGGCTACAGAGGACGGACATTCATTTCTGTGAGCAGCGAGAAATGAAAAGCAACTGCGTAAGAAAATGCAAGAGGAGAGAAAATAGCTCAAAATGCCATCTGCGTGCGTGTTGTGGCGCATTTCCCTGTGAAAATGTGGACGTGCATAAATCACTCAACGTGTGTGTGTGTGTGTGTGTGTGAGAGTTGCTGGCCAGTGGAGAGGTTTTGACGGGGCAGAGCAGAGCATTCCTGCTGGGTGGTGATGTCATGAGAACTAGCTCTCCACTCGCAGACAGACAGCCCTGTTTATGTTCCCCTCCAGAGGAGAAACCACACTGTGTGTCTGAGTGTGTGTGCGCGTGTGTGTGTGTGTGTGTGAGAGAGAGAGAGAGAGAGCATGAATGTGTATGAGTGTCTCTGTCTGACTGTGTTATGGCTCATGGGGGAGGTGGGGGAAGCCGAGAGGCACTCGAGAGGGTCCACTTTCCCCTGCCGCTCAGGGAGAGGGAACCACTTACTGATGCCTTCCTCTGAAACATACACACAGAAAGAGGAAGTTTCTCATGTTTTTCCGAGCACAGTAGCTGCACAGCCAGACTGTGCTGCTGTGAGTGATTGCCCTCTGCTTCTAAATAGTCTTGTAAGGGAGGCAGAGTTCTTTGCATTGTAATAACAAAGCTTGGGTCAGCTAATGACAACAGTACCACACAGAAAACAGATATGAAGTAATTAAAAATCCATTATTGTTAACGGTGTTGAGTAACTTGAAAATGTCGGTATGTAAGTCAGGCTAATGAGGGCACACTGAAACATTGACTGTATGAAACCAATTGCAAAAGTAGGTCAAATGTTTGTTGATTAGAATGTGACTACAGCATGTGACGGGTTCCCCGCAAACCATGACCTCCACCAATGAAATGTTAATCAAATTGGTAACTTTAGAAAAGTGTTGTGAGAACTAGCCCTAGGAATTGTGTCTTTTCTCTCCCAGATACTGCTGGTATGACTTGTCTTTGTGTCTGTGGTCATGGTATAATGGTTTCCCTTGCGATAGTGAAATGTGATCTTCAGTCTTTGCAGCTTAGTGAATCGTAGATCATTCTCCCACACTCAACATGCACTGCAACATACAGCAAACCATCCGAAGCCCCTTCTGCCCTGCGTTGCACACAACTAGGATGATAAAGAACTCTTGTCAGCTGTGCTAATACCTACCGGTGAGAAATGGCTGAGAGGTTCAGGGTTGTTATTATCACAACTCTGTGGCACACAGGCCCACTTCAGTAGCTTGGGTAACTCCTCCACATGCGGTCATGCTGCTGCTGGGGCGGTCATGCTTGCTCACATGTGATGTTACAAATGAGTCCCTCTGGTGGAAATCTAATTTTTTACCTTCTGTTTGAAGGATTTTTGTAGCGTGATCTGATTTCCGTGACTTCCAGGAGAATGACTTGATTGTAGGTTTAAGCCAAAAAATATGAGGGTAACACTTTTATTCCTGTTTAACTACATGACCAAACTGCATTGTAGCACCCAGCTCTAGATTGTAGAACATTATAAAATAAAGGTTTATGGTCAGTTATATATGGTAGCGGATGCTTCACATGCTTAAAACAGAAGTACAGCCTCTGGTCGACATTATACAGTTATAAAAAAATATTAGAGAAGAAAACATACCTCGTACTAGGCAGGTTTGTGCTTACAGTAACAACATCCCTGATGATATGAAGGAGTTCCAGGAAGCAAACTGTGTTATCCTTTTTGCTAATGTTAGGTTATTAACTGCATAATTTTAGCTAGCTTTCAGCTCATGATTGCTGTCTCTCTGTGTGATGAATGTGTGTGGTCTGTTGCCTGTAGAGTCACACACGAGTTGGGGTACTAAAATTCTGTTTCGGGACTGTTGAGACTGACTGTTGGAGTCATAAAAAGGTGGATGCTGCATGATTCCCACTTTCCGCAGAATCTTACAGTGCGTGCGAGACATGTACTCTCTGGTATGATAAGCAACTCAGGTTCTGGTCCACAGGCACCAGAGCCCTGCAGGTTTTTATTCTAGTCATCAATCAAGAACTGTTTTACACCTTTAGTGTCGTGGGAATGTGGTTATTGCAGCTGATAGGATTGAAAACCAGCAAGTCTGGGAACAACTGACCTATATATCTTTATAACAATAACCCCGTCCATTATGGGCTGAGTTCTTTTCCACCTCCCTGTGTACGTGCATGCTGTGTGTTAGTGCAAGCGTGTGTGTGTGTGTGTGTGTGTGTGTGTGTGTGTGTGTGCGCGCGCGCACAGTTTCCGAGAACGA
Source organism: Micropterus salmoides (assembly GCF_014851395.1). Lineage (NCBI taxonomy): Eukaryota > Metazoa > Chordata > Actinopteri > Centrarchiformes > Centrarchidae > Micropterus > Micropterus salmoides. Next base: position 8,783 of record NW_024042287.1, read on the forward strand.
GTTGTGTCAACAATTAAATTTAAACCTCATGGAGACAGAGATAATAGATGGTAACCCCCCCCACATAGTCTGTGGTTTGTGAACTCAGCCACTCTACTTTGTGTGTGTTTCATAGTTGATGCTCCCGTGATGTATTGCTGTTTTTCTTACTCGTCTCATGTGTGAAACTGAATGTCATCATTGCAACTGTGTGTTTTCACAGTTTATGTTCTGAGCCGCAGGTCTGTACGTTCTGTGAACATTCTTTAACTGTCTGATCACTATTCAGGTCGTGTTGTGCTGCTTGTAGGTGCATGTGTAGGTCTCAGGAATGTGAGGTCAGCTCAGCCTTAAAACTTTTGCCGTGGTTCTTTCTGAAGCCTGCAGTTTGCGTGATGTGATGCTATCAGGAGGTTAGAAGTCTGTTTGCTTTGGGAGCCGCAGGCTTGGCAGGCACCCACACACACACACGCACACACATTTTCTCTGCTTTGTTCTCTCTTTCTCCTCTCTTACTCACAGAGTCAGATTAAAGTGAAAGTCCTTGCGGGGTGGGAATGGTCAGAGGCAGACAGCCCTACCCCCAGGGAGTGAAGAGGTAGAAGGCTAGAGAGGTCAGGCTGCTTGGTCTGGGAAAAGCCTGAAAGAGCAAGGGGGGCAGTGTGAATAGATAGAAGGTAGATGGATTGATAACAATCAGGAACAGACAGGAATATTGACTATATATATATATATATATATATATTATATATATATATATATACACACACTACCGTTCAAAAGTTTGGGGTCACATTGAAATGTCCTTATTTTTGAAGGAAAAGCACTGTACTTTTCAATGAAGATAACTTTAAACTAGTCTTAACTTTGAAGAAATACACTCTATACATTGCTAATGTGGTAAATGACTATTCTAGCTGCAAATGTCTGGTTTTTGGTGCAATGTCTACATAGGTGTATAGAGGCCCATTTCCAGCAACTATCACTCCAGTGTTCTAATGGTACAATGTGTTTGCTCATTGGCTCAGAAGGCTAATTGATGATTAGAAAACCCTTGTGCAATCATGTTCACACATCTGAAAACAGTTTAGGTCGTTACAGAAGCTACAAAACTGACCTTCCTTTGAGCAGATTGAGTTTCTGGAGCATCACATTTGTGGGGTCAATTAAACGCTCAAAATGGCCAGAAAAACAGAACTTTCATCTGAAACTCGACAGTCTATTCTTGTTCTTAGAAATGAAGGCTATTCCATGCGAGACATTGCTAAGAAATTGAAGATTTCCTACAACGGTGTGTACTACTCCCTTCAGAGGACAGCACAAACAGGCTCTAACCAGAGTAGAAAAAGAAGTGGGAGGCCGCGTTGCACAACTGAGCAAGAGGATAAGTACATTAGAGTCTCTAGTTTGAGAAACAGACGCCTCACAGGTCCCCAACTGGCATCTTCATTAAATAGTACCCGCAAAACACCAGTGTCAACATCTACAGTGAAGAGGCGGCTGCGGGATTCTGGGCTTCAGGGCAGAGTGGCAAAGAAAAAGCCATATCTGAGACTGGCCAATAAAAGAAAAAGATTAAGATGGGCAAAAGAACACAGACATTGGACAGAGGAAGACTGGAAAAAAGTGTTGTGGACGGATGAATCCAAGTTTGAGGTGTTTGGATCACAAAGAAGAACGTTTGTGAGACGCAGAACAAATGAAAAGATGCTGGAAGAATGCCTGACGCCATCTGTTAAGCATGGTGGAGGTAATATGATGGTCTGGGGTTGCTTTGGTGCTGGTAAGGTGGGAGATTTGTACAGGGTAAAAGGGATTCTGAATAAGGAAGGCTATCACTCCATTTTGCAACGCCATGCCATACCCAGTGGACAGCGCTTGATTGGAGCCAATTTCATCCTACAACAGGACAATGACCCTAAACACACCTCCAAATTGTGCAAGAACTATTTAGAGCAGAAGCAGGCAGCTGGTATTCTATCGGTAATGGAGTGGCCAGCGCAGTCACCAGATCTGAACCCCATTGAGCTGTTGTGGGAGCAGCTTGACCGTATGGTACGCAAGAAGTGCCCATCCAACCAATCCAACTTGTGGGAGCTGCTTCTGGAAGCGTGGGGTGCGTGGTCTCCAGATTACCTCAACAAATTAACAGCTAGAATGCCAAAGGTCTGCAATGCTGTAATTGCTGCAAATGGAGGATTCTTTGACGAAAGCAAAGTTTGATGTAAAAAAGATCTTATTTCAAATACAAATCATTATTTCTAACCATGTCAATGTCTTGACTCCATTTTCTATTCATTTCACAACATATGGTGGTGAATAAGTGTGACTTTTCAGGAAAACACAAAATTGTTTGGGTGACCCCAAACTTTTGAACGGTAGTGTATGTATATGTATATGTATATATATATATATATATATATATATATATATATATATATATATATATATATATATATATAATTTCTCGATTGGTTAGACACTGAACAGGTGACACTTTGAGTCAAAGGTCATTGATTCCAGATTTAACACACATGTTGACGGGGATGACACAACAGATAAACAATAACTAACACAGTACAGGCTTTCCTCCATCTCACCATTCTGCCTTTCACTTCCTGCCTCATTCTGAATTTTGAGCGTCATTGGAATCATATGACAGCAAACAACAAATTGGAGCGTGCCAAGCTAATCTTAATTCAGAGAGACTTCACAAAAAAAGGCCAGGAGGGAAAAAAAGTACCACATTTCCTGTAGCTATAAGAAGCCATCCATACATAGTGATCAAGTACATGTGCACCGGTTATCCAATACATCTATTACTATTATTATTATCACAAGAGAAAAGAGCCCGGAGAGCACAGAGAAGAGATATGACAAACACAACGCAACTGGGGGAAAGGAGGAGATAAACTGAAAATGGATAAATACTGTGAGTTAGGCGGAGAGAGAAAGGGAGATCAAATAGTATAATCAAAAAGTGGAAGCCAAGACTTTCTTGGACTTCTAAACTACTGAGAGACACACAGGATATAAAAGGGATGGAAAATTAGACCCTCAGTAGGTACAAAAAAAAATGATGATGCGCAACTTGCGTCTTTTCCCCATTTCCTCCTCCTCTCTCAGGCCAAGGAAAACCAGTGTCTGATGGTTCTCATAGGACAGCTTTTCAACTGCCATGAAGTCTGAGAAGTGTGTTTGCATGCATGTATTCTTGTGTGTACTCTCCAGAGACCAGCAGCATTGCCTGTGCACCAAATACAAACAAACTAAACAAAACGTTTCGGTATATAGGCCAGCTATGTTAGGTTTGACTGTGCCTCCTCACGGGCAATAATCATGGCCGGAGGCAAGATGTTTTCAGGCTGTCCTCAAAAAACACATTAACTCAAGAAGTGATGACCATACAGTGGGTACGGAAAGTATTCAGACCCCTTTAAATTTTTCACTCTTTGTTTCATTGCAGCCATTTTCCAAAAATCAAAAAAGTTCATTTTATTTCTCAGTAATGTACACTCAGCACTCCATCTTGACAGAAAAAAACAGAAATGTAGAAATTTTTGCAAATTTATTAAAAAGAAAAACTGAAATATCACATGGTCATAAGTATTCAGACCCTTTGCTCAGTATTTAGTAGAAGCACCCTTTTGATCTAATACAGCCATGAGTCGTTTTGGGAAAGATGCAACAAGTTTTTCACATCTGGATTTGAGTATCCTCTGCCATTCCTCCTTGCAGATCCTCTCCAGTTCTGTCAGGTTGGATGGTAAACGTTGGTGGACAGCCATTTTCAGGTCTCTCCAGAGATGCTCAATTGGGTTTAAGTCAGGGCTCTGGCCGGGCCATTCAAGAACAGCCACGGAGTTGTTGTGAAGCCACTCCTTCGTTATTTTAGCGGTGTGCTTAGGGTCATTGTCTTGTTGGAAGGTAAACCTTCGGCCCAGTCTGAGGTCCAGAGCACTCTGGAAAAGGTTTTCGTCCAGGATATCCCTGTACTTGGCCGCATTCATCTTTCCCTCGATTGCAACCAGTCGTCCTGTCCCTGCAGCTGAAAAACACCCCCACAGCATGATGCTGCCACCACCATGCTTCACTGTTGAGACTGTATTGGACAGGTGATGAGCAGTGCCTGGTTTTCTCCACACATACCGCTTAGAATTAAGGCCAAAAAGTTCTATCTTGGTCTCATCAGACCAGAGGATCTTATTTATCACCATCTTGGAGTCCTTCAGGTGTTTTTTAGCAAACTCCATGCGGGCTTTCATGTGTCTTGCACTGAGGAGAGGCTTCCGTCGGGCCACTCTGCCATAAAGCCCCGACTGGTGGATTGCTGCAGTGATTGACTTACTACAACTTTCTCCCATCTCCCGACTGCATCTCTGGGGCTCAGCCACAGTGACCTTTGGGTTCTTCTTTACCTCTCTCACCAAGGCTCTTCTCCCCCGATAGCTCAGTTTGGCCGGACGGCCAGCTCTAGGAAGGGTTCTGGTCGTCCCAAACGTCTTCCATTTGAGGATTATGGAGGCCACTGTGCTCTTAGAAACCTTAAGTGCAGCAGAAATTTTTTTGTAACCTTGGCCAGATCTGTGCCTTGCCACAATTCTGTCTCTGAGCTCTTCAGGCAGTTCCTTTGACCTCATGATTCTCATTTGCTCTGACATGCACTGTGAGCTGTAAGGTCTTATATAGACAGGTGTGGTTTTCCTAATCAAGTCCAATCAGTATAATCAAACACAGCTGGACTCAAATGAAGGTGTAGAACCATCTCAAGGATGATCAGAAGAAATAGACAGCACCTGAGTTAAATATGAGTGTAAAGGGCAAAGGGTCTGAATACTTATGACCATGTGATATTTCAGTTTTTCTTTTTTAATAAATTTGCAAAAATTTCTACATTTCTGTTTTTTTTCTGTCAAGATGGGGTGCTGAGTGTACATTACTGAGAAATAAAATTAACTTTTTTGATTTTTGGAAAATGGCTGCAATGAAACAAAGAGTGAAAAATTTAAAGGGGTCTGAATACTTTCCGTACCCACTGTATTCCACAGTTGGTCGAACAATGAATTGGTGACACTTTTGACTCAAACGTCAATAGGGCTTGGGCCAACTCATCGATGTAATAGATTACGGAAATACGTAGATTTGCATAACGTGTAACTGTGAAATGAAGTGCTGTGCACGGTGTAAACAGGGATTCCCCGGAGAACAAGCTGCAGCTAAAAATCCTCGCCTACGACCAGTGTTGGGCAAGTTACTCAGAAATTGTAATATATTATGTGTGGAACATTACTCCTTAAAAAAAGTAATACTATCACTTAACTTATTACTGGATGATAAAAGTAACAAGTTACGTTACTATATTACTTTCCAGTGTTTCCCATACAATGGGAAACTTTGTGTAGCGGTGTTCACGTGAGAGAGAGAGAAAGTGCTGCAGGAATATATGCTCCTCAATCAAAGATGATTTTAAATACACCTAGTAAAAAAATCTGAAAAATCAATTTGTGGCGGCTGCGTTGATAATTATCCAAATTATAGGCTAATTATGGGAAACACTGCTTTCACTACCACCCCCAAACAAAGCATCTCTCCCGACTTTTTAACTAATATCATATTCAACAGCAGCAAGGAGTGTGTTTTTTACAAAGTATATAGCCTAGACCTGTTTATTTAACACCACCAGCTGAAATAAAAAATAAAGCAAGTAAATCCCGACTTTTAAACAGCGTTTTTTTCTGCACATGTAGCTTATTTATAAGAGCAGTATTCAGTAGTTACAAAACGTTATGTTAACGCCACTCTCTCTCGACGAGTCCGAGCATCAGTGTGCTGCTTCAGCAGATGCTTCAATAAATCAGATGTAGAAATGTTCACAGTTAAAGGCTTACAATAGAAAACAATGTTCTTTGATTTCTTAGACTGTGACACAGTAATGACAGTAGCTACATACAGCTGTGGAAAGAATGCTTCTCTCCCTCGTTCTCCATTCTTCCTTTAGTTTTGGCTATCAGCGGACATGAACAACAAAGTCTGGTACCGGAACCGTTGTAGACTCTAATCAAGGATGGTGCATTCAGTACTGAGTAACGCACCGTTAATTGCCTTAGTTACTAGTAATAATATTATCGTTATAGAAAAGTAATTAGTTACACTACTAGTTACTGGGGAAAGTAATATTATTACAGTAACGTGTTACTGCCCAACACTGCCTACGACCATCTAAAGTTTGGGAATATTTTAGACAGAGTGCAACATTGTGCTCTGTAAAGTCTGCAAATTAGAAATGGCTTATCACCGCTGTACAACTGCTGTGCACGCACACTTGAAGCGAAAGCATCTCGGAGCGCTTTGTGCAGTAGCAAGACAGCACTGCAAATCCTGTTTATTTTTTGTCCCCACACAAGCCTGAGATATCACAATTATCAACGAGGGGAACGTGTTTCTGTTAGTAGTAGTCACTTAAAGTTGATTTTCTATGTGTTTCTTCATCACCCCCATGTTAAAAGTAATTTCTGCACCGCTGCATCATGTCATGGTAACATAACATTACACCATGAGTCATCAAACGTTCGTCTGTTTTCTGTTTATATAACGGCCATGTATGAGGGAGAAAACAGCTTAAACTAACATTTTAGAATATTGTTACAGTCTGTGACTGTATCTACAGTCTGTAAATCATTTCAGTAATTTTCTTTGCCCCAAACTGATGCAAAAGTACAAGCATCATTAAATTAATCATCTAATTGAGAAATTAATCATTAAAAAATGTAAACGTACTTTATTGTCACATACATGTAGCTAAATTCATCCTCTGCATTTAACCCATCCCTGAAGGGAGCAGTGGGCAGCCACTGTACAGCGCACAGGGACCAACTCCAGATTGAAATGCCATGCCAGGTCAAACGGCACAGACTGGAGAACCTACCTAACATGTCCCCCGTTGGGGGAAACCAGAGGACCTGGAGAAAACCCACACAGACAGAAACCGGGGTTTGAACCCACAAGGAAACAGCGCTAACCACTGCACCACTGTGCCGACATTAGATTAAATGATAATAAATAATAATTGTTAGGTGTAGCCCTAAAGGTCAAAGTCAAATGACCTTGACAAACACATTTGTGTTTTGAAGCGGTAATTACGACAAAATTTCATACAGCTGTTCAAAGGCATACAAAGATGAAGACATGACATTTTTTACCGATAAGGTCAAAGGTCAACTTCACTGTGACATAAAGCCCAGGAACAATGCTTTTGGCTGTTATTCACCACCATAACTCAGGAACAGACAGGAATATTGACTATATATATATTTTCAATTGGTTAGACACTGAACAGGTGACACTTTTGAGTCAAAGGTCATTGATTTCAGATTTAACACACATGTTGACGGGGATGACACAACAGATAAACAATAACTAACACAGTACAGGCTTTCCTCCATCTCACCATTCTGCCTTTCACTTCCTGCCTCATTCTGAATTTTGAGCGTCATTGGAATCAAATGACAGCAAACAACAAATTGGAGCGTGCCAAGCTAATCTTAATTCAGAGAGACTTCACAAAAAAAGGCCAGGAGGGGAAAAAAGCACCACATTTCCTGTAGCTATAAGAAGCCATCCATACATAGTGATCAAGTACATGTGCACCGGTTATCCAATACATCTATTACTATTATTATTATTTACTATGTTAATCCTTCAGTAATCAGTTCAACGATGTATATTCACTGGAATCATATATGTATCATCAATATAGTGCTAACTTCCATTTAGCTACCTTTAAACACCTTTACTTATCCCTAATATCTAGATCTAGAATATCTTCCATATCTACAGAAGTGTGTATTCATGTTGTGATGTGGTTGTTGGAGAGAATCACATCTCTGATATCCATTTTCCTATGAACAAGGACCCAGTGAGGCTCTTTTCATGCAGAATAAAAATTCATGTGATATCCAAATACAGATAATCAAATGATAATAACTATAACCTAAATTCATAAAACAAAGATGGTTAAAAGAAAAGGTAAGAAGCTTATATATATTGTGACGTATTACAGTCGAGATTTATTATAATTAAAGAGCAATTTAGTACTTCATTTCTGGTATTTTCATTGATTGCAGTGTACAAAGTATTCAGCCTGGGATTAGTTTGAAGTTATCTTTGTGCCACTATTTTTGAATGCCAAACATTCTAGTCATTTCATTCCTGAACATATGTAAACATTAAGACGCTTTTGTTTGCACGTGAGCCTTTAGAGGTGCTTGGTTGCGGGTGTGGCTGGGTATGTGATGGTGCAGTATTAGTGTGCTGTTTGGGTGTGGGTGTTAGTGGTTAAGGGTGTAGCCTTTTTTTTGCGTGGGACGCTGCTTTCAAGTAACTGTAGGACCGTTAAAAGTGTGTGTGAGAAGGAGATCTTTTGGGATGTCCCACCAACTCAAACCAAAGCCGCATATCCATTAAAGAATTTATGCAGCAATTCAAGCTGGCCTTTGTTGCTGGTAGAAATCAGAGGTGACTGGAGCGCCTGAGTACCTGTCTGTCTGGATGATCCCATGGACCTCCTACACACACACACACACGCACACACACACACGCACACGCACACACACACAGGCCTCCTTGGATGCAGGGAGCCCTTTCTTTCTTTCTTTCTTTCCCCCATATTCCTGCTGTCTATTTTGGTCAACTGGTGGCTCGTTCCCACAGTGCTGCTGTTCCCATGGTTATCGCCGCTGAGATAGCGAATGGGGGTTGGGGTGGTGGTGGTGGACTTGACAGAGAGCGGGAGAGACAGCGTTTCTCTGTTCGAAGAGATAGGGGACTCTGTGGCTGTAGAGGAGGCGGGGTGAGGTGGGGTAGATGGGGGGGTTAAAGGAAGGGTATGGGGTTGAGTGTGTGTATGTGTGTGAGTGTGCGTGATGTGTAGCTCCCATGCCCATCACAGGTGGCCCATGAGGATTAAGCCAATATGGGCTTTCATAAGCTGTATGATTTTTAATTGAGTCTACTAGTACGTGGTGATTCATATCTTCAATTTTCTGTCAACTGAAAACGTCAATTGTCTGTATTTGAAGGTGTCCGTCATATTGGCCCGGGATGATGCAGGCGTGCAGATACTTTGTTTTTAATATAAAGGTCAATATCAGTTTTGAATGTCATCATAGATCTTTCTAACTCTCATGTGAGACCTCTGAGGGTAAATGCTACTCCCTGAGACTGAGAGCTGAGGTGGGGTACAAAACGAGAGGCAAAGGAAGTGGAGGGGAAGGGTAGGAACTGGGAGCTGGTTTGGGGGGAGGGGGGTTAGCAAAAGGAGGGAGTGCGGGACAGAAAGAGGGACGGATTCAGTTCCCACACTTCTAATTACTGTGTCACTGGAGACTGAAAGGGGACTGCCCCTGGCCCTAGGGAATTTGCTGGGGCCGGTCACAGAGAGGGAGCCACGGTAGAGGGGGGGCGGAGGGAAGGGGGCAGAGGGGACTGGGGGAAGGAAGGGTGGAATTAAAGAGGGTGTATGACATAGGAACTCTCTCCATCTTCTTTTCTTTTGGTTTTACCTCATCGCATTCACACTAGAGGTGAACCCCTTCACCGCGAGCCCCCTCCCTTCCTCTGCCCTAATACCCCAACCTCTCACCTCCAACCCACTTCTCCTTAACCCCCCTCTTACCCTCCTCCAGCCTCAGTCCTCTCTTTCCCTTCAGCCTTTGTTCACCATCGTGTACTGCTTCCTTTTTACTCCCCTTTTGCACCCCCTCTTTTTCTTTTTACCTCCCCCTCTACCTCTTTGCGTTCCTGATGGTGTGGTCCTCTCCCGTGTCTCCTGTTGACATGAACAAGGCTACCAGAGACACTTTGAAGTCAGTTTGAACACACACACCCTGATGTCTTATTCTGCATCATTATTGCCACTTAACCCTGAGCCCTTTCCCTCTGTTATTTGCCTTTATCTCACCCTCCCATAGTCTGTCGTGTGTGTGTGTGTGTGTGTGTGTGTGTGTGTGTGTGTGTGTGTGTGTGTGTGTGTGTGTGTGTGTCCTGATAATATATATGATGACTATCAGTCTGAGAGAGAGATAGATTTGTGTGTGTGTGAGTGTAGGTCCACAAGCCCAGTGGTGGTTTGATGCAGTAATGATGTTACTATCTTGCTCAGCATCTCTCCATTGTCTAGTGGAGCAGTTTGTAATTTGTGATCCCTATAAAATTATATCTTAACACTGCTTACTGTCCTTTTGTCTGCAGTAAACACCAGCTTTCTGGGTGTGCCCAGACGGCTGAGTCTGACAACCAGAAAGTAGGACGACGATTCATTATGTTATGTGTTTACAACTCATGTTATGTGCTTCTACAGCATAAGTTTTGTCATACAACAATTTTTGGCAGCCATTGAAGTAATTCCTGCAAAGCCTTAGATACGAATTAGCACCTTGAGCCACAGACAGACATGTTGGCGGCCTGCTATTAAATGGTACTGTAAATACTGCTAACAAGCTGAACTCTTATTACACGTTCTTACTGACCACCTCAGTGCTCAGCTGAAGGAATCCGTTCTGATTTTCATGCTTATTTAAAACTCCATGATAAACTGGAGAAAGGTGTAGTTGCAATTTTTAACAAATGGACATTCTTTCAGGAATAATCACCGTGATAATTAACTTTAAAAAGGTGGTCATGGAAGTTCAGTCCATTTATGAAAACTAAATGATCTAAAGTAAAAGGTCTCTTACAAGCACCCGGAGCTCTCAACAGCTTATCATGGCCTTCATTAAGACAATGGAGCTGTTTCACTTGTCATCACATGAGCCTGTGAAAGGCCATATGTTCATTTTCACAGTAGACAAATAAAAAGTTCCTGTTCATGCAGTGTTACTATGGCACCCTTCTGCCTTCTCCACAGCGGATTTGTGTGAAACGCTACTTGCCACACTGAGCTAACTAGATAACCGTAGCAACAGTGGACAAAGATTGTCCATCTATGACCTGCGATCCAATTATTGACGGTTGTACATTACAGGCCGCCACCAGTGTGCAGAGTCGATCCAATACAAAAAGTCAAAGTATGTGTTGTAGTGATGAGAGTTAGTAGTGAAGTGGGCATATTCAGCAACCCGCCAATGGCAGCTGACCTCATTTAACTTAATCGCCAAGATAGAGTTTTAGACCATGATTGACACCGAACAAAGTTCCACAGACGAATAATTTTTTTATCTTCCAATAAACAACTTTTTCAAACTTGGAAGTGTTTTATGCCAGTCTTTCCTTTTTCAATTCATATTTTCTTTTCAATGCCAAATTTTCTTTTCAATGCCAAAATCTAAAGTCACTCTCTGGCTCCATAATATATCAGAAAGCGAAAGAGTCGTTCTGAAATACAGGTGTTCAGGTGTTCATATAGTTCTCCGGAACAATGCAAGTCAAGTTGAAAGAAAAAACCAAGACTCTAAAAGCACTCATAAGTAGCTCTGGATAGTGTAGTACAAAGAAAAGGTTCTGTGCTGGGACATTGACTGGTAAATCAAATCACAACTGTGTTTAAAGTAATACACGAGTTTCCACTAGGGTTGGGCGATGTTTTAAAATGTTCCAGTCGACCACAGCCCAACAACCACCGATTGCACATAAATTTGTAGTTTCAGCTGGGAGATATGTGTGATATGTGCAAGCTCTCTTAGCTTTTTCAGTCTAATAAATAAACTCACAAGCTGTCAAAAAAGGGAAATATGCTTATGCCCATTTTCTTTATTAAACAGAAAAATCGAACCGTACAACCTTTGAATCACTCTTTCATGGAATTAATTACCTTAATTGTTGTGTTTAGTCATCGTAAAGCACACTTCATTCAAACTCGACAATGCCATCAATCACCAACTGTGGTTTGTTAAAAATAAAACCTTAATTGACAGAGTAAATATTCTGGCTCTTTTTTCCCTGCTGCCTCTCTCTGCCAGCCTCTTTGTGCCTCTGGGTTAGCTCACTGAACGAGTCTGTCGCTGAGCAGTGGCTCTCATTCGTTCTTTGGAGGTAGACTGTTCAATTAGCAAAATAAAATGGCAAAAATCGCCCAAAAAAAACCCAATCGATATAGTCATCCAATCGCCCAACCCAAATCTCCAACACAAAAGATAATCTAGTAGTTGTTCCCCCGCCACGTGTTTGTTGCTAAGGAACTCCCACATGTGGTTACACAAGCATTTGACTGTCAAACCAGCGGACACAAAGGCCAGTATGTAAAATAATTTGCTGATACCCCACCCAGACGCTGACACCTAGTCTGTAAAAAAGCCATGCGGGAGAGTCATTTCCTCTTTGCTCCCTCACAGCTCCACAGGAGAGAACAGGCCAGACCAGCAGCAGCAGCCACCACTGTCAATATTTACAGTCCTGGATGAAACACTCTCCATTACAATAACATTCCCTGCATGCCTCTACATCAGGAGCAGATGGGGGGAAAAATGGGAAGGCTCGAGGGTGAAATGTGCGCCAGCAGCGATAAACGTTGAGCAAATGAATCTGCCTGTGACTCTCCCATGACGGGGCTATCTGTGTATGTGCATGTGCAGATGTAGTTCAGGTTGATTGATTCAGGTTGGGTGGGTGGAATTTCAGTTTGAAATGTGTGGGTGTAATGACAGTTTAAGAACTGTTGGCGCATGTCGATAAAAGCTGCGGATGTCGTAACAATATTGGGTTGAATGGGTGCAGTGGAGGCATGGGAATATTTTTGCATATATAGACAGTTTTAGTGTTGGGGGGCGGGGAACATTTTGGAGCAACAAGTCAGCCTCAAAAAGACAAATGTTAACTGATGATTGCATGGATGCTCTGCATTTGAGAGAACCAGTTGTCTTTACTACTCCACCATTTGTCTCCTCAACAATCCTCAGTTTTCGAAAAAAGTTTTCCCTAACCTTATGAAGTGGAGTTTTTTCAGTTAAACCTTGTTCACTAGGTTGTGATTGTGATCTACAAGCAAGGATTATTTATGATTTCTCTCAAGTGGAGCTACTTCTTGAAGTTGCAACAGCCAAAGTCCTGACATCACATCCAGGCTCGCTGTGACTATCTCTGACTACGATCTGCAGCATTTGCGGTTAGGATTTAAATCCTTAGTGATTTTAATAAAGGTAAACAATGATTAATTTGTTAGCATTCAAAAAACGCAGCCTCCATGAAAGATTTTCAGCGCGACAACACACATAATACATGATCATAAACTGTTTGTCCCTTAGTTGTGATTTCTACCAACACTTTCTTCTAATGTCATCTTTCCAAGATCTTTTTTGAGCATTAAACTCTGCTGTCAGAAAATGGGTAGACATTTTTAGTGTGTACTAGACAAGTACAATGAATTGCACTACATACTACTGAGCAAAGTTTTGTTATAAGGCTGAATTTTAGTAATTTGTGTTACTACAAATGCCAGTGTGTTTTTCTCACAGAAGTTTCAGTTTCACTTTGGCTCTCCAATTCAATTCATTATTAAGAAAATCTAAACATCTCGGATCCGTAAAAAGATCCAGGATCCTTAGTAAGTTCCAAGTGATTTCATAATCAGTATATCTGGTATTTATTTTCTCAATTAATTGATTAATCATTTCATCTAGAAACTGTCAGAAAGTTATTTAATAAACAAATGTGGCGTGTTTGTACAACCAACAGTTCAACAGCCAAACATATTCAGTTTTACTTTCCTAAAAGCCAAAGAAAAAAAATAAATTATGGTCCCATTTAACTGACTCGTATCCACTGCACTGTATAAATTAGACCAGCGCTGTTAAAAAAAATCTTATTAGGCTGTTCATTTTTCCGGTAAGTAATTTTTGTTTTAAGCCTGTTTTTCACTAGCCCCACTAGTAGCATCCCGGTTAATATCGCAGTTAACGTGAATTAGAGATTCCCCTTGCTAACCAAACTTGCTAGCACCACCCTCTCGTCCAAATACAGTCACGTCCACTGTCTGGTTCCAAAAAAACTAAGATGGAGGAAACCAAATTACTAAACTTGAGGCTTAAAAACGGTAGTCCACAAACCAATGGGTGATGTCACGGTGGCTACGTCCACTTCTTTTGTGCAGTCTATGGTGGTGACCCAACTCAACACTGACGTGGGAATGAACTCCTACATTAGGGTGAGTGTTGAATGTCAAGTGCCACCTATCACATTTCCCCTCCAACTCACAGGTTTTAGTCTGGTTGTTTTTATTTTAACCCATAATACAAAAAAGCAACATATCAATAGAGGCGGTTGGTGGTGTAATCCATCTTTTTATGTATTTGAGATTAGCTGTTTTTATCCCTCTTCAAAACCCATTGCCCAGTGAGCAGCATTGTCAGTGGACCTTTTGAGTATGTTCTTTTCCTCACTGTTTGGCTTAGACCGGCCACAGCTCTTTGGCGTCTGAAGAGCGAGAGAAAAAAAAGAGTACTTAGCGAAGGGGAGAAAGAAAGAGGTTAGAGGTGAGATACAACTAGAGAGAAGGAGAGAGGGGACTGAAGGAAACATTGGAAGGGGAGTAGATGGAGGTTCAAGGAAGACAGAGAGAGAAAACATAGGTTCACTTGGAGAGAGGGAGAGATGGAGGTTGAGGTTGTACGTTGAGTGGGTAAAAAACAGTATGAACTGACTGTGCCAAGCCAAGGGAAAGAGCTGGTGCTATTTGTGTGACGGCTAGACTGTTATCTGCTAGTCTCCAGACTATTATCTTCTGCATTACCCCTTTTAGTGGGCTCCAATAAAGAGGGACTGAGGGAGCAAGGAGGGAAGGAAAAAAGGCAGAAATGTGGAGGCTGAGAAAATGGTTGAAAGTGGAAAACAAAGTTGACAAGAGAAAGAAACAAAAAAGAGATTGAGCAAGAGTTTAACAGAATGAGGAAGCGGGACCAAACACGCGACGCATGAAATTAGAAAAGTTTCTCAACATATTCTGAAGGGCAGAGGCATGAAGTCATGGATTTGCCTCATCTTGTGTCACTGCTGATTACCTATTACATCTCCTGATATAACACATCCCTGTTAAACAAATGAAACATCATGGTAAATATTGAAATTAACTCAGTATAAAATTTATCACATTCAGTAAGGTTACCTATCATAATGTAATGTAGAAACTAGAATACAAAATTACAGTTGGAGTTGTCTAAGTCAACCACATATTTCCAAAAAAACATTAAATGCAGGAAATGAAATTAAAAATGATTTATATAAAATAAAGGGTATTCAAAACATATCAAAGTTATTGGTAAGTGTCTCGAATTACTAAAAGACTTCATTGACTTTAAAGTCTAACATGTAGAAGCTGCATTTCATATATTTAGGATGAAAGATTTAAATGAGAGAAGAGATTTCTACTGGGCAAAAATATAAATAAAGTGAAATATAAAGTGAAAGAAATAGATTTAA
>NW_024042288.1:0-25870 GCF_014851395.1 Micropterus salmoides
AAGCTGGCCAAACGGCTGACAGACAAGTTAGTCACAAGCGAGGTGAACATATGGAGCATTTAGCAGCATGAAGATATCTTCCCCTGGAGTCGGTGGAGACAGAAACAGAGCTAAAGGAGAGTGAATATTAGTCATGTGTTCAGCAGGTGGTTAGATAAGGACTCCAAATGAAAGCTTATTTTGGTGTCTGTCTGCTCAATATGTATATAAAAATTGTTTGCTAAGATTGTGTATTACAACTTCATAAGTGGATCACATGTCAATAATGTGTTTACTGCTTGTTGTGCTGCCGCCTTGTCCTAAAAAAGAAGAGAAGAATGCAGATTTAAGGCCTTTATAAAAATGATGAGAAAGCTTTAGTGTTGATATCAGATTATGATCTATGAACTCTTTTACTGGCACACTGCTGCCTTTTAAAGCACATTTCTGCCACCAATGTCTGTGTGTGGAATTGCATGAAACTGAGCGATGTCACATGGCCCCTTTCAAACACCAAAAGCCAAAATGCCAAAATAGTACATATCAAAGTGAAATACCGGCCTTGCTAGCATATGATGACATGTTTCCAAATACAGCAAGAAGCAGTAGAAATCAACTTAAATTTGCCGTTTTAGCAGACCTAAAAATAACATAAATATTTTAGGATCAAATCCCATCACACTTTTGCAGTACCATCTCTGCACGCTGCAAAAATGAGTATCAGGTCACCAAAAAACATGTACATGTGACCAAAAAACGTTTTTCAGGCTTACTTTCGCTTCCACAGTTGTAGACATATCTTTAGAGACATACCTTCTGTGGCTGAGCAGGCCGACTTTGTTCTTGCTTCTTGAATGGCAGGAAAATAATGCACTTTTTTTTCATTGGACCTAAACACAAAGAATCATGTCTGAGTGACATGCAGAAAAATGTATTGCAACGATTGTGTATTGGGAAAAACTTTTTTGGATATGTGTTTGTGTGGGGGCGCTGCCCCTCAGCGTGTTGTGTATGTCCCTGGCTGGATACTGGCCTGAGGGCAAATATTGGCTGCTATGTGTGACTTTATTGGGAAAATTAGTGTAAGTGATGTGGTGGGGAGCATGTGGGCTTGGGGGGATTGTTCAGAGTGGGGGTGGATTACTGACAAGGGAATTTACTTACTGGCCCTCCAGAGACGTTCCTCAGTTACGTTGCGGCTAATCGTTGCAGTAAATCATGACATTATACATCCACACAGCTAAATTATCCTGTGAAGGTCAGGCAGAAATTGTGACCGGGGTTTGGCTGCATTCTGACAAAGTGCTAGCAATCCAGAAGCAGACAAACATCCAGATAAACATAGTTCTATCACTCTGGCAGCTTCGCACAGCTCCCTGACAATGTCCAAACATTGCAATTTCAATTTGCACGCCCTGAATCATTACACAAAATGCAGGTATTTTAGGTAGGCTGAAATTGTTTTATTATTTTTAACACAGTAATTGCAAGGCAAATGGTCTTAATTGTAACCCCAGCCTCTGAAATAAACAAGGCTGAAAAACGAAAGTGGTGATTATGGTTTCCCTGGGCCTGATGTGGGATTTGTGAAGCTGCTGCCAACTGCGTTTTCATGTCACTGTTTCAAGTTCCTGCCCAATATAGACACACTGAATCACTCATCAGAACACATGCCTTAATGGAGGACAGTTCGACGGCTCTGTCCAGCACAGGAGAGATACAGAATGGATTATCCACCCCCATCATTCCTCCCTCAATGGAATGTTCCATAGGCTCTACCCTCCACAATTACCCCTGCCCCTGTGATGGATGGTGGAAAAACTGGATTTGACAAATACTATCTATCAGCGCTTCTTTTTCCCAGATAACAGTTAAATAGTTATGGTGCAACCAGAAGAAATGTACAAATGTCAGAATAACATACAGGAAGGATTTCAATGCCTCAATTTGAATAATGCTAAATGTCTGCGATATCGGTGCCAGAGCTCAGTTGGAGGCCAAAGCCAGCAGCATGGGAAATCTGCTTCTCCTGATTTACAATAAGCTTCCTCCTTAGCAGATGCTCCTATCACCTCATATTTTTATCTTGAAAGATTAGACTACATTGGATGATGTGAGCATGAACATGAATGAGCATGATTTGAGCACCTTGGTGAATTGGTGAATGCATTGGTGTGTTAATGGCTACTAGACTGAGATCCTAATTTGCCAGTCGAGTCTGCGCTGTGGCAGCGTGGACTGTAGGGCAGAAGTGAGAGTGTGACCTTTTTTTGCATAGACTTGATTCTTGCTGCCTCAGCTTGGCGTTCTCTCCTTGGATGCCCCTGCCAGGCGCTCGCTATGGCCATTTTGCTACCATGCCAGTGTTGTGCTTGGCCAGATCTAGGAAGAACTGAAGTGTTGGCAGCACGAAAATCTTCAAGCACACACACACACACACACACACACACACACACACACACACACACACACACACACACACACACAAACACACACACACACACACACACACACACACACAGGTGTACTGATTTTGGATTCAAGTTTAATATGACTGTTTTAGGTTGTTTATAAATGATTTGCTGATATGTAGCACACACAACATTTTCATGGTACCGCTTTCTAATTAAGAATACTTAAGCAGAGCTCTGTCCAAAGTATAAAAAATCACCTACCAGCACCTTAAGCTCACTAAGTAACATGTTGCATCTTGTTTGTTTAATCTGTACACAGACAGTGTGGTTTTACAGGGCTTTACACGCTAAAACTAGGCTGTTTCTTTGTCCAAACTCACTCCGCTCGTTCACCACTTCCTATTTACAACACTCGATAGTTTACTCAATATTGAGCAGTTAATTGTGATTTCACACTTACTAATCATCATCATTTTGCATCATCACTAACAGCTATAGAGACGTGCAACTCTAATTCTGCAGATCTAACCAGATCAGGAGCACCTGAGCCAAGTGCTCTACAGAAAATAAAAAACCTCGCTGTACTCGCTGTGTTCTTATCATGACCTATGAGCTGGGTTATGAGAAAACAGGGGCTTGCCTGTTTTGCAACTGTTTGTCGACTGTATGTCAAGGAATCTAGTTGAAACATTTAATTAGATTTGTTGAAAGTAGGTTTTGTAGCTCTGGGCTTTAGTAACCATTTGCGTGTTTTGATGTGTTTGGCTGTCAAAGTCCAGTTAGTTTGGTGCGTTGCAGCTCAATTAAAATCCTAAAAATGGACCTTTGAACGTATCCTATGTTGTTATTATGTTGGTTTGGCAGTAGTGTTTCCTTCAGCATATGTTTTCTGAGTTGATGTGCGGTGTCAGCACATCCCAGTTCCTTTGTTTGCTTTGGTGGTAAGCATTTGTTTGCTCATTCATGAATGTATGTTGTGACTGAGGGAAAGTGCACTGTGCATTTTGCCTGTCTGAACAGGGTAAGTAGGATGATTCGTGTGGAGTTTTGTGCATGCCTGTTTTGAATAAATTTGTAGGTGGGTTTTCTTACCTCAGGCTTGGTGGGGGAAATTTCTAGTCCAGTCGTTGTTGCTGGTACATTTGGGCCAGGTGACGGCTGTTGGTCCTCACAGGTATATTATTTATACAGTGGTGCAGAGTCACCTGCAATGGTGTTTGGGTTTGTTGAGCTGATCTTGTGTAGTGTACGTGACTAAAGCTTTGCTTGAAAGCACCGTCAGAGATATCCTTTTTGGTTTGGCAACATTCTACTCACACTGATTGTATAGAGCATGACACTGAAATCGGAGATGCACAGCCAATTAAACAGCTGATGTCACCAGAGAAACTCATCTAAACTTGCTTGCATTCTTGAAAATAACATTGCTGTGCCGCCATTGTCTAGTTGGGTCTCCCCTTGCATTTTGGTAACAAAATGCCTAGATCTGTACAGATTTGAAAAGTGAATTTGTTCACGAAACCAGCAAAAGGTAGCGTGCATGCCATGGACACTACTTTTTTTGTTTTATTGTGGAATTTTTGAGGACACTGTAGACAGGTTTCTGTGCAACGAGATGCGCTCGCAACCAGAAGGCAGAAAGCAGCTCTGTCTGCGGCACATCAGTTTATAAGGCATATCTAGCAGCACTTTACTTATTACTGGGTATTAAAAGTAAATAGTCACATTATTCGTTCCATTACAATTACTTTCAACTACCGCACCCCAACCTTAAAAGTCACAGGAAACCTGTCCAGCAGCACATTTTAGAAATGAATCCACTTTACTGGAACAATGATTAACCTGAGGAGTCAACAACCAGCCGAACTGAAAATACTGCAGCCTCTCAGACCAGGGGATACTGTATCATATAGGGTAAGGATATGGGCTATTTAAAAATAATAAAAAACAAAGCAGATCACTCCCAACAATGTAACTGATCACGTATTCATAACAGCATCAATGAGAATAATTTTTACAAAGCATATAATGTTTTTTAATGCCACTGTCTGAGATAAAAAAAAATCAAGCAATTGTCTCGACCTTTGAACTAACGTTACTGTTTTGCACTCATAACAGAAGTATTCAGTACTTTTACAAAACACAAAACGTTGATTAACACCACTCTGTCCTGCCGAGTGGATGCTTCACTGGCACTACCGGAGGTTCTTTCTACAGGCTTTTTCACATTTCTTAGCACATGCTTCAATACAAAATTGTTCGCAGTTGAAAGCTTTTTGCTGGTGTCACACCGTTTACGGAAGACCATGTTCTTTGCATCTCTGAGTGTGACACAGATAAGTTAGCCAAATGACAGTACTTACAGGTGTGGAAAGAACTCATCTCTACTTCGTTCTTCCTTTAGCTTTTTGGACAGCAGCTGTTATATTATTAATATATATGTATATATATATATATATATATATATATATATATATATATATATATATATATATATATATATATATATATATATATATATATATATATATATTAATATTAACTCTGAAATGGCAGTTTATTATTAAGTCAACAGCAATTTGTGAAATGTGTAATCTAAATTGATTACAGTGGTTGACTACAGTCTTCTGACAGGCAACCAAAGCGCTTTTGCCCCCTGGCTGCGTGCGCATCCAGTAGTGTTTGTATACAAGAAACCCGTCTATACAGGGTCTGAAATTAACTTTTTTCACTGCCTGCCCCTGTAGCAGGCAAGTAGTTTTTTCTGCCACTCAAATTTTATCAGCCACTTTTGAAATGTATGCCCTAAATGAAGGAATAACATTCAGCTTATTTAGGCATCATTTAATGTGAATGTTGTCATTGAGTGTTCAATACACAAATATGTGTTAGCTCCCGTACGCCGGCTGGTGCACTGCTGGCAGACTGTCACTCAGGATGGACTGTACCTCTTCCACTGGTGAGCTTGGTTTGAAACGCTGCCATTGATATTCCCTGAGCTGACTGGTGGTTGTGTGTGAGGCAGGCATGTACGCTGATTGCCACAATACACTAACCTACGTGTGTCTACATTTGTTTCTCTGTCTGCCAAAGTGGTGGATTGCCTGACGATTTTACCCACCACTGCCAACAACTCACCCGCATTTGGCGGGTGCTAATTTCAGACCCTGGCAGTATATAAAGGGGTGGTGATGGTGCAGTGGATAAGACACATGCCTTTGGTGTGAGACACCCGGGTTAAATTCCCCATGTGAGACATCCACCATTGTGTCCCTGAACAAGACACTTAACCTCTAGTTGACCCAGAGGCATGCGACGTCTGACGTGCTGAGCAAATGTATGTCGCTTTGGATAAAAGCGTCAGTTAATGAAAAAATGTAAATGTAAATAATGGATGGATTTAAACACTCAGAATTCAGACACTCCCCACACAGAGTGCACAGTAATTGGAGTCCACTATATAGTAAATAGGGAGTGATTTCAGACACAGACTTGGCAACCAGTTGCCAGGCACAGTGACTTCCTAGAGTCTCGCTGGTTGCCTGGAGATTCCAGAAACGTTGACAGAGCCAGGGTTGCTGTTTGCCAGATCCATCGTTCTTTACATAAGTCTTGGCAAGAACTTGAATTTCCCAAAATGCTTTATTGGTCAGTAAAAAGAATTTTGAATTCCTTTGGCTAATGTTTATCGTCCTCTAGCATGACCTCAGGAAGGTCTCTCTGAGTTCCAGGGCTACTAAAGAATGTTATAAGTAATATTGTTAATACTGTGCTATATTACAGAGAAATACAAAACCGTGATAATGTTTCTTTAAAATATACATTTTACAAGAGGCACGAAGCGAGCCGCCTGTTAAATGCTAATAGCAAAAGCAGTTATCATTCTGGTAAATCACCTGTGTATTCTCTGTTGTCAAGCTGGCCCCTGTTCACTGGGAGGCTGCTGATTGATTACAGGGCTGAATGTCATAGTGCAAGAACAGGTGTTCGGGGCATGGAGTGGGAATGAAAGAGATTCTCCCAATAAGTCAGTGTACCTTCAAACTGATTATGAAGCTGATCGTGGACATCAGGAGGAGTCCCCCCACTCTGCCTCCATCACCATTCTAAACAGCCCTGTAACTGCTTATGCAACCCTTCAGGTTTCTGGGATCCACTAAAGTGGGAGCCCAACACGGACACCCAGCATAGGAGGTACTTCTTGCGCCAGTTCAGGAAGCTCAACCTGCCTAAAGAGCTGCTCATCCACTTTTACACAGCCATCATCCAGTCTGTCCTCTGCACGTCCATCACTGTCTGGTTTGGATCTGCTACCAAAAAGGACAGGAGCAGATTACAACGGACAGTCAGGACTGCAGAAAAGATCATTGGTGCCAACCTGCCCCGTTCAGGACATACATCTTGAGAGTCAGGAAACGGGCAGGAAACATCACTGCAGCTCCATCTCACCCCGGACACAACCTGTTCCAGCTTCTCCTCTCTGGTAGGCTACAGAGCACTGTATGCCAAAACCAACAGACTCAGGAACAGTTTCTTCCCACAAGCCATCACTCTGATAAACAGCTAACTTCTGACACAGTTAGGAACAATTCCTTTCCAATAACCCAGTAACTCTGCCTCTAATCAACCACCTGTTTCCTGGTTATCACTTATTATTTATTCATCATTCTCTCGTTCTCTATTTCAGAGCTGTTCATATTGTCATATCCTATATTGTATATACTGTACTGTATACCTCAAGTACATAATACCTGGACATAATACTTATTTATTCCAGCATCCTTTGCACTATGCTCATTGCACTATTGTCTCAAGCTGTCTATACTGTTTTTGTTTACGACTGTATGTGTTTCTCTGTGCTTTCTCCTTGTTTTCTGCCCTAGTTCTGCCTCTGAAGTACTTCAGATGATTGCTGAACAAGGTCCACCTGGCCTTGGAAGGCGGGCTTTAAAAGCTCCTGTGCAAGCGTCAGAAAGGAGGCTTTTGATTTGGGACTGCTGGTCTTGCTGCCTCTCAGCTGGGACATTTTTGTGTTATGTTGTACTTTTTGGTGGTCTTAATTTATCGTCTTGTTATGTTAATAAATTCCCTTGATTTGGTTGTTTTAAAGGTGTTTGTGTGTTAAGTTTGGGTCAGTGTTGGGGTGTTGTTCGCCCCATGTTGCCACCAAAGGGTGGGGCGTAACAATATACGTGTTCTCTATACTGTAGCCTGTGTCTGATTGATTATTGTATAAGTAAGCACATCGTGAGCAATGTACAATCCAGAGTGAAATTCCTCGTATGTGTACACATACCTGGCAATAAAGTGGATTCTAATTCTGATTTGGAGATCAGAAGAGGATGTGCCACCCTGCCCAACATCCACCTGGCTCTCCACCCAACCACTGGCACCTGGGACCTTTTTGATGGAGTCCATCTACACAGAAAGAGGGTGAATATTTTCAACAAAAAAAAAGGGTCCTGGGATGCACTGCTCCCACCCCCTCCTCTAGCTTTAGACCTCCTGCTGGCTTCTATTCAGCTAAGATGTACGTATTCTGAACAAAGGAACATTATCAGCTCACCATATATAAAAGATTGCTAGATTTGCTTGATTAACACTCCATCTTGAGTAAAAATCGAATTGGCTTCCTCCCAAAACACCGACCATGTATATGCCCGTCACACTTTTACATAACAAACATGTGCACCAAAAAAAAAAATCGTAAGATATTCACTTGTTTTAATGATTTCAAGAAAGCTTTCGACTCTATTTGGCATTAAGGGCTCAATTACAGATTTCTGATATAGGGGCAAAATGTTTGATCAGGTTAAAACAGTGTATTTGGAAAAATGTGTGCTGTTAAAATTGGAGACAAACAAAGTGAATTCTTCACCCAGAGAAGAGCTGTTAGTCAGTGTTGCAAGTTTGACTTTATTTAATGTAAAAATTAACTTGCTGGTCAGTTAGATCATTGTGCTGCTTTCGGCCTCTCCCTCTTAGATAGAGAAGTCTCTGTTTTGAACAGATGACTGCTGTCTCCTACTGAGAAAGGACTGCAGTAACAGCTGGACAAAGTAATGTTATAACTGGATCATGGCACTAAGTATGAAGAATACTGATTTTCAAGAAACCAGATGTCAGGAGAACAAATACCAGTTTACCATAAATAATCATATCATTGAACATAGTATGAGTTATACCCACCTTGACATAACCATAACAGCATCAGGGAGTTTGAACATCACAGTAAATGCACTAAAAAAAAAAGATTGAAGAGCTCTAAATGCAGTTAAAGACAGAAAATTGGAATTTCCAAATCCCAATTCAGATCTTTTCAAACACCAACCAAAAGGGACTTTTCATAAATATGGCTTATTACTGATCTATATAACATCACCAAGTCAGTAGGAAGGATAATATTTTTAAACACTGACATTGGCTCTGTTTGAAACAGAAAGCAGTTGCCTCACTGCCTCGCTACCGTTATAGACAGGTGCCTCAGAAGGCATCACTTTCTAGTGAAGGCATCTCTGTGAGCATTGCTTTTGAACAGTCTTTTGGGCAGCATTTACAGCAACGAGTGACATCAGCCTGCCGTCTTGCATTTCTTCTGGCTTTCATGCAGTCACTAGCTTTAGCGTCAGCTAGCTAGCTATTGAACAAGCAAATGGCTATCAGACGCTTCAGAAATCATACTAAACAAACTTGGTTGGTTACAGTGACAGGCTAGTATGATAGTTCAGTGTTTAGTTCTCGCTAACTTTTTAAAAATCAAAGCGAAAAAACTACTAAAAACTTTAAAAAACTTATATTTGTAGAATTTACCAACTCAACTTCTCTCTCTGTGCTTTCCCATTCTTTGCATTCTCTCTCTCTCTTATGCAGCCACATTTTCACATATAGCTGCAAAAACACACACTCAAGCATGCATGCACACATATTATTAAATTTGAAGCTGATATTGCTTTTAAAGAGAATGTAGTTGCTCCTCAAGCTGAGGATGAGGTTCATCCTGTGGAGATATTTTAATGAGGGAACACTCATCTACATAAGCCAGTTAGCAGGAAGGAATATGTCACCTCATTTCATCCCTCACACTTCCTCTCATTTCTCACTCTTTCCCTCAATCTTTGTCAAAGCTTATTGACCTCTGAAACTTTAAATGAAAATTCATTAATTCATTATTTTTGCTTTGCTTTGCTATCCATTCCCCTTACACTTCCTCTCCTTCTTCAAGCTATATTCTACCTTTTATCTCTTTAGACAAACCGAACCCTGTTAGACTGTTAGGAGGGTTGGTATTCATTTTGTCTCTGTGTGTTCTTCGTTTATGTGTACTGGACCAGTCTGTCCAGTACATGTTTCTCAAAAAAACGTTCTTATTGGCATAATGTCTTCTTAGCTGCTACTTGACATTTAGTAGCTTAGCCTACATTCAAAATTGAGTTGGGTTTTGTTGTTTTGAGTTTTGAATTGGAGGTTGTGTGAACCTCATGACTTCACCATGAGGACTGGCCTTCTAGAGTGTGGCATGCAGTCACAAGGGCTAACATTAAGCTTGCTGTCAGTTTTTACAAGAATGACATGCAATCAGCTCTTTAAGTGTGTCTAGGCTACAGATACTTTCTAACATAAAGAGTGTGTGTGAAACAAAATAGTGATGAATGAAGGAAAGAAAGTGAAGGCTATGGCAAGCTGTTTTATTAGCTTGACTTAATATCTATTACTGGTATTTCCAATGTCATTTTGCCTAGTCAAAGCTCTAATTAATTTTAACTAATTGACCTTTCGCTAAGCCCCGCCCCCCTTAGTTACTGTTGCTAAGTCCGACAAACTGTTGGCACTACCACTGTCTATTACTGCACTCCCTGGAGAAATATTGTCTAATTTGTTAGAAAAAGCGATCTGAGAAAGAAGCAGACAGTTTTGCAGTTGAATTATACATTTGAAGGTTGTATTCAGGCTGTCAAACTGACTCAAACTGACTGAAATGGACGTGAAAAAAATGAAAGATAGAAGCTAAAGCCTACCAATCACACAGTACAAGTGAGCCACCACATCCCCCAACGATTGAGACAAAAGACAACGATATGAACGATCAACTGTTCCTGTATAGCTGGGTAGGCCTAGAATAAATCATCATTCTCCTTTCAACCTTTCTGGGTAGCTGCTGTGACTATTACAAGTGCCCCAGGAACAGTGTTTGACCAGATCTTAGGAAAATACAGCCAAAAAAAGCTAGAAAACGACTCCTTTTACATTAGAGTCAATGGAGCGCAGCCATGGAAATGTCGTACCTCAGTTAGAGAAGGTGCTATACTGCGCTGTGATTGGCCAGATGTGTATGCAGCTAACTACTGTTATCGGCAGCTACCAGTGCTACTATGTTAGCTTTTCAGTTAGCTGTGCAGCTTGCTTTCCTATTTCTGATTCTGCCAGGACTGGAAGCTTGGTGCTCCAGGGGTGTGTTGGTGTTTTCACCTCTAACATTAGTACGGAAGCATTGGAGACACCGCACTACACAGCCTATAGCTCTGGCTCTATGAGCTCCTATGACCAATAACTCTGGAACATGGGCTGGTCTATGTAGCTTTGGGGTATTTTATAGGCATTTAAATATGAAGGAGGAAACAATAGAGTATGAGGCTCACGGTATGTCAGTTACATGCACTGAAGTCTGTGCCAATGTAAATACAGTTTTCCATTCTACCGCCCCTTTAACTATTCAGAATGACATTTTAGATGTCTTAAACTGGAATTATGACTAGTAAAAATGTAATTACAAATATCTTGAATTAGAGTTTTTACTAGGCAAAATTACATTGCAGATACTACGTTACTTCAGAAGGAGGCGGGAGCAAAAAGCCGACAATGGAAGTAGCTAACGAGTCTTTCTCATCTCTGTTGAGTTCATTTCTACCACAACTCTCTTGTAAACAAATGAAGCTCTCATTTGCCAAAACTTCTTTGATAAATATAACTATTATTTGGAATAATCTGCTGCTTTAAGACTGAATGGCCAATCACTGGCCAGTAGGGGACGCATCTGCTGTTTTCCGCATGGCAATATGGAAGAGAGAGGCCAGCTTACCAGCAGCATGGAGAATAGCCAGCAGAAAGAGAACTCAAAGCATGCCAACAAGACCACCACATCCTCCTAGGCACATGCAAGGCAGCAGTGACATGCACTCCTCCACCCGTGTAGCAAAGGCCTGTATGTTGACCAACCAGAATACAACTGCAAAGTTTTCTTGAAGATCAGCAAGGTCATCATAAGGAACGGTGACTGGTCAATGGAGGCATAGGCTGTCCTAGATGATGGATCATAGCAGACCATTCTTCTTCATACCGCAGCAAAGAAGTTAGGTCTGAAAGGCAAGCCAGAAGAGTTGGCCCTCTGTTGGAGCTGCAGGTGCTTTATGGAGCAGCCGTTTCCTTCACCATATCCTGTGTAGGAGCCATACTGCCTGTTTTCCTCCAAGCCACAGGGGGCATGATATTGTGTTGTGTTGTAAGTCCAATGCTGGCCTCAGGTAGTTTAAGTTCCTGTATTGTTGCAAACAGGTGATTGTTATTTGAAGAAGAGGAGCAAACAGTAGTTAACTGTGCTTGGATTATTGTGCTCAGATTATGTTGTTTATTCTACTTTATATGACGTATTATTTATAAATTATAGGAAAAGACTGGGCATCGTTTTTCAGGGTACACGTTAGAAACAATAAATCAATTAGCAACCAGTAGCGGCTGACAATAGGGCATAGTCACTACATCCTGTGTGGCCGAAACAAAGAGAAAGTTAAAGATCCAGCCAAGCCTGCATTGACAACCAAGCAGCTGGGGCTGGCCGAGCACACCCATCCCGTCAATATACTGCAGCAGAAGTACAGACACTTAGCCAGGTTGCCTCTTCAGATGCTGGACAGAGTTCGACCAGTACTCTTCATTGGCTATCATTGCACACACCTCATAACACCCATACAGCCTGTACGAGTGGGCCCTCCTGGTGGGTCAGCAGCAGTAATGTATACCAGGAATGGACTCTACAAGGCCCAGCTCAAGACATGAAGCACAGCATCAATGCTTCACAGTGCCTCTTCATGTCCACATCATTTCCTATAGGCTTGTTCTTTCATGTGGAGAAATTGTGGCAGATGTAAACGCTTCCTTATTACAGTTGGCCATGAGATCATGCCAAGACAAGGAAGCTGTTCACCTCCTTCAAGAGCAGACGGTGAGAGTGAATGTTAATGATATCAAGCACTAAGCCTCACCCCTCTTGCAAGTGAAGAACATGCCTCAGCTTCATACCCCACCGGAAGCTGTGCTGCCTCAGCTTAGAAGAATCGAGAAACGGTTGTTGAAGGCCCTTGAACAAGCTGTTGCCTACCAGGCTGAGATTCACAAACTAGAACAAGCAGTGGTGAAGGTGAAGTCAGATCAGGTGGAAAAGACAGAAGAGGCATGGCATATCCCACACCATATAGTCCATCAGTGGAAAGAACCGGGTGGTGTTTAAATGTTCCTTCCAAATAAAGGCCACAATATTCTCACTGCAGAAGCATGTGCTGTCACATAAGCCAACCAGAGGAGGATACCAGAGTAAGAAAAGTCATTCTATGTGGACAACTGTCTACATCGCATGACATCAGGAGAAGCAGACAGGGGTCTGGTAGACAGACTGCCTGCCAAAGGGTGATTTAAGCTGAGACAGTGGGCAAGTAATGATCCATTCATCATTACTCACATCCTCTCAGAAGCTAGATCAGACAGCTGTGAGCTATGGCTCAGCTATAGTCAGCCAGATGTCCAGGAGTCTGCTCTTGGTCTTCACTGGCACTTCCCATCTGATACCCTATCCTACAAGGATCCCATGACTGAGTGCTCTGTAACCACAATGAGGAACATATACAAAGTCCTTGCCAGCCAATATGATCATCATGGTTACATAGTGCCCTACACAACCAGAGCAAAGGTCCTTGTGCAGCACTTATGGGATAAGAAGAGATGAATGACCTGAAGCTACCAGATGACTTGCTGTGTTCATGGCGTGCGTGGGAAGCAGATTTGGAAAATATCCCGAAGGTGATGCTGCCCAGGTGTCCAGCCTCGAGTGTGAGAGATAACCATGTGTTCAGTGATGGTTCAGAGCAGACATATGGTTCCGTAGCTTATCTCAGGACTGAGAACCTGCAGGGCAAGATGGCGGTCTCCTTCCTCGCTGCATGGTCCAGTATTGCCCCCAAGAAGGAGCAGTCCCTTTCTTACCCTGGAGCTGTTCGGCACTCACGAGTGGACGGCTAGCAATGGTCATTATCATTGAGCTGACCCTCCCCATCCACAGCTTCACCCTATGGTCTGACTCACTGAATGTTCTCACATGGTTGCTGTCAGACTTGTGTCACTACAAAGTTTTTGTAGGCATTCGAGTGGCAGCAATCAAAGAGTTGGCAGGATCTGCATCATGGTGTTATGTGCCTTCAGCAGACAACCCAGCAGATGACATCACATGAAGACCTGCTCTTCCAGATCTGGGTGATGGTAGCAGGTGGACCCATAGCCCAGAAATCCTGATGCAGCTATGAGAGGAGTGGCCCCATAATGAACTAGAGAGTGAGATGAGACAACTTGATATGGCTGTTCTGGCAACCTCAGTTTGATCTGTGCAAGATCCCCAGCAACACCACCAGACCCTAAGCGAATACATGGAAATCACTGCCCGCTAGCTGCATGGGGCAGTAGACCAGTGGCAAAGTCCAGAATTGTCACATTTTGGAGGTTGTTGCTCTCTCAAAGTTGCGCTTCAGGTCACCGACATACCACAGTCACTGAGAAGGTGTTACACACACACTCCCTACCCCAGGTTGTCTATGAGAACCCTGCGATCTTGGGCCAACAAACATGGCAACATAGGGTTGGCAACCAATTTTGGAAGCTCTTTCTCAAGCACGACCTTCCAGATCTCCAAGCCCGCCAGAAATGGACCTGCAGGCGGGCGATATCATCATGAAAACAAGTTGCCCCGTGCCATCTTGCCCGTTGGAAATATCAATAAGGTCTTCCTTGGAGCTGATAACCATGTCCTGATATCTTCAACTGTTGTTTTGACTAGTCAGAATGACGTTAAAGATATCTTGAATAAAATTTCTGACTAGTCACAATGCAATTATGACTATTCCAATGATGTTCATGAATGTAATGTGAATTCTGGATAGTCAAACTTAGCTAATAAATGTTAAAACAGCTTGCCATATAAGGCTGGCTGGCTGTGGCTTGTTTGGGGCTTACCTAGAGTCAGTATTTGATGAAGATGGGCTGAGTAATGAATTTTACTGACGAGTAATTACTAAAGTAATTTAATTTTCTTTTCAGTGAGTAATATTTAGGGCTCTAAGAAATCAGTTTTAATTGTTTCCAGATTGCATTTTTTTGTTACCAAATTCCCTATTTTCCATTAAAAATTGTCTAAATTCTGTGTTTTAAAATTTAAGCACATTTTGTTATCATTAAAGAATTTTAAATTGCTGAATTGAACGATAGAATAAGAAAATATTAAATATTAGGAAATCATAGGGCCATAATTGGTAACTAATCACATTTTTCAAGTAACTTGTCAAAGACTGTGGTCTAATTGGTTCTTAAAGTAACAGTTTGACATTTTGGGAAATATACTTATTCACTTTCTTGTCCAGAGTTAAATTAGAAAATTGATACCAGTCTCATGTCTATCCATATTATATGAAACTGGAGCCAGCAGCCGACTGGTACAAAGACTGGAATCATAGGTAAACAGCTAGTCTGGCTCTGTTCAAAGTTAACAAAATCCACCTACCAGCACCTCTAAAGAACACTATTTAACATGTTGTATAAACGAAAGTTGCAATTTTATAGGGTCTTATTTGCAGGACGTTTTCTTGACACAGTCACGTCCTGGAGCCGATGGATGCCTGGCAGACCAATGGTGACAACAAGACTCCTGCGCCAAAGAAATAGTCTGTCTTTATGCTAAGCTAAGCTTACTGATTGTAGCTTAATATTTAGCATACAGACATCTGGCCATGTTCTCATCCTACTTTCAGTAAGAAAGCAAATAAGCCTAAATATCAAACTATTCCCTTCAGATCTTTAGAAATGTTTCATCTCCATTCATCTCAAGAAGTGGAGCTAAGTGTGTAATCTGCTGTTGGTTTCCATTGACCCCATCAGCAATAAGAGAGCTGAGCAAAGAAAAGGCAACAGAAAGAGACAAAGGGAGCTGTCATTACTATCTGATGTGACCCGAGAGCTCAGATTCAGGTATGAGGCGTTGAATGGAGTGAGGTAATCTTGGGCCTCAGTGAGTAACAAACAGAAAAGAAGTGAGTGCATTCAAGGACTGCCCCCCAACTGAACTTTAGTTGATCAATTAACTCCATTATGTTAATCTGGGATGCACTCCATGTTCCCTGTGGCTCTCAGTCCACCCAGGAACCCGGGGATGAGCCAAGACACAGAGGACAGGGAGACGAGTTCATTTCCCGCCGAACGGTGAATGAGGTCATCAAATGAGGAGACCGGGGCCATCCATCCTCCTGTGAAGTCACCTCAGGGTCTGTCACAGCCTGGAAATACAACGCATGCCCTATGAGTGACCACTTTGATGTCTTTAAAGAGAACGCGCTCAAATGAAGATTTATCAGAGACTGTCCAGTCTATTTTTATTTGTGTTTTCATTTGCCAAGCTTTCAAGCTTTAATGGGGCCCAGATTCTTTTGTGCAAGA
Organism: Micropterus salmoides; assembly: GCF_014851395.1. NCBI lineage: Eukaryota > Metazoa > Chordata > Actinopteri > Centrarchiformes > Centrarchidae > Micropterus > Micropterus salmoides. The sequence goes on from NW_024042288.1 coordinate 16,137, forward strand.
TACCATTTAAACCTGATGCACTAAGGGGGCCGAGTCAGACATGCACGCACTCTTACATGTAAATATGCGTGCAAACATGAACAGTCAAAGAAAGAGCTAAAAAACACAGATGCATTCTTGGTTCTACCACATCCAGGTGAGTTTGAACATCTGCAGCTTTTAAGAGGAATCAAAACAACACAAAGTAGTTTTTGTGTTGGTCAGAGGGGTTGTGACTGCAGTGAAGCATGCACCCCTAAAGGTGATTCATGAAAGTTTAGGAGCCAGGATCCTTTCCTTTGAGCAGACACACCACTTCAAGACCACTTCAATGACCCAGAGAAGCAGCCGTGACTAAAAATAAAGAGGTAGAAAGGCCAAGAATAGCCTCTGCATGAGAGGAAGGAGTGAATTACTGCCGCGATAAGCCATGATTCCTACACATGCAGTTGGATCACGATGTGGTGGGGGCACGCAAATTGGTACCAGCTGTGTGGCCTTGGAGTATGCCGCTGCGGACAGGAGACAGCGTCCAACTATGCGGATTAATCATTTACTCATATAACACAGCCACGTTGGAAACCTCAGGCACTCACTGCATTTATCTCCATTCATGTGTGGTGGCACTCATGCTTGGCTTTTGCATGGCAGTGTGTGCGTGCATGTGTGCATGCGTGTGACTCAGAAAACAATGGCAGCCTCAGTGCCCACCACCTAGTCCATTAAGGGTGCTGAGGGAGAATGCTCGCTCAGTGGATCAGTCATCTCAGCACTCTGAATCATGAGCAACATGATCGTTATAAGACACCCCCTCCTCCTCCTCCTCCTCCTACTCCTTCTCCCCTTGTGCACCTCACCATCCAACATCTCCCACTATAATGCTCTCGATTGATGGTCCAAAACGTCTTGGTGTCAATCTGTTTCCAAGTTTGGCTTTCGTAGAAACCATTTGGCCCACATTTTGGTTTCAGATGCATTCCTGAGATTTAGCACCCGGATTTCAAGGAACAACATTTTCTGGGAACACTCCACTCTACTATACCAGATAACTATATTTCACTTGAATTTTTAGTTTAGGAAAGTGTGATTTTGAGAGTCGAGCCAGTGGGAAATGCAGCCAACAAATAAAGTTTATTGCCATGAGAAACCCAGACCTTTAAGACAACATCTCAGTACTGAGATGTCAGTGAAGCCGTCGCTGACACAATGCTAAGGAGACTATATCCACACTGAACTGTATGGTTGTGCAACACCTACTGCCAGGTCTTATAAACTGCTGAGTTCACATACATCGCACACCTCATTTTACAGATGGGGGTTAAACACTCAGCGTCATGATGACAGAATTTTTACTGCTGCAAACACATGCACACACATACACAAAAAGCATTGCCTCTTTGAGTTGTTGGTTCACTGGACAAGACCCCCATGTGTTACTCAGTGAAGCCTCTGTTTATGGTGCCATTTTTACAGGTCTATAAAATGTTAGTCTGAACCACTCTGCTCTTGTGTGTGTGGAAAAGCCACATCTGAAGCCTGCTGGTTTGTCATGAGTGGCTGTGGGGAATAAGAGCTAATGCCGTGGCTTGGGACCCTTCCTATAACAACACACACTCCTTCAAGGGTCCCACCATGACAGCCAAGGCCACTGCTCAGGCCTTGCCTGCTGTATATACTTCAAACGTCAAACACGCTACGGGGGACCCGTGCCGTGTTTACTGACCGACCTGTCTGGCATGTTGCCAAGAGCAGCTCTGACCGTGATGGAATGGTAGGTAGAACTGTTTGGAGCTTTAGGGTCAAAGCAGCTATGCATGCACGTGTATCTCGAGTCTCTTGAGAGGTAAGACATCAAGAGAGAGAAATTTGGTGAAACTTGCATCGTAACAGTTTTACAGGGTTCCTTAGCTCTTGGTAAAATAATATCTTTGTTAGCAAACTGGATTATAGTAATCCCCCAAATCAGGCACAGGCTCCACAGGCTACTCCCTTGTGAGACCAGGACCACTGTTCCTTTTATCAGAAAGAGGGCGAGATGGAGCCAGAAAGTGACAGAGAGAAAGTAAAAGCGCAAATCATTATTCATCTGTAGCCATATATTCATCAGTCCCTGCAGAGTCAAATCAGTTCAAACACAAACTTTTAATTGATTTCTACCAGCTATAGAGCACGAACAGAAAACTCAAATGCCCAAACCCTCAACAGATTTCCATCAGCAAAGCCAAGAATTGTGGAGGTGAACCCAGCTCACACAGGTACACCTAAAACCAACAGTGAAGACAAACTCAACATAGCATATTCTCTTTATTTGTCTTCTTGGAAAGGCTGCGGGTAACTATACAAACCAAAAATGCAAAAAGGATTTTGTTTTTCTAGTGGAAAGCAGTCACCCCCCTCTGCCGGCAAACAGACACAACTAATGCACCTAATGCTTTGCACATCATTACAGGGAGAATGTTTGGAATCTAACATACACACAACACATAAACAGACTGAGTTATATTTGTATATTCAATAAATAACTGCGTCTCTGAAAAATGTAAATAACTCAAAAAGACAAACTGAATCTGTAGAGGAAATATAAACCATGAGAAAATAAGAAATGGTGACAGAGAAAGAGAGAGAGAGGAAGAGAGAATTGGACAATAAGGTATTGTGATGGAAGATGGCCCAGGGCATAGAATCTGGTGTACACATCATATGTACTACTTTGTGTACTGCATGCATGCATTTACCACACACACACACACGCACGGTACAAAGTGCATCCCATCCACCAACCCAGCAAGAGGAATGCGGGTCCAGTAAATATCTAGAAGGGGAGAGTTGACAGATGGCAGTCCTGAACACAATAATTACCACATACTTCCCACCACTGTGCATGTCTGCTACATCCTCAGCTCCTCAGGCCAACTCCCTCTAACCCAAACCAACGGCGCACAGTCAACCCACACAGAGCCCACACAGCAACTTCATCCAGCTTAGGTCTCACAAAGAAGCCTGCTTTTGGGTTAGCAGCTTAATCTAACCCCCACACACATATAGATGGGCTAGCTATTAACCAGACACATTAGCCCACAGACATATAGCTTTAAGCTAACTCGAATCATGTGATACCGCAGCCTAGATCAGCTCCGACCGCAGAAGCCTACAACCACAGCGGCACCGGAGGAGCCATTGTCTGCCTCTCTCACCAAACCTACCGTGACAGACTCCACTAAGACCACGTTTAGACCCCGGGGCTGCTTCTCACACCATAAACACTCAACTTCAATTCACTAGCTGTCTGCAGCTCCTATCCAACCCACAGGTATGACTACGCACGCTGCGATGGCCAAGACAGCGCAATCATCAGATTGGGGGTTGGAATCCGCAACCATGAAGATGAGTGGCGCCCACCATCGCAATGTCATGAAAACTAAGCTGCACCTCGCTGCGCTGAGGCTCCCTGGACCTTAAAAATGTCTCGCTCTGCCATGTGGTCTCCCCTGATAGAGAGTTCAGAGCCAAACAAGAGGTTCACACTGGAGGAAGACATCAACATTGCAACAAGTATTTTGGAGTCCAGTTTATTTCAACTTATTGCACAAGAGCAGCAGAGCTTCAAATGTTTACCCCAGAGTTCTCAACCTTGGGGTCGAGATGCTATTTGTGGTTGCTTAGTATGCAAACGGGCTCACAGGAAATTTGTCAAACTGATGCATGAATGTCTGATATATTTAGATTAAAAATAAGAAGCTTTAAATACATAGATATATCAGTGTAGAATTTCGGAGACTGTGCTGGGTATAAGCTCATTGTGCACAAACAAATGAAGGCACCCTCCCTCTAACTTACAGTGATCTTTCAGCACAAAGTAATGATGAAGAATGAACCAGCTTTCCAGGGTTCACTGAGTTGGTCTACAAGCACTCCACTGCACCCCCCTCCCCCCTCTGTGCACTCAGCTCTGATGCTTGGCCATGCAAGGAATGTTCACACATACGGATACAAACACAAACACTCAGGCATGGCCTGAAAACTGGTAGCAGGTTATCTAACATTCCTGACCTGGAAGACATTGGCTAAATTTGGAAACTGGTCCTCACAAAAAAACTGCAGCACTGGTTGTTTGTTCATATGCCTTAAATGACCTCTGTTTATGATTTTCTGAGAGGAACCTTGTGTAGACGTGTAAATTATGATTGTCTATCAGAAGCGAAGGTGGAAGCAGCGTGATGTTGTTAAAGTACCGCAGAACCCCTTAGCGAAGAGGTCTGAATGGATGGTTGCATGACACCAGCAACTGCTGTTTGCGTCCCCTTTTCCAACCTGCTGTCACTGTTATTTTCTTTTTACCATGACCATGATCTTCCTATTTTGGTGTTTTATAACCCAAACCACAATATTTTTCTAACCTTAAAGGTGGGGTAAGCAATTTATTTCAGGAGCATTTTTACTATATTTGTCAAAATTCAAATTCAATCATATAACAATCAATAAATCAAATGCTCTGACTCAAAAATGAAAGAAAATCTAGTATCTGTGGCTGTCACAGGACTGTAATAAGCAGGTCCGAATTACATGATTGGCTGGCATGCCTACCTGCCTACCTGCACACACTGCCTATGTACTCACTGAGCATAAAAATGTGTTTTGGGAGGGGGTTCGATTTTTTCAGTTGGACACTTTCAAAATCTAGCTGTCTCTTGCTAGTTCTCCACCATTGCCTAGCATCAACGAAGATGTTTTTTGGCACGCTAGCGGCTCTATAGCAATTTATGTTCATCAGTTGGTTTCAATTATTCAAAAAATGATCTCAGCATCTCCTGATTCCCAGATGATGAATCTTGATGACTTAAGTAATCCCGTGACTTTTCCTTTTTAAAAATTAAACCTACATTTTTTAAGTAAAAAACAAAACAAAAAAACTAAAATTGTCATTGTGAGAATGCTGACAACGTATATAAACCAAATCAAACCTTTGCCATAGAGGTGTCAGATCAGAAATAGTGATATTGCATTTGTAACAGTCACAATGAAACTTTTATTTGGAAAGCAGCATACAAAGCTGTCTTGCTGACATCGCCACACGATCAGAAAAAGAATTGTTATTTTGGAATTGCTTTGTTTAACACATTGATAAAGTCAGCCAACACCTCTGATTCAGACTAATATAGCACTGGCTAGTAATGATTAAAGCCCCCTCAGAGCTTTTATATGAAGTTAATGGTGTTGATCCAACTGCTTCTGTGTGTTTCTGGTCCAGCATCCCTAGATTTTGATTTTCCCCATTCTTATGGGTCGATGTTTAACCCATCTGTTTCGTTTCTTTCTCTTGGTTGAAGGGCAGTAGAAAGGGGAGAGAAAGTGAGTATGAGCAAGCCTTCCAACATAAGACTGGACTCCATCAGTGATGGAACCACAAGCACCGGTAACCACACTCACAAATGCTTATGTCAGATGTTATATAGTGCCCATGTGGGCCTTATGAAGGACCCCTGTGTACCATCTCTAATAAAGGGCCCTTTTATCCCCACGGCGACTCACAGAGTGGTCTGGCCAGGGGCTTGATCCTAAACATAAAGAAACATACATTTGCATTTTAGGAATGTGGTTTATTTGTGTCATAGAGAATTCATACACACTCACTGATGCTACACCAAAGATTTATTTAGCCAAGAAATTAAAGAAAAAAGCAAGGGCACTTCATGGGTTTTAATTAAAACGATTCATTGCAGTTTTACAGTCTGACAGCAGCACTAAAATAGGCAGTCTTCTGACCCTTTTTTTCCAGACGGCATTGGGATGAGGTTGGGAACACGTTGGTCAGCAATGCTGTTTACAGAACTGCCAAGCACATAAATTCATCTTCACTGCCTGTGAGTTGACATATTGTCAAAATAGTAGCACTTAATCGGTGAGATTTCCCCAAGGAACAAAATGTACAGAGCAAACAGAAACACCCGTGCTCAGTTTGTACCTCCCACGACTCACACCAGAGAATTTGTGTCCCAAAGCATGAAGTGAAGAGGGTGTACATAAAGCCAGTTAACCAACCCTATACTACTTGATGTGAAAAGGAAATGCAGCAGCAATGTAATTATGAAGTATTTTTAAGTAATTTGAATATATTTCAACTTAACCTAACTTTAGGAACACTGAATCACACGACTACTTGTACATAAATGGGCAGAAGGCAGCAGTTTTCTAGCAAAAAGCTCTAAAAAACCGACTGTACACTGACAGATTGGCTGGCTGATTGACCAAGGCAAATGGCAACTGGTAAACTGCCGACTGCAGTGGAGCATTTAGCAGCTAATAGACCAGGTATTCCCTTCAAGAGTTGGTAGAGACCAAAACAACACAGTCTCACTCCCTACTCGTCAAATGTCTGACGCATGGTCAAGGCCCTTTGTCGTCGCTTTTTAAAGACTTGGGTAGCCCTTTTGCATCAATTATTGACGTTTAGGGATCCACAGTCAAGTTAGCAACGCTTAGCAACAATAAATATGCAATATCCGGTTACACTTTCAAGATAAAACGTAACGTTTCGATACATTGCCATGTTGAAACGCGCATAATTAAAGTCGTTAAACGTTGCAGTTTCGTTCGGTTTAGGCACAGAAAGTACTTGGTTGGGTTTAGGCAACAAAACTACTTGGTTAAGGTTAGGAAAAGATCATGGTTTGGGTTAAAATAGTATTATGTCAATTAAGACTTAAGTTAACTAACGTTAATGTCAATTTACCTCACTCGCCTAAATAAAAACATTTAATGTTTTGTTTCGCACGGGACACAAACCCTGTTCTCCTGCTTCAAGGTCCGGGTTCTGGCCCTCTATCCACCCCAATCACCTCCTTACTTCGTCTTTTCTCTTAAATATCATACTTGCCTTTACCATCAAAAACTGACACAACAGGGCTTCCCTCAATACGTCGAACTATGACGTCAAAGGGATCCCTAGTGCGTCACAAACTGACGATTATGGCTCTTGACCACGCGTCCATATGTGACGACTTGGGAGTGAGACCGGGTTGACCAAAAACAGAGCTAAAAGTAGAGTACCGGATTTAAACTTGTTAGGGTGACCAGAAACAAGGCTCCAAAAGTATGCTAATGTTTCTTCATATCTGCAGGTTGTAATAGGAAACTGCTTGCTAACAAGTCCACCATATCAATTTAGAAGGTGCGAATGTCTCAGTGTTGTGTTTATAGCTTCTTCTGCCCCCAAGTGGCCAAAAATATGAGTTATTGTAGGTTTAAAGGTTAGAGGTGTGTTCACACTGAAAGCGAATCCAGCGTTTTGGGCGGCTTGATTACATACAAAGTCAATGCAAAGACGCGAATTCCTGCGAATTCGCTCCGGGCGGCGTGAAAGAGGTGTTTGTCGTGAAATTCAGAGGTTCATGCGAGTTCAATTTTTTCTTCTTGGGCGAGAAATTCGCTTGACGCGATGTTGCCAAAGCCTATCATCCAAACATCACCGGCGACTTCGGAGCGTTGTTTGGAGAGGACCAGGCGAGCGGTGTAATGACAATCCTCTGGCTGACTGAGAGCTGCTAGGGGAACAGCGCTGCAGCTTGGAAACTGGTTCTTCAGTTACATGCAGGAACATGCATGTTTAGGGAAAAATGTTCTCAACTATCATGAGTTACGTCTTTGTAAAATATTCTTATTTTTTTAAAGAAAGCTTCTAAGCTACTGTTTGCAAATACTTAAAACCCTAAAATGTTGAGGCACTGTATTTCCTTACCTTTAAGAAGACCGGTTACTTGATCCCAAAGACCTTCATTAACTGTGCCAAGCTGAGGAATGCTCGCCATACCTGCAGAGACAGAAAGGCAAATAGCCATGACCTAACTATCAACTTCAAGCCATTTTGTGGCATATAGACTACCTCTTCCACCTTTTTGCCTTCTTATCTTCCTCTTTCTTCTCTGAGGCTCTCCATACTCTCCCTCCATTTTCCCCGTCACTTTCCATGTCTTTTCTGTGATGATGCTAGAGGGGTAATTGGAATGTGTGCTTGTGTTTTTGCACGCGTGCACGTGTTCACGCAAGTGTGTGTTTGTAACGGTTGTTGGGTGTGTGTGTGTGTGTGTGTGTGTGTGGGGGGGGGTTGTTGGGCCTCTGCTCCGTGGATGTCATAATTAGGATCTGGAATTCTGGGAATTCCTGGGAAGGTTGGACGGTCCTAGAAGGCTTTTTTATCTGCTGCAGCCCAGCCCCCTCTCTGCCGCTGGCCTTACGGAAAAATACAACATGTTCCAACACACACCATCACAGCAATCAATTATCCCTAACTGTAGAACACACATCGTAAACAACAAATATCCCAAAACATCCTACAATTGTAACCTCATGGCACTGAGGTTCACAAGCATCTGTGACATGTTGGTTGATCTGGACCCAACCACTAATTCATGAGCTGGCTAATTAACCTCAACTATTCTAAATATATGTGCTTTATTTATACCACTATCAGAAAATAGTTCCTTCCTTGGCGATTTTTTTCCAACAAGGAAAAAATGCTAAATGCATATGGTACTCAGGGGTACAATAAATGCTTTGTTCTTTACAGACAGTTATATTATCATCATAACAGTCCAATGCTGTTTTCTGTAAACACAGGCGCCAGTATAGAAACAATGCCCTCAATCATGTCAAATAACACTTTTCTAATGAGCTACCTAAAAGGGTTATTATTGCTCAGCAATGCATAGTCTTACGGGGTCCAAGATGTGTCTGAGGAGCACTGGATAATCACAGACACAAATAAAGTTAGCATATTTCCCCTTCAAATCCGACTTATAAAGCAATGACGTCTAACAACCACGTGAAACCAAGTTGACGAGTTAGTGAAATGGATATGGAATATGTTTCTTTGAGGTTTTCATGCTTAGACCCAGCAGTGAGTTAGCTTTTTTTAAAGCCATTTTTAGCAGCTGGTTTGCAATTTAAATTGGGCTTTGGTTAAAGCCTGAAGTCATGTTGGTGGTTAACACAAGTTTAACTTAATTTCTTGCTTCATTCTGAGGGTGAAATACCACCATTTGTGAGTTTGGGCTCCTCTACATAATGGCTAAGAAACTGAACATCAGTTGATTTATTTCAGAACCATAACATTACTCCTAATTGAATGTGTCTACACACTAGTAATGGCTCTTTTTAGTTTTCCAGTTTAGAATATTTCTGCGTGTAGGCTAGCATAGCATTAGCCCAAAGTTGATGAAGCTCTGGCCCTCACATCTGGTGTGTGTGCACTGGCAACCAAAAACAAGCTGCGGTCAACCAAACTTGAGTTCTACCTTATTGTGTGGACTCTTTAAACAAACAAACCTGGATTCAAATTAAGTAGCCTAGACCTCACAGTGTGCGACAGATATTTGACAGCACTACAAAATTTAATTTAGCTTGCCAGCAACCTATTCGTTTTTCACAGGTTGGCCTAACTTTAGCTTTTACTGGCTGTGTGTAGGCCAGCGTTGCTTTGTGGAGATAATCACATAATACACAGTAAATCACATAAGCACATTTGCAAACCATATTCATAAACTCATTAAAGTGAGGCTTTTGGGATCAGAAATTGTCACTGGACCCACAGTATATATAGTGAAGAATCAAGAGGTTTTACATGTGTGTGTGTGGGCTGTTTTACTATATGTTGGGGTCCAAAACTGGGATTCCACAATACTTGGGGGTCCGACAGCTTTGTGGGGATCAAAATGCTGGACCCCACAAGTTTAAAGACTTTTTGAGGGTCACGACTTGGC
>NW_024042289.1:0-29993 GCF_014851395.1 Micropterus salmoides
AAATATGTTGAATGTTTTACAACTTTGAGTAACTTCTATTTCCTTTGCCCTTTGCAGTCTGCCTCAATAGTTTACACCAACAGCAAAATCACAAATTTTGTGTTTTTAGTATATGTGCTAACTTTTTTCTTTACTTGTGTTCTATAATTGGTTCCTTTTTTTCAACACATAATCTCAACCTGCTTGAAATTTGTGTACAGTAGTGTGGATTTGGCACACAGCTCAAATGTCTCATGTACGCTTTGTGGTGCAACCACGGGGATGGTTTCAGTCAAAAAGCGCATCACTTACAATGCGATGGCTCTGTTTTGACAGACTTTATTGACACCGTCCGCCAGGAAAGTAGCTAGAGATGTGAAGCTAAATATTGGCACACAGACAGCAATTTCAAACACTGAATTCTTACTGTGTGATCTGTGAAGGTTAGAAAGAGCCGAGGATTAATAGATATCCAGACATAACCAACCATGTTATGAAGTCACAATGACAGCGGGTTCAACAATGTCATAAACTGTTATGACACCCGCACTTCTAGCCAAGCCAGCTACAACCCTTTGAATCCCATTTCCCCATTTAACTGGTCATGAAACAAACAAGAAGCTGTACTATAATTTGCTTGAATGTAATATTCACAGACAGCTCAGCAACTAATTCAATATACAGGACCTCATCGGATGTACTGCACATCATCCTCACTCAAACACTTCCAGACGGAAAGCCAATACATCAGCCACAGTTGTGTTAAGTATGAGGGAGTTTTATTTTGCCAAATGTTGCTCTCACGTAGTCTCACATGCGAATTAAGCTCAATACACAACAAAAAACATGGTTAATTATAATATCATTGATTTCAATTGGGGTATTACAGTAATAAGTTGTTCCTGTACATATTACATATGTTAATGCATTATGTTAATAATACCATATAGTCATCGTACAATCAGTGCTGTAACGTGTCAGTGTAACACCAGTTACTGCTTTTCTATCAATGTGTCATCAAAAACATCACATCACTGTTATGATGGATTTCATGCAGGTATTTGTATGTATTTCAATGTCTCTCACGGAAATGCTTGAGAAATTAATTAATAATGCAATCATGACAAAAAAAACATTGTCTATACATGATGCTGTTTTTATTATAGAAGCTAATTTAATTTTAAAATTTAACAAATACATTATAGTTTTGAATCTTGGCTGTCAAAAGCTTTCTGTTGGTTGTCAGAGATCAACCGTTCCGTATCTAATTATGGTTAAAATGCCTTTTTCTTCCTCCTTAAAGATTAAAGGAAGCTCATCATATTGAGAAATTGATAAGTGACCAACATTAAAAATAAAAGAAGTCGCATTTAACATCATTTCAGGTAAAGATCGATTAGCGGAATGTAGCATCTGGAAGGAGATTTTCCCACTAAGTCCCATAGCTCATGTTTGCAACTGGGACGGAAGGCCTCACCTCTATACTTGTGTCTTTTAAGTTTGGGTGGGGGGATCTATTCAGTACTTATGGATGAGCTATTTTCAAAAGACACCATCACATCTGTCATATTCCCTTTTCATGAGGGCCATCTTGAGCTGGCTTATAAACTGCAATGAAGCAGCATAAGAGGAGACTGATGCACCTCTCCATCACCACTCCACCCGCTCCCAAAAAGGAGTGAAATTAATTAAACTCTGGATGAGACAAAGGCTTAGGACATAAAGGGCTGCTGTTAGCATTTTTCTAGCCCATTGATTCCTTGTTACTACTGCACATTATGGGCCCCTGAACCCTCATAAATCAATTCATACCCTATTGTCCTTTTCAGAAAGCTCTCTTCACTGTTGGCTCTAACATGGCTGAGGTGACAATAATCTATTGTTTCAGTTTAAAGCTCAGTGCTGCACCTCAGACCCATGGCCACAGAGGCCAGCAGGATGTATGTGCTGCCTGCAGGGAGAAGGGGGGATACTGAGCAGTGGCTGACACACAAGGGTCAAGCTCTGCAACATAGGGAATCTATCTTTGTCTTTGTGAGGGATACACATACTGTACCATAAACTTAGAACACACTGCTGAACTTGAGCAATTTAAAATACCTGGATTTCAGGAGAGAGGGAGAAATTCAGTCAGTAAATCCGCAGGAAAATTAATTGGTAAAAATTAAGTGGTAAATGACAAGTGATTCTGTATTCCGTGCTTTCTGGGGTTGTTGGAGTGCGTTTTGAAATAGAAAACTGTTTAAAAGAAACATTTAAATGCATAATTTCTTCGTCTGCTGCTACTTTTTGTTTTTCATGATAGCGGCTTTAAATGTTCCCTGAGGTACCGGTTGGATTATAATTCCTTTTTGCATTTTGGTTTACCAAAAGGTTTGTCAGGACTGGAAATGAAATTCACGTGCAAAGCATACAAATCTCGTAATAAAAATATCATATTATAGTTATTAAAAACTGAACAGAGCCTGGCCGTAGACCAGGACTGCTCAGTTTGAGGAAATAGCAGGTAAGCTGGAAAAACTCTTTAATTAAGTTTTGAATACATATTTAAAATGTGCAGAAAGCTTTTACTGCTTGTTTTCTGGTATGGTTTTATGTTTTGTGAGTAATATCAACCTGAAACATTGTATGCGTATGAGTTTCTTACATTGATAGTTTAGAAACAACAACAGCCTTGCCTGCTGGTGTGCTTGTGTGTGTATGAATGACTATTGATCGCCTATACCAGAAAATGTTTTTTTATAGTTCAGAACCCAGGAGGGTTGACTGTGTAACAGAATGGTGGACATGAGAGAAAAAACAAGAAAACAAAAATTAAAAGCTTTTCTCTGAGCAGAATTGTTTACAGTTGGGTAACAATCGAACTTCAGATCGATTCCAACTGGTCGTTGGACTGACATTAAGTAGACCAGTGAAGCAGCTAGTTAGACACCAGAACTTAGCATGAGATCATTGTATAACACCAGCTGGCTGCACTGTACATGTCTTTATGCGCATGAGGCATGTTTTTTTTTCTTCTGATGGCTGCACCAGATCTTTATTTATAATTAAATAATATAATTAAACTGAGGTTGCTTTTAATAGTTAGCACAGCCGTCAAACAAAAACAGAGAAATGGGAAGAATCAAATAGATTTTAAAAAGCACTTTAAACACAACCAGTTGATCAAACGCAAGCTTGTCAGAACAGTAACAGAAATGTTGTGCACTGAATGTTATGTGTTTCAGGCAGGCAGGAGGGCTACAGCAAATTCCAGCCCACCAACCAAAAGCAACTGTGCTCTGGAAGCAGTCGGGAGCCTCTCTGGCCTGATTTGCATGCTGATTCTGCATCTGTTCGGCAAAATTGAATATAATAAGTCTTTAATCAATCAATGAGCAGTCATAATTTAATTTAGATGGTGTTATGTGTCCTTTTGCACCAAAAACCTTTTTGCAACCTTTACTTTTAGTGGTGTGCTCATAATTGCAGCTAAAACAGGTAGTCTCCCCACTATCCATTCATTTTCAGTTTATAAGTAATTATTCCAGTGAAGGCACTTTTGCGTTCTTGTCCAAAAAGCACCATTCATTTTTAAATGTGCACCTATGAGAGCACTAGCTGTTCTATTTTACTTCCCTCACATGCCTTACACACGCTGTGTAGTTCGATATCTTGACGACAGTAATATCTAGGCGTGACGGCCTGGAGATATTGGTGTGTGGAAAGGTGCTGCAGAGCGCAGAGAGGTCAGTGTGGGTCAACAGTAGCCTGACAAGAGCCTGTGGGCACAGCTGTAAGCATTCCTCTAAAGGTCACCCTGGCCTGACCACACACCCCATCAAACTCCATCTTTGAACATAAACCATATACCGACATGTGATGTTGCCCTTTCTTGCTTTAAAGCAACCTATATAGTCATTATCCATACTCATGAAATGTCTCCATTTGTCCTGTGTTTTCTTTAAAACACTTCCACATCTAACACAGTTATGAAATATTTGTATAACTAACACATTCTCTTTGGCGTAATACAGTGCAAGGCGCAGTGGGACTGAAGTGGTGCAAACAAGTGAATGAACATCAGACTGCCAGTTGTTCCCAATGAAGATGTCCTAACCTGCTCGTGCATCAGTGAACAGGCAATGTGTTGCTCGTCTGAAATACCGCTTGCCCTGGCTCTATTTTTGCAAAGTTTCATGCACTTGCTCCATTTCCAACCTATTTTCATTGGTCAAAATCAATGCTGACATTTCTGATGTTTCTGTTTCACCTCCAGTCAGCAGTCAACACGGGCAGCATCACTCGTAGTATATGTAGCCTGTGTTTCAGACTTCATCCGCTGGAGTTCACTTGCTTCCTATATGTTAGGACTTAGCTTTCCTGCTGGGACTCCTGTCTGCTTCTCCAAAATGGAGGCACGCTGACCACCGCTGACTGTAGGTAATACACTGACTATGGATAAGTACCTTATAAACCTCACTTCGCTATCCCTTTAAGCAAAGTCTTTGGTCTACAATCACCATTTTGCAGTTCTGTTCAACAGTCATGCAGGAAAAAATCCATAACAGGACAGTAGGAGATACCAATTTTAATTCCATCAGTAGCCACACAGGTCAGAATTCACAGCAGCCACCGTTTCAATCTGTGGCTTTTTTGTCATTTGTGCAACAGGGCACCGAATCATAGCTTTATCCTCCCTCCACACACTTTTCTTGAGTGGACAAATTACTGTTATATACAAAGCTATTTTTATTCCTCTCTCAGCTGCACACATAGAGCAACGCCAGCCTCCTCCACTGAGGGTTGTTAAAAAGCATTCTGGGAAATATACTAAGGTAGAAGTATCTGTAGATGATGCTGATGGCACGTTGAGGTAAAAGAGGTCAACAGAAAAGTAAATTACATCACTAAATAACTACTGGGGACCACTGAACATTACAGATGAATAATGTCCATCGCTGTAAAAGAAGCACAGGGTACTCTGCAGATTAGATAGCCACCTATAGGGCACAGCTCTAACTGTGACATACTGTTGTGTAAGGCCAGCATGACATACTAAATGGACCACAAGGTATGCAGACCTTCTGAGGAAATGGGGCTTTACTCCACGTCTACGTGGCTGATTTAGTGCTGATGGCGCGCAATAAACCAAATAGTCATAAATTACTTTCTTCAACAGCAACGAGCACCTATTGTTGCAGCAATAATAATACAACGGACAGATCTGGCTGTCACATGTCTCAAGAACATTGTCTCTTGACGACCATGTTATGAAGTCACAATGACAGCGGTTTCAGCTTAGTCAAACCTGTTATGCCACCTTCACAAAGCAAAGCCCTAACCCTAACAAAGCTACAGCGAACTAAGCAAATCATAGGAACTCTCATGAGTGTCTAAACTGGAAAAGGCTTATGCACACACACACATATACACACACACATACAGACAGACACATAGACACACACACAACAAATTTAGGTTGTCCCTGGTTGTCAGAGGTAGAATTATTCTTTATGCTTTTCATTAAGTTACTTATTTAAATTAATTGTTATTATTCCAGCTCTCATGGCTGTGCTGTGTTGTTTATATTATTATTATTTTGCTTGACTGTTTCTCCTTTTCATTTCTCCTTCAGTTGTTTTCTTATGTCAGCTGTTTATTGCTGCTGTTTGGCTGGTTGTCTCTTTGTTTTTTGTTTATTTGTTTGTTTGTTTGTTTTTCTCCGCCCCAAGCCCCCCTCCCCGTTCTCTTGCAGGTTTTGTTGCTTTCTCCAATTGGTGTTTTCCTCTGCTATTTCCTGTTGACCCCACCCTCCATCCCTGTTCTCTTACAGGTGTTGTCCTTTCTTTGTGGTGTCTGTTTGTGCGGTATTTGTGCCCTCCATTCCCATTTCTGCCCTGTCCGGCCCGATGACAAATCAATACATATTTAAATGAATAATAAAACAGACAAAGAAGTGTATTACAGTTTTTGCCCGTTGCTTGAACGTTTTGCAAAACTTGGCTCATTGTGTCAAAACTCTACGCACAAGCAAATAAGACACAACACTGGGAAAAAAAACGTTCACATCTATGTCAAATTCAAACTCTGCTATCAAAACGTAACAATCCTTTGTCAAAATGTCACTCTGATGACAAAATACCCACTTGCATCACACTAGTCTACTTTATATAAAACACTGCAGTCTTTCGTTTTCACTGTTTTTATTCAGTTCCACAGAGGGCATGTTTTCACAACAACCAAAAAATGAAATACTCAATTCAAAATCATTACATTACAGTAGTATATTTTACAGTACAGTAAATTCAGTTAGCAAAAATAAAACAAACAACACACTACTGTAAAAACAGAAAAACACAATTCTGCGCAAGTGGGCTTATGGATCCTGCCGTCTGTTGGGGTCTAGCCACAGGATCTCATCAACATCACAAGCAATGTCTTCTCTCACTAAGCATCTGGGAAAATATCCCCTTGTGCGCCGAATCCATCCCTGGATTGACCTTAACTCAATGTCTCTGCAGGCCTGTTTCATTGCCTGCAGAAGAGGCATATGGGTATTTGGTTGGCAGTCATATACCCACCATCTCCAAGCGCAAAAACATTCCTCTATAGGAAATGGTTGGTGAACCAGTTCTGGACCTCCTGTACAACTGCATCATGAAGTGCATCTAAAAATGTGATTATGTGTTGCGCATTATAGGGACCAGTATGATGGTGCAGTAACCGTCGAAGACTTATGGCAGCACACAATGTGATATTTCCCCCGCGCTGCCCCGGGACGTGCACAATTGCCCTTTGGCCAATGATATTACATCCCTGTCTGTTTTTGCTAAGGTTGAATCCAGTCTCGTCAATGTATATAATATATAATCCTTATTTGTAGAGCACTTTTCAAAAACAAGTTACAAAGTGCTTTAACATGTAAAGATGTAAATACATTCATGCCGCTGGGCAGCTCCATCCATGTCCAAGATTCTCTGTAACAAAAAATACATATTGTGGATGGCTTTGTGGATGACACCTACACTACTACACATACAGAACCGACCCACCCCACCACACAGGTACCTGTGTAGCTTTCTGAATTAATCTATGTGGTACTGATTCAGTGGTACATGTTCATCTGTTACTGGACTGCACCCATTCTGTATTGTAAATGTAAAGGACTGTAACACTTACCTGTACATATTCATGTCGAAGTTCTTTGACCCTGACACTCTTCCTCTCAAATGGGACCCTGTACAATTGCTTCATGGTCATGTTGTGCTTTACCAAGATGCGTCTGATAGTGGTAATGCTTACTCGATTTATGTTGTTGAATACTTGCCTATCTGCAAGTATTTGTTGCTGAAGATATTGTGGAGACGGATTGCAGTGTTTGCTCTGACTAGGTTCACTATGGCAAGATCCTGCTGTTGGGTGGACAGGCATTGGCGTCCACCCCAGTAGGTCTTCTAGCCATTCTGTAGAAAAATGCAACCACAAATTGTTCTTGTTGCTTCTTTTTTACAGAACTGTATATACTGTACATTACTGTATTTACCATACCAGTACTGAATCACGGTATGTTTCACAAAACTGCCACTTTTGTTGGAAAAGGAGCATTAGCCACCCTGCAATACAATACATGTGATACGGTAACGTGATATGGTACAGTACTGTAAATACTCTGGATACAGTCTGAGTAGAGTAGAGAGTTGAAGACATACCTGTTTTCCAGTCAGAATTTCCTTATTATGGATGAAACTATGAAAGGGCTTAGATTAGGGTGGACTCTCTTCCCAGCTTCCCTTATAGTCTGGCCATGGTTCATAACATGGTTCACCAAAGTTGCTCTTACATCATACAAAATAATGGTCCTTACATGGCCTCTTCAACCACATCCTCCTCTCTCTCTCTCTCTCTCTCTCTCTGTGTATGTCTTCCTCTTCCTCTGCCTCTAGCTCTCCCTGCCTCCATGCTTGCAAAGTTCTCAAAATGGCTTAACTGAGGCCTTTATGTAGCTGGATGATTGGTGTTCAATTTTGTAAGTAAGTATTTTCAGGTGTGTGTCTACATTTTTTAAATTGTTGTATTTTGAATGGATGTGTTTTCATTTTTGAACTAAGTGTCTTATGTATGAAGTAGTGTGTAGCGTCTAGGAGCAAGTATGATGCAGAAAGGAGCAAGTGTGTTACAGAATTGCAACTAAAGTGCGGAAGGTCGGCGGTTCAATCCCTGGCTCCTCCAGGCTGCATGTCGAAGTGTACCCTGAATTGCCCCTGGTGGCTGTTCCACCAGTGTGAATGTTAGTTTCTGTTTGAGCACTTCTTAGGCTCAGTGTATGAATGTGAGTGAATGGTGAATGCAGATGTAATGTAAAGCACTTTGAGTGGTCGAAATGACTAGAAAGGCGTTATACAAATACGAACCATTTAGATTTCAAGGTAGCTTATTGTGAACCAAAGCATTAGTCAGGGATAAGTCTTGACTTTAATCTGGTACTAGATTAAATGTAAAATATCAAGAATCATTCTCAGCAGACCACAAACAAATATATCAAATTTCTTGACTATCTGGCTATCTGGTTGTCAAAATACACACTGCTAGAAACGTGTAAATGCTCATTGTCAGATTAACACATTTGTAAGTGCAAGACTTATTCTTAAAGTAATGTGTGCTGAACTGAAATTAAGTACAGTGGCTTCATTCTTGTTTCATCACTCGCGGTTGAACTTTTGGTGCACTGAAAAATGATGCTCCTATTGATAACAGCTATGGGTGTATTATTTTTAATCATTAAGAGTGCTTCCTTCTAGCAGAAGATTATTACTGCCAGTGCACTGTGTTAAAGGTAAAAAAAACATGCTTTATAAAGTCAGTTATATGTTGTAGGTAAAAAGAAAAACTATAATTACTTTTTGTGTTACTTGCTTTATTATATATTCCATATATGGACTTATATATATTATAACATATGTCTATATATCATTAATATCACTCTATCATTATATGTTCAAAGATGAGATAAATGTGGGTGCATGTTTAATTTATGTTATTGTAAAGTATATAAATCATTGTAGATGAAATCCATATTTGATTTGAAATTACATACCACAGTCAGAGATCCCATTTTAGTAATACACTCTTGAATTCACAGTGATTTCTAAAGTTCAGACCATAATGTGTTTTACCATTAGCATTATTTTAAAATGATTTTCCAAAGCTACATGTCCAACCGAATGCATGTGCTCCCTGCTGTTGTCACCAACCCTGTAGAGGTTTCATGTAAAAGTAATTTCTATTTCAGGCATCCTAGGAGTCAAGCTAATTTAACCAGCTGGAGGAAAAGAGCCAGGATGAGGAAAGGACATAAGGTTAAGCAGATAATGTGCCTACAAAACCGAGCTGTCATCCGTCGCTTCTCCACTGTTGTTCTTTTGTTTGTTTTACATTTTCTAATGGGCCTCTAATGGGCCTTTCCATTCCCGTTCCCAATTTTCCGCACTCTGCAGTGCTGTCAGTGCTCGGCGCCGTTCGGGGCGAGGCTGAGATCACCGTGGCCAAGGGCACGTCTGCCCGCCTGTGACTCCACTGTCAGCACTAATGCATTCAGGGCAGAGCTACATGCTTTTTCAGGTGTGTCGCAGGCTGCAGCGTCAGCAGATTGTAATCAAATCCAATCTGGTATTAAAAGATGATCTTGACACTTGACTCCATCAAAAGAAAACAGGTAAAGTTAGTGTGTATAATGTGATTGTAGACAAGTCCTCGATGATCCTTGTGCCGCTGCTCACCTTATAAAAACTAAATATGGAGAGCACACTAAATTCAAGATTCTTTGATCTGCACCACAGCGCAGCAGTAAGCATGCTCTGTGTGAAGTGTTGAGTGTTGATTTCCACTGTTAGTTGGAGGTGAAACATACAACAACACAGCACATACAAACTCCTCCATTACGTGTAGAACACTTTAAATGCTTCAGTCAACAACGTAAATCTTGAGGGAAGCTTCGCTCCTGATTTTGCAACCTGTCTTAATCCGTATTCTTGCCACATCGACGTCCCACTTAAAAAGCACTTTAAGAAGACTCAGTCATGCATCCGTATGTGAAACTGGCCTCAGTCACTGCTCAGCAAGGAAGTGTTAAGCATTTATCTATGCTTTCACTCATGTATTCATTCAGATGCACAGTGTCACCTTAAAGGGAGAAACAGAATTCAGAAGAAAATCAATATGATAAACTGCTACTTGTTTTGTCCCTAAATTGTTTCAGTTTGGAAATCGATATGGGAGCCAGAGCCATTCATCACCGTTTGAGAGAAGTGGGCGCCCCGCGGGAAAATATTAGGCCTCCATGTGGAGCAGGGGGGGGGGGAGAAAATTCTATGGGTGTTAGCGTCGAGGTGGGTGAAAAGGGAGGTAAGCTGATGGCAGTGATGAGATCACAGGGGAGAGAAATGCGGAATAAAGACAAAGAGAATAAATTCAGTGCATGGAGACAGAGAGGAGGAAGAAAACCGAGTGGGAAGAGGTGAATTGTAAGATGCTTCTGTATCTCCTTCCTCCCACCTTCTCTCAGAAGGATGGATGATGTGCAGGGGTTTATCAGACTCTGACAGACATGATAAAAAATAACCTTCCCAGTGTGGTGCCTGCTCAAATTAATACAGTGCAGCAGGCAACGTCTGAGCCGGGTCATTAGAGGCCGCTGACAGCGTCATTAAGACAATGGGCAGATTATAGCCCTTACATGTGACAAGCAGCCAGTGCGGGCCATGTTCCTCAGTTGACCTTTGGTGAGCACCATCATGACTCAGGATGGAAGGTAAAGAAAAACGAGGAGACACTGCATGTGCTTATTATGACAACACCATTGTCTTTTATTGTCACAGCTCATAATGGCTTATTGCCATTCTCTAAGGATGTGGAGAATAATTTAGTGTGCCACAAACAACTTAAAATGTTGTTGGTGTGTTTCTGTTTAATAAATGACACTGTAAATCAAGTATGAGTTTGGTATTTAAAACGCATAAAAATCCTTAGTCTCCATCTAAAACATTCAAACGGCACATTACATGTGAATCCATTACAGTTTGTGGATTCTGTAAAATTAGATCTATTCAATTCAATTTCAATTCAATTTTATTTATAGCGCCAAATCACAACAACAGTTATCTCACAGCGCTTTTCATAAAAGAGCAGGTCTAGACCGTACTCTGTGATGATATTTACAGAAGCCCAACAGTTCCCACCAAGAGCAAGCACTAGGCGACAGAGGCAAGGAAAAACTTCCTTTTAAGAGGCAGAAACCTCGAGCAGAACCATGGCTCAGGGTGGGCGGCCATCTGCCTCGACCGGTTGGGGTGAGAGAGAGAGAGAGAGAGAGAGAGAGAAGAGAGAGAGAGAGAGAGAGAAGAGAGAGAGAGAGAGAGAGAGGGATGTAAGGAGAGAGAGGGGAGGGAGGCAGCCTACACAATATACACACAGAGGTACAGACAGCGAAGGTAATGTTGCTATAAACTAAATGAAAAATGGTACAGATATTTATAATAGTGTTAATGGTAACCATCGTAATGTTAATGATTATAATAACAATAAGACTAGCAACAATAGTCGTTGCAGTAGAGGGTGTCGAGCAGGAACACGGGGGCAGCAGGCGACCCGCAGCCACAGATCCAGACTCCACAGCTCCAGAGCCAGAAAACCTGCAGGAAGTGATAGGAGGAGAGAGGAGAGGGACGAGAAAGCACAAGACTACCAGAAAGGGGAGAAGTTGTGTTAGTAACATGCAATAATGGGATAAGGTTGCATACAGAGGGAGAGAAAGTAGAGGAGAGAGGAGCTCAGTGCATCATGGGAAATCCCCCGGCAGTCTAGGCCTATAGCAGCATAACTAAGGGATGGTTCAGGACTACCTGAGCCAGCCCTAACTATAAGCTTTATCAAAGAGGAAAGTCTTAAGCCTACTCTTAAATGTGGAGATGGTGTCTGCCTCCTGAACCCAAACTGGAACCTGGTTCCACAGGAGAGGAGCTTGATAGCTGAACGCTCTGGCTCCTAGTCTACTTTTGGAGACTCTAGGAACCACAAGTAACCCTGCATTCTGGGAGCGCAGTGCTCTGGTGGGGTAGTAAGGTACTATGAGCTCTTTAAGATAAGATGGTGCCTGACCATTAAGAGCTTTGTAGGTAAGAAGAATGATTTTAAATTCTATTCTGGATTTTACTGGAAGCCAATGCAAAGAAGCTAAAACAGGAGAAATGTGATCTCTTTTCCTGGTTCCTGTCAGAACACGTGCTGCAGCATTCTGGATCAGCTGAAGAGTCTTAATGGACTTTTTCGAGCAGCCTGATAATAAGGAATTGCAGTAATCCAGCCTAGAAGTAACAAATGCATGGACTAGTTTTTCTGCATCATTTTTAGACAGGATGTTCCTGATTTTCGCAATATTACGTAGGTGAAAAAAGGCGGTCCTTGAAATTTGCTTAATGTGGACTTAAACGACATGTCCTGATCAAAGATAACTCCAAGATTCCTCACAGTGGTGCTGGAGGCCAAGGCGATGCCATCCAGGGAAACTATATCTTTAGATAATGCGTCACGGAGGTGCTTAGGCCCCAGAACAATAACTTCAGTTTTATCTGAGTTTAACATAGAAAATTACAGCTCATCCAGGTTTTAACATCCTGAAGGCACATTTGAAGTTTAGCTAACTGATGAGTTTCATCTGGCTTGATCGATAGATATAACTGAGTATCATCTGCATAACAATGAAAGCTTATGGAATGTTTCCTGATAATATTGCCTAAAGGAAGCATATATAAAGTGAAGAGGATTGGTCCAAGGACAGATCCTTGAGGAACTCCATGAGTAACTTTGGCGTGCATGGAGGACTCATCGTTAACATGTACAAACTGAAATCGATCTGATAAATAGGACTTAAACCAGCTTAGAGCGGTTCCTTTAATGCCAATGAAATATTCCAGTCTCTGCAATAGGATCTGATGGTCAATGGTATCAAATGCAGCACTAAGATCTAATAAAACCAGTACAGAGACAAGTCCTTTGTCTGATGCAATAAGGAGGTCATTAGTAATTTTCACCAGTGCTGTCTCTGTGCTATGATGAGCTCTAAATCCTGACTGAAAATCCTCAAATAAACTATTGCTCTGTAGAAAGTCACACAGCTGTTTAGCAACTGCTTTCTCCAGAACCTTAGAGAGAAATGGAAGGTTAGATATAGGTCTATAGTTTGATAAAACATCCGGATCAAGTTTGGGCTTTTTCAGAAGAGGTTTAATTACAGCTACTTTAAAGTACTGTGGTACATAGCCTGTTGATAAAGATAGATTGATCATATCTAGTATAGAGGTGCTGACTAAGGGTAAAACATCTTTAAGCAGCCTAGTCGGGATGGGGTCTAAGAGGCAGGTTGATGGTTTAGATGAAGAAATTATTGAAGTTAGTTGGTAAAGATTGAGGGAAGCAAAACAGTCTAAACATGTATCTGGTTCTACAGCTGTTTCTAAGGTTCCTGAGTTTAGAGATAAGTTGGTGCCAGTTGAGGGCAGGTCTTGGTGAATTTTGTCTCTAATAGCTAGAATTTTATCATTAAAGAAGCTCATGAAGTCGTAACTACTGAGAGCTATGGGAATACTTGGCTCAATAGAGCTGTGACTCTCTGTCAGCCTGGCTACAGTGCTGAAAAGAAACCTGGGGTTGTTCCTATTTTCCTCTATTAATGACGAGTAGTACGCTGCTCTGGCATTACGGAGGGCCTTCCTATAAGTTTTAAGACTATCTTGCCAAATTAAACGAGAATTTTCCACTTTGGTGGAACGCCAATTCCTCTCAAGTTTCCGTGATATTTGCTTTAATTTGCGAGTTTCAGTATTATACCATGGAGCTAACCGTCTTTGTTTTAGTATTTTCTTTTTTAGAGGGGCTACAGAGTCGAGTGTCATTCGCAGCGAGCCAGCAGCACTATCAACAAGATGATCGATTTGGGAGGGACTGAAATTAGCATAGGAGTCCTCCGTTACTTTGTGACTAGATAATGTATTTAGAGCTGATGGAATCGCATCCTTAAATTTAGCTATAGCACTATCAGACAGACATCTTGTATAGAAATTTTTGCCCAATGGCGAGTAGTTCAGCAATACAAACTCAAAAGTTATCAAACAGTGGTCGGATAAAGAGGGATTCTGTGGGAACACCACTAAATGTTCAATTTCAATACCATACACCAAAACAAGGTCAAGGGTGTGGTTAAAACAGTGAGTCGGTTCATGAACACTCTGAGAGAAGCCGATGGAATCTAACAAAGAGATAAACGCAGTACTGAAGCTGTCATTCTCAACATCTACATGAATATTAAAATCCCCTACAATAATAACTTTGTCCGTTTTAAGGACTAAAGTTGACAAAAACTCTGCAAATTCAGATAAGAATTCAGAATACGGGCCAGGTGTTCGGTACACTATAACAAAAAGAATTGGTTGCAGTGATTTCCAACTTGGGTGCGAAAGACTAAGAACAAGACTTTCAAATGAGTTATAGTTTAGTTTAGGTTTAGAGCTGATTAATAGGCTAGAGTCGAAGATAGCTGCAACTCCACCTCCTCGGCCTGTGCCTCGAGGAATGTGAGTATTAATATGACTGGGAGGGGTGGATTCATTTAGGCTAACATATTCTCCATCACCCAGCCAGGTTTCAGTAAGACCAAATAAATCGATATCATAATCTGATATTAGTTCATTTACTAGTACACCTTTAGAAGAGAGAGATCTGATGTTTAAGAGTCCACATTTAACTCTCCTATTGTTTGCACTATTGCTCTTGTGGTTTTAATTTTTATAAGGTTTTTATGCACAGCTCCTCTTCTGTTTACCTTTTTAAATAATTTCGATGGTCGGGGGACAGACACCGTCACTATAGGATTTTCACTAAGTAACTCCTGAAATGGAGGAGCAGAGAAGTGTGTTAGACTGCGACTCTGCGTAGGGTTTTGGGTGGGTAACTGCTGAAAAAGAAGGGCAGAGAAGTGTGTTAAACTGCGACTCTGCCTCCTGGTCTCAACTCTGGGTTGTCATGGATTTGGTCCACTAATAAACTTGGCCAGATTTCTAGAAATGAGAGCTGCTCCTTCCCAAGTGGGATGGATGCCGTCTCTCCGGATCAGACCAGGTCTTCCCCAGAAAGTCTGCCAATGATCAACAAAGCCCACATCGTTTGCTGGACACCACCTCGACAACCAGCGGCGGAATGACGACATGCGGCTATACATGTCATCACTGGTCAGATTTGGCAGGGGTCCAGAGAAAACTACGGTGTCCGACATTGTTTTTGCATATGTACACACCGACTCAACATTAATCTTAGTGACCTCCGATTGGCGTAACCGGGAGTCATTACCGCCGACGTGAATAACAATCTTACTGTATTTACGTTTATCCTTAGCCAGCAGTTTCAAATAAGACTCAATGTCGCCCGCTCTGGCCCCAGGGATGCACTTAACTATGGCCGCTGGCTTCGCTAAATTCACGTTTCTCAAAATGGAGCTGCCAATGATCAGAGTTGGTTTCTCAGCGGGTGTGTCGCTGAGTGGGGAAAATCTGTTAGAAACGTGAACAGGTTGATGATGCCCCGTGGACTTTGAATGCTTACTATTCCTCCTTCGGACAGTCACCCAGCCCCCCTTTCCTGGCTGCACAGGGGATGCCGGAGGACGGCTACCAGAGGCTAACTCAGGCCGTTCCGCACCGACTACCGGGGACTGGCTAGCTACAGTAGCTAAAGACTGATCTACCAGGGTGCGGAGCCGGACTTCTAACTCACTGAGCCTCGCCTCCATGTCTATAAATAAACTACACTTATTACATGTACCATTACCGCTAAAGGAGGCAGAGGAGTAACTAAACATCTGACACACCGAGCAGGAGAAAGTAGGAGAGAGAGAGGGAGAAGGAGAAGCCATCGCTAGCTGCTAAGCTAAAGTCGCTAACGGCTAAGCTAAAGTACTGTAGCGTCAGTTACCAAAACTTTAGAACAACTATGAGATTGAACAGCAGTCACTAAAAGATGGAAAGAACTGTGAGTGCTTAGGCAAAATTACTGTAAAGAATAAGTGTTTAGCGAACAGTTGGCCGCTGTAATCAAACAAATGTAACTGTTATTTAGCGAGAGCAGCACAACACGGTACCAACACACAAGCACCGGAAACTCGCTGATTGTCTTCACAGTAGCAAAGTTAGATCTCAGATGGTTAAAGAGAAGGAAGTTAATTTAGCAAAACTGTGATTTGAATTTAAATCAACTTTTAGTATGAGTGCAACTGTTGTACTTTGAAAGAAAAGTATGACCTTTTGTTTTTGTGTTAATTGGAGCAACTTTTGACAACTAATTCCTAAGTGCATTACATAGACTGCAGATCTGTTTCGCTTCCTGTCTTTGTTTGTCATCTACTTCTAATTTAGTGATTCATTATCACGCATCCATTTTGTACATATGTTAAGAAAACATACATATATACATTCTTCTGCAGTAAAAATGTTTATGTTCAAAAATGCCATGAAACAAGGCATCTCATTTTTTGGAGAAGTCTGAAACATTCTTGAAGGAATTCAAATTATTACATGCTGTGGTGTTTACAATCTTACTGTATTTACCGACACTTTCAGAGGTCAGAATCCAACACTACATTAGGCGTGAGTTACAATAAATTGCAGTAAAAAGCATCACAAAGCGATACACGTGTTCCCTCAGGGCTTGAATTTCCCAAGTAACATAGAAATACCCACTTTGCTGTGTGTTTGAAATAAAACACAGTTAATTGAGTGGAACTGAAGATCTCTATTGGTTTTACCTGTTAACTCCAACAGTCATAACTTGGAGATTTAGATAAAGACAGGTCCTGTCGGAGAAGCCATAGTATTATTAAACAAATCTAACCTCTGCCTAAAGTCTGCCAGGACAGGTGATATTTGAGCAAAGTATAAGTCATTAAATGCACCACAGCTTTTGTACGCACAGCAGAACAGGTGAACACAAGGGTGTAGACGTAGGTCGGGATTGAAGGGACATTTCTCTACCAATATCCAGCGACTACAGAATTGTCCCTAGAAATACCTTTGATCCAAAAACGTTAAAGCTAATTTCTGTATTTTTAACCTTTTTAACACATTTTGGGTTTTTCAATCCATATAGTAGATGGCTTCAGCCGGCAGCCGCAAACCGACTGCAGTGGTTGCAATGTATTCTTTTGGGGCAATTGCGCTGTCAAAATTACATCCACAGAAAGTGCTTCATTTTGCCTCTGACAGGCTCAGACTATTATACCAGCTGTCTGACAACATCATCAAAAGGATCCCGGTGAGTAACATCCACTAAGATCCATTGTTTTTAACCAGAAACAGAAGTCTTGCTCAAGGACAGTTCGCGCCCAGAAATCTCATGAGAGGTGAGGTGTTGCAGAAATATACCGGTGGAAACAGTCAGCTGCAAGTTAGCAAGAAAATAACATGAACCAGAAGGCAGAACTGTAGTCTGTGTTAGGGTCACTGTTATAACAAAATAATGGTAATGGGATTTTGAGAATGAAGTCATAATATAAAAAATTACTTTTTCCAGAAAAAAAGTCATAATAGGTTGCTTCAAGTCATATGTGCATGTCTTAGTATTTCCTGGCAGTGTACAGTTATTTAGACTTGTAAAAGTTTGGACTGCCGTGTGGTGTCTTCTCTTCTTCTCTTTGACCGGTAGCTCTGTGTCACTGCTGTCTCTGCGTCCTGCTTCCTGCTTCCTTAGAGACGCCTTTGCACTGTTTGGGACTGCTCATTCGTAGTGAGATTTATGCCTAATCACAAGTGTTTTCAGCTAGTTTTGGTTTCCCACCTCCAATAAAGAGAGCACCCAATAGTTGTTGAGACTAAAAACCAAAGTCATTGGGATTTGTCATCTGGGGAGCATGAATATCTCATAAAATAGCAGATATTTCATCACAATTATTATTGTCATTGCCTGGGTTATTTAATTTAGATATCTGTCATATCAAGGTTGGGTTGGCATAGAGCACTGATAATACATTACAAAATACTGCAGAGGGAAGAACCGTCTTGTCTTTCTGCCATAGTGTCATTGTGTCGGATTCTTTCTGATTCAGGCATTCAGCATTTTGTTCTGTGTATCTGTCACTGCTGCTTCGTCTGGCAGGTGTAACAGCAGCGATAAATAAAACACCGGGGTGGAGTGTTCAGCCTGCTGTAAAGTACTCATCACGGAGTTCATTGCATCACTTTGGAGTAAGAGCAAACATGATTTCTCATCACCCTCTCTTCAGTTTTTCTGTGCAATGAGGTCTGAAAAAAAATCCATTTTGTACAGATGTGGTTTCAAAGATTCCAAAGCACATGAGAGCTTTGGAGGACACCTATTCAACAAATATCAATCAAAAAAAGTCAGATATTTATGATGACATGTTTTAGTAATCCAGTGCTGCTCTATGAAATATTGAAAGCAGAGGTATGTTGGTGTTGACTTTGATCACTGTTGGCCTTGTCTGTCTTCTGTAGCTCTCCAGCCCTGTCAGGCCAGATCAAAGAACACAGCAACATGTGTTTCAAGCCAGAGTTTTCCCCAGAACTCACATTCGCCTTGTTCTGCTTATCTACAACAATGATGACTCCTTAAAATTCAGGGTGCTGCACGGACTTCATTAATTTATTTATTAGCCTGCTTCATGCTGCGCGTCAGTCTGAAGAGGATCCGCTGGTGCGCTCATGTTGACACTGGGACACGAGCTCTGATTTGTGACACTAGTCAATGGACCAGCAGAGACAAGGGATTCCACGCAGGCAAATTAAGCCATGCGTTGTACGGCATGCTGTTCTCACAGAGTCAGACAGGAGGATTTAAATGACAACAGCGCAGCAGAAATAACTCTTTGTACATAAAATAGCTTTCATTTTTTTTTTGTGGGAGAAAAGACTTTCAAACAGGTTTTACACATAAGGCTTTCTGTTCTAAAAATGTATGTTTTGAAACCAACAAAATAGATTTATTGATGTTTGCATTTGGATTAAAGACAAACCAAGCAGATTTATTGTTGTGCAATAAATGTCAACCTCTATTATTGGTTGCGTACAGGGACCTAGCAGGACTTTAAAAATAGTGAGGTCATGAGTCTACATTCCCGCCCCACCCACCTATTTGTGACATAACAAAATAACAAAAATGGTAGCACGTGTTGAACAAACAGACACAACACAATGTACAGCACAAAGCAGAAACAGTGGTACAAAAATGAGTTATTTTATTAGCACGAAAATAGAGTTATGTAAATATTCTATTTACACCTGAAATAAATACATGTGTACGTATGTGTCAACATGGTCGTGGGAATGTATGGGTACAGGCCTGCACACAGAAATGACTGGGCCCCTGAAATGGGCCCTCCGCAAATCTGCTTAACTCATGTCAACGCATGCTGTGCTCTCTCTCTATCTCCTACATAAACACATACATGGCCTGCCGCATGCGGTGCCCTGTTTTGATGTTGCATACAACAAACATTACTCATATATTTTCAGGTGAGAGGGTTTTCATTATGAAAGCTATATTTTACTGAAGCAACATTAAAAAAAATGTAATTTTTGTTATTTAAGTAATGATGAGTTTGTTGGTTCAAAATTAAATTTGGTTATCTTTGCTTATATTTAGAATGAATATAGAATCATTAGTGCTGGACTGCATGGGCCCCCCTAGCAGCTGGGGATCAGAATGCTTTCTACTTTTTCCCCCCTTATGGGTGGCCCTGTATGGGTATGTGTGGGAGCTTTTAGCCACACTAGCATGGTTCTATGTGTAACCAGGTGATATAATCAAACCTTAAATATACAGGACATTCAAGTTATAAAACCTCTATTTGCACAATTTTCTGCTGTAGCGAAAATGCTGCAGGGACAGCAGAGGGCATAGCGTTGCTGGCTCAAACAGCCGCCACAAAGCATCTTCACTCAGTGTGTCACAGCGCTTTTTTACAGGTGCTACGTTCCTCACTTACTGTTGTGTCTAAATGAAAGGGTGTTCCTCTTTATGTAACAGAAGGGAGTTGCACTGTACATCATTTATAAGACAGGCTAACTAGCTCTGATGTGATTACAATGTCATGTCACAGGACATTTTTGCTTTGCTGTGAAGAATGTTCAAAATGAGCTTGGAAAATTGATTTTAAGCGCAAATAGAATGAGTTATAAAGAGGATTTGAAATTAAAATCATTTTTTTAAAGATTTTATAACACACACTGAGCATTTTGAATGCCAGTGGTAATATATTTATGTAGAACCAATCCATACTGAATATGTCAACTGTATGTCTTGAATTTCGGTGTGTTTGTTTATGCTCATAGTGGAAATGTTTGGAAATTGTTGTGCACAGGTCTCTCCTGAAAAAATAAAGGATCAAAATAGTGCAACCAACGAAACATGCTGTCTTGTATTTAGAAAGCACATGCAGGACATGATATCACAAACTCACTGTGGGGAAAACTGTTTCCTTTTACTTCAAAATAACTTAAATGAAGGTTTAAGTGTAAAATCAGATTGGGGTTCAGTCTGAGTTGTTCTGTACTATTGATGCGGCAAAGACACGTAATGGCCAGAGTCTCAGCCAAGTGGCTCAGCGTGTCCGGACTCTGGGAAGTGATTGAGAGGAACAAGGGTCCCGGGAGACGGAGCTCTAAGTAAGAGCGATTCTCTCTGCTCACTCAAAGTATGGACCACCATCCCGGTGACCTTCTGCTATAGCTTGAGGATGAAATTGGATGATTTCTTGCTGGGGCTGAAGAGGAGTGACAGGTGGCTGTGCTCCCAAGCCTGAAGGAGGGTCGGCCTACTCAATCCAGTCCCTGACTCCTGCCATCCACTTGTGTGCCCCCGTCCTCCGCTGTGATCAAGGAACATCTCACAACATCATCACTTATTTATGGCCAGATATGAAGAGCTATATTTCAATCTCACTGGACATTTGAGATGTTTCAATATATGCATTCCACTGCTCTAATTTGCAAGCCTGATTTAATAAAAATGCAATCATATGTGCCATGTGAACTCAAGAGAGTTATTCATTTTAATCTAAGTGACACTGATGCTGTACTTCCAGGCATTATGTTTATTTATGTGTTTATTTCTTTTTGGTAATTACATGGCATGTCTGTTCCTGTGGAGCTTCTGAAATTTGATCAGTTTTACTTGCTCATATATAGCTTAAAGAAAAAAACTTTTGAATTTTAAGATAGCTCACACAGGTTGTCATGTGTAAAGTCTTCCTCTGTGTAGTCACAAGCAATGCTCCTCCAAAGCAAGGAAAAACCAAAGAACTGAGACTCTAATCTGTGATGACATGCAGATATACAGCTTGGAGCTGCTTCATTGGCCACGAAAGGGAGACTGACTTTGTGTACTCATGGAATGTTTGCCTGAAGTTTCACATCCAAGTGAGTTTCATATTGATAGTGCTATAACTTTCAAAGCAGAAAATGTGCCCCGTTCCCAGGAAAATAATTCTGAAAACTGTTGCAGACCCGTTTTCCATCATTTGGAATTCATCTCTACGGAAGTGTCACCGACATACATGTGCACGCATGCATACAGTCGTGTGTATTAGGGTAAACGCACAAACAGAGACAAACACACACCTACGGGCACACACAAACATAAATACACACTCACAGCTTGAGCAGTGGCTCTCGTTTTTTTCCCCCAGCCAGACAGAGCAGCAGTCTGACTCTGCATCCTGGTTGCTGTGGCTTCTCCAAACCTCTGGAAGATTCAGCCACCTTGGAGGATAAAACACACTGCATGCAAAGTGTTTCATCACTATCACCCTACCATACCAGATCATCTGAGGGCTGTTAACATGCACATAACCGTTCTTCTTCTGTTGTGTGCTAATATTGTACAAATGAGTCCTTGAGCATTGTATTTATTCAAAGAAACATGGACGAGAGGAACAATGGATTCACCTCTCTCTTCTGTCATCTTTGTACTTAATTTACTCAGCATTGTGGGCGTAAACCAGCGCACATTGGTGTTCTATTCACAGACAAAATAAAGAAAAAAAAAATAGCTGAAATAATTAATGAATTAAAACCCTCAGGGGGCGCTTTTAAATCTACATAATATCAAACCGTAGCTTTTTCTTTTTTAATAACAAGGCGTATTGGGTTCTGTGATGTATTTCTTGCATGCCTAATTTCTGAGATATGAATTATCTTTCGTCCTTCGCAATTTAGTAAATAAATCCCGAGGGAGCTCATTTGAAGCAGGAAATAGGCCATATTTCTAAGTGGAGAAACCACCATGTGAACAAGGTTCCACAGGGGAAAGATGTAACCAAATCAGTCTTGTAATGGAGGAAATCAAAGTGCCACGCAAGCAAGGATGGTAGCTCGCAATTTTTGGTCAGACAGGGAGATAACCAGGCAACTCTCCCACTTGTCTTCAAAACACACAGCACCAGTTGTTTGGAAAGTTAAAAGAGGAGATTAAGATCAATACAATAACAACATAGTCCTTAATAGAGATCAGTCAGTGTAGGTACGTGTGGAGTGGAGAGTTAAGCTGCATGTTTGGGGAAAAAAACAATTAAGCAGAGAGGAATCCGACACGTCTAACAGTGATAATGCAAGGGTGAGAGAGATTCAAGAAGAGTCCAAACAGAGCGGACCTATAGGTTGGTTATTCTGGGTTCTTTTGAGCAGGCGACGGGCAGCCCTGCAGGTACTACTCTCCCTGGGCTGAGACCACTCCAGACAGACTGCAGTAATTTACATTGACAAAGCTGTCAGAGGAAAGGTGGTCTCCCGCATGGTGATGGATGCCGACCTGGGAGGAAGAAGAGAAAAAGAAAGAAAAGGAGAGGAGAGGATTCAGGAAATGAGCAAGGAGCCAAAGCAGATATATCAGATTTTTGGGTGTAGTATTTGAATAATACTGAGTGCACGAAGCAATAAGACAGTGAGTAATACAATAAGAGGATTTTCATTTTCTACAAGAGATCAAAAGCACTTCTCTACAAGTCCAGAACTTCTATCCACTTGTATCTCCAAAGACTATCGATGAAAGCTCCCTGGCAGTTACACCCTCACAGCAAAATGCAATATGACGACACACCAGGTCGTATAAATATCCTATACCTTTGTCTGTCTTTCAGATGGGGGTTAGTACAAAATAAAGTAACAGAACAGTGGGAGAGGAAGGAAGCGGATAACTTCTTACCCTCCCTTCTTTTTCTTTCCAACTTCCTGTGGAAAGATGTGCTGACGCTGCATCTCCCGGGGCAGGTGCTGTGTGGTGTCAGAGGGCCCCCGGTGAGCAGCTTCCCGCTCCTGTCACCTCTACTAACACCGGCCCTCGTCAGCAGGGGCCGGAGCCAGCACCGCAGCCTCCCACTCCTCCTGTCACCTGTACTCACACAGGCCAAGGTGACTTTGTTCCCTCCTGATGGAAAAATGACAGCTGCTGCAGCTACAACGTCCGAAAAAAGTCAGGGAGCAGCCAGTCGGCTCCTCTCTTTCTGTCTCTCTGTCCTTTCCTCTCATTCTTTACTGCTCCCTTGCCCTCCCTTCCTCTCTCTATTATTCTGTAACTGTTGTTCTGTAACACTCATGTACATTTTGTCTGTGCATTGTCATTTTATTCAGCTGAAAATCCAACTAAAATTATTTTTTCCCCAACATACTGGTTTGCTGTGTAAATATTTTTTGGTTTCATGACAAAATGCTGGGTGTTCTCTGTCTACGTAGATAGATAGCTTCTTCAAATTTTATTTTAAACCATGTTTGCATAAAGCATAAATAATGTCACCATTCTGTCAGTATCTGACAATGATGTTGACTAACAACCAGACAGCAGCCTTACACACGACCAGGGTCTGAAATTAACTTTTATTCACTGCCTGCCTCTGCAGCAGACATGTAGCATTTGTCTGCCACTCAAAAATGTTATCTGCCACTTTTGAAATGTATTCGCTAAATGAAGGTGTAACATTTAGCTCATTTATTCGTCATTTAAATTAAATAATATTTTGATTACATGCTTAGTATATTTACACAAAACAATACATGCATGTTTGCATGCACAAAGGCCATGTCTTTCAGTAACATGACAATCACTCCACCTTACTTGACAGTCACTAACAATCAGGTATTTCAGAGGTGCAGACGCGTTATTATTATTATTATTATTAACAACTGTGCCTCTGATTGGCCAGTACTTGTTGCCTCAGTTGGTCAGGTTGGTTAAGTTGGTTAAGTTTAGGGTTATGGTGGGGTTAGGATTAGGCCAATCAGAGGCACAGTAGGGGGCAGGACATGACACAGAGCTGGTGTCAATCAAATGAGAGATGTTGAAAATCTGGTGGGAAAAAATTTTCACAGTGCTGACAGACAAGAAACACAAAGCATGCCAAGAACTGGAAATTCACCAAGTGTTGTAAAACAAAAGTTGGCCAGTGAAAGTAAAACCAAGTGACGCCTCTTGCGTCTGACTGCACCAGAGTCACCTCCTGTTGTCTGTTGCCCGTGCGCTACTGGCAAGTTAACCGGATGTCACTCAGGATGGACTGGGCCTCTTCCATGGGTGAGTTTGGTTTGAAACGCTGCTATGACTTTTGCAGCAGGAGATGGCTAAGTTAACTGTGTTCTGTTGGACTTTAACAACCCATATTAATTATGGCCGGGCAAGTAACTTTGTTTTCAGTTTCCCCCACTCTCACTTTTCGTTCGATCCAAATCAAATTGAAATTCCTTTTGTCCCAGCTAAGACCTCCCTCAGTAATCACTGCTAGATTGCTGTGCTGTCACTATTGGTTGGGTTGATGCAGACAAAAATGGATCCCATTCAATAGATCTCAGCTCTGGGACACTGGGATTTATAGTCTAGCATAATGTGTATCCCACAGTTACTTTCATGCAATGAATGGCAATTACACACCATTAGATACATTAATTTCTACCAGCAATGTATCTCTCTACATATTTGCATTACACCACTTTAAAATCTCTAAAATTTGCCAGAGGGGATTTCCTCAAGCGTTGAGGTCTGAATGATCTCACTTGACATGTTAGTTCTGAATTAAGCATGATACTGGCTTGGGAATCTGTGGAGTAAATAGTGAGATTTTCATGTTTAGGGCGATAGTGTTGAAAATGTTTCATTTGAATTACAGATGGCTCTGGGGACATTGTGGCATGACTGAAGTGAGAGTAATTGGAGAAATGTAGATGACACACAATGCTGCGCGCATTAGTGCTGCAACACATCCTGAAATTGAAGCTGCTTATTTCATTTTTGAATGCTCTTGTTGTTTTCATAGTGGCCTGATTTGTCTACTCTTCTCCTGTTGCACTGTAGATTGCGTCCCGAGCTTTTGAGCAGCTTGCATGAAAAATGTCTGCTGTCAACATAGTGTGTCTTCTGGACAATGGTAGCTGAAATCCTGTTTTGAGCTGCTTTTTTTTTAAATGGGTTCGCAAGGACTAAAACCTGATGAAATGGAACAGCTGTGTTGAGTGTACACACACACACACACACACACACACACACACACAAAGGGAGGATAGAAAGAAAGAGACTGGGGTGAAAGACAGAAAAGATTTCCGTGTTTTCCATTTCCCTGAGCACTGGAGGGATGTTGTGCTGGGGACTCATGCTGTGATAAAAGGGGAGAAACGAGATATCAAACTATGCTGTCCACCTACTGTCTTCTCTCACATTCATCATCACATGAACCCGTCATATAGGCCTTGCTTCGGTCAATTATCACCATCATCCATTTCCAGCATGAGACAGTATGCGGTGAGTAGCCATCTGCTGCGATATAGCTGGAATCGTGGGTCACACAAGTGGTTACTCTCTTGAAAAGTTGCCTTGGTCATAGCTCGCAACAAACCTTGCAGTTTTTGACTCAGAAATAGGAAATGAACAAATGCAGTCAGGGCTGTTTGGTGCAGGCTGTTGCTTGTGAGACATTCATGTAAAGTTTGACAAGTTTGCATGTTAGCCCAAACAGTTCTGTTCAGTTCTGTTCAGTTCTGTCAGAGCGGATGGAGAATTCATTTGGACGACATGACCGTTCTCTCACACTTTCTCCCTGTGTGAGATATCTCTAACGGCCTCATGTTGACTCATTTAGCATCTGGCGCTGCTCTTCGCTAGACTCCGTGCATGCCGGCATGGGCTGTACAGCAAGTTGTCTATATTCCCACCTCATTTTCAAGATCTTTCACACCGAGGCTGATGATGGCTGGTGATGACATCATCATTCAAGCATGTGAGGGAAGGTAAACATCTGACTCCCACTGAAAAGTGCTCGAGACTTTCATTTATGGACAGCAGTTCTGAGTTGAAGATGTTATTCCGCAGATATCATTTTCTCAATGTCTAAGCTTTTCTTTTGGTCGGCCCTGTATCATTTTTTCCTCCACAGGGGCAATAATATAACATTGCTGAAAGATAACCATTATGCTCGACAGTGTCCTTTTACATTTGAGCGGGTGCACAGCATTTTCTATCTCAGAGGTGTACACATTTGAGCCACCAGCTGTGTGAGAGACATTACAACCATACCTATGTTTTTACATCTCATTGTGTTGGTCCATTGTGAATAGAACTTCTGTTTTCTCAAAACAATGCTTTGCAATTATTTCTTATGATCGCAACGCCGTCTCCATTGACGTAGTCTCTTTTAAAACCGGTGGTCCTCTACTATAACCTCTTTAAAATGTCAGAAAAAATTAATTAGTTTTGGATAACAAACATAGTGTTTTTTTTAACAATGTAAGAGTTGTTCAGACGCTGCCATTCTATGATTTTGAAACTCTAAATTAGAGCATATGGCTTTTGAAGATTAAACAGCAAATTCATCTGCCTGCAATTGTTTATTTTCCTTGTCACATAACAGTTATTCTTATAGGTTGCTCGTCATTGTGGCTTTATCGTTTATTATGTTCATTATTCCTGAGGACTGATAAGTGCCTTTCCTCTCTTTTTCCCTTTTCTGTCTCATGTGAGACGAAAAGCTAGAAATCAAGCATTCCTTTGTTCACTGTTCATTTGGAAGGCAGACTTTACTGGCTTGTCCCTCTAAGCAGTGATAATGTGGAAGCAGCTCATGGCAAGCATCCTTGGAAAAAAAAGATATTCTCCTCCACTTAGCAGGTTCATGAATACTGAACGGCGTTGTAAAGATCAAACAGAGTGAACGTTGTGTTCCAGTGTGCATGCTGGAGAGGCGTGTGGTTGACACTTTGACACCTGCAATTGTATCATTATTATTATGTGGTTATGGTCAGGGTAAATGTTCATTGAAATGAAAATCCGTCATGAGCTGTTTACTGTAGTTAGACATTTTGTAATAATTCTGTTCACATTTACATTTTGATGTGAAAGCCAACTTCTATATTTAATCTGTCATCAGTGTAAATGTGCTACTATTATAAGAGCCTGGCCAACTGTTCTGCTTGTTTTTTGGCCTCCTCTGATATGATATTCTGGGCCTGACTCCTGAGTCACTCCATCTTAGTTTCTTCTGAGTTGTGAATAACTTCCAGATAAGGCAGCAGATAAACCTTATTCCATAGTATTTGCTTCCTTCTGGTGTGCTGGATTCAGTAGTCAAAGCCTCCTTTAGAGGGAGCACTATGGCTGTCATATTTCTCCATCATAAAAATGGGATGTTTGCAGCAACCAGCAACAAGAGATGTGAAGGTACTTGCACCTGTCTGGTGCACTGTCTCACCCATGTGAATGGCCTTCGCCTCTCCTTGTCCTTCATCTTTGTTTAGAATCCTTGGCTCTGTTTTTGGGTAAATGAGGTTCACGACCCTGGCTTTCTGCATGGCCAAGCTCTCACATCGTTTCCTCATGGTCGAGGGGGGAGAGGCTGGCACTCAGATGGAAAGCACTCTCAGCAGACGGTTTAGTAATTACACACTGGAAACCAATCAGCCTGAACACTGCTTCTTAATTAGCAGAACAAAACAACAGTGCATGTATTGGAGGACCCTGGAGGTCACACGCTCCCCTCAGGTATCCCACTGAGGTGCACTTTAAAGAGCCTCCATCCTCTTTGGCCACTCTTCACCTCCGCTATCAGACCGACAGGCTCCTAGTGATGACAGACGCATCTCAGCAGGTAAAAAGAGCCACCACGTAATACCAGATGAAGGAGCCAGATCCCATTGGATGTGGCAGAGATGCACTTTAAAGGTGTGACTGCCTGATAGCCAGAATGGATGAGCATGTAGGCCTCCTCCTGGTGGACGCAAACGTAAAAGAAGAGAGGTCACCTAATCCATTCTAATCAAGGCTACAGCGGCAACACACATGGTATTCATTAGTAAACAAGAGCTTCTCCCCAACAAACAACTTGGCCATAATTAGCATGTAGTGGATCTTGTGGTGGACACAGCCTGTGATAGGGGTCAGGACAAACAAACCTTGCCTGTGTTTAATTCTTACAATCGAATCAGATTACACCGACTCTAAATCCATACAGTTTGATAAATGCTTCAACTATAAATGGACTCCCTGCATTTCTCTTGCACATTTGATATTTACAAGGATATTCATAATGTCTCGTAATGGACTATGTATGCCTGCAATAATTCATTCTGTAATACTACCCAGGCTAAATTACTGCCATGAGAAGACTACTTCCAATTTCCTGCATGGAAAGATCTGAGATGTCCACAGTTTCTTTATAAAGCACTGCAAAAATGACAGTAAAAGCATTTCAGAAAATACTGAAATACATAGATTATAAGCACTGTAGTGAGTGTGTAACTGAAAGTGTGGAGCTGCTGCAGTCTGACATGCTGTCAGGCACTTCTTTCTATTCTCTGCTATTAACAGTTAGGTAGAGCAGGCTGGTAATAGTTTTTTCATGTCTATTAATGTCTCTCTCCAGAGCCAGCAGTTACATGCTGTGTCATTAAAGGTCAGAGCAAATTGGATCCTCAAATGAAGACAGCGTGAAAAAAAAGCAGGACTTCTTAATAGCTTGCATAAGGATGCCGATAAATGCTCTGATTAATATTAATGATTTTTCCCAGTATTGATTTGGCCCTGTCTTTTTGTGGAGGTATAGCTTGATTCCCCATAGTCAAACTATACATGTAAAGTACTCTGCAGCAGCCAGGTACTATTTTACATAATTTTTGTTTTTTCATACAAATCTGAAACAGTACTGCATATAATACTGGCCAGCATTGTTTTTCTGGACTAGGGAAGTATGGAAAAAGTAGGGTGAGTTAAATGCATAGTTACAGAATTCAAAACCAAAACATTGCTAGAAAAAATGGAGAGCAAGAAGAGAAAGAAGCACACAGAAAGTGCCTACATTTTGAATGACAATAGGATGTTCCTCACTTCCTGTGGGACAGTAAGTACTTTTTTTTCCACTTCTTAATATTAACCACATGCACACACCGAGCGTTGATTAATATTAATGATATGAATAAAGTATGAATGTGGTTTTCTTCAGCATAAAGAAAATACATGATTAGCAGAAATTATCAGGTTTTTCTCCCGGACCTCCCCTTAATAGTACTGAGTTGATCAAACTTATTTCACCATTAATAACTAAAAGAGGCACAGCATATAACATTTTAGATAGTGAAATCCAATTTAAACCTCAAGATATATATGGAATACAAAGTTTCAAGTCACTAATGCACACATTAAAAGTAGAATTAGAAATGTCCAAACTTAAGACAAACATAACAAAACTATGAATATTCCAGCCACTCTCTGTTTTATTTTAGAATTAGTGCTGGGCAACGATTATGATTTTCTGCAATTAATCGTATTGTTATGTGCAAAATTGAATGATGAATTTTAAGTAGTGTATTGTGCACTTTTAATTTAAATGTACTGCTATGTGCAATAACATGTGGTTTGCAAAAACTTTAAACAAATAACGTGCTTTTAACAGCAGTATTCCCTTTACACAGTAGCAATAAAACATTTCTTGTAAATCTTAACTTAAACAT
>NW_024042290.1:0-23632 GCF_014851395.1 Micropterus salmoides
CTCTGTAGTACAGTGTGTGCCAACCTGTCTTTTGGCTCATTTCTGAAAGGCTTTTTACCTAAAAACAATTCTCTGCAAGTAGAAGGTCACATCTCCCTCATCCCTCCTCCACCTTGTTTCTCCTGTCACCCCACCCTTTATCCAGGGGAGGCTGCCAGATTGCTTTAGCCTTTTTAGTGCAGCTAGCTGACAGACAGACAGGTGCTGACAAGGTCACAGCCAGGAAAGCATTCCTGATGGAAACATTGGCTTCAAGGGAAGACACCAGCATGACTCAAGAATTTACAACACAAACTGTTTAGCTCAATCATAAATTAAATACTAACTAAACAGAACAAAAGTATACTAAATCAAAATGTTACTGTTATGCTACAAGGATGGTTATTAAGAACTAACAATCTCTACATAAACAGTGTTGGGCTATTTACTTGGCCTTGTCGTCATATTAGGGGAAAGCCGTGCGTGTTCTGTCAATATCAGGTGCTACTTGTACAAATGTGAACTTGGTATAATGTGACTTACAATGGAAGTTGTTTATGTTATTGCTGTTTTTATTTAAACTGTCTGACATTGTCCTTTTTAATATGTAATTTCAAACATACCTCCTTTATCTTAATAAAAAATACATTAAGGAACATATATATACATATTTTTTTCAAACCTATGTAGATCAGCCCTAAATAGTAAATTAGTAAATCAAATTTTCAATGACTTATTGTCAATGGGCTCAAACCTGACTTAGAAATCAAGCACATGCCTGTTTTCTCCGTTGCTTGCATCAGCCACTATTTTGCTTTTAATATGAGGACACCAGGTCGGATGCAGCTCTGTGCGCTCTCGAGCCTCTATACGGCAACACTGCAGCTAACGACATGCAGTTCGCTAACACCATAAAACATCTGGCTCCCTGCAAAACACAGACTCCCACATAAACTCCATGTAAGGATACAAAACAACAATAAAGTTTTATGTGCTGAAGCCCATCAGACCAAACAGTTTCAGATGATGTTGGTAAAAACAGTAAACATCAAAAATGCTGGAGAAACACGGAGAGAGTCATCCAGTGCAAAGTTGTAGCGCTTCCCACATTACTTCACCAACTAACATGACCCACATTACTATCCTGTGTATCACTGGTTTTATGTCAAAGTGTTGATTTTAGCCTGCAAGAATGGATGTATCTGTACAAAGCAAATGTGGAGCGATTTGATTACTAGCCTATATTGATGCATGGCAGGGCAGCCAAAACGGCGACAACCAGGGTTAGGGAGTCATGGATTGCATGTAACGGCGTTAAGTAATCAGGATACAAAAAAAATTAACTGTATTATTGTTACAGTACAGAAAAAATAGACGTAATCAGATTACAGTAAAATTGTAAAATTGTAAAATCTGGGATTACTCAGGGATTACTTTAAGCAGAAAATTTCCATGAAATAGAAAACGCAGTGTTATTTTCCTCCATATGTGTTTTTTATATACAGTCTATGATAAAAACCCAAAGCATGGGAGGGACGTGTTGCAGACATTGATTGGCGTTTACAGTTGCCAGTAGCTGCGAATGTGTGTTTACGCCCCCACCCATCATGCAGACTCTGTGCGGACTGGTTCCAGCTCCCAGTGAGTGAACACGGCAGCTGGACCAGGACCGAGCACAGCCTCTGAGACTGACAGAGGCCAGTTTGACCACTGGGGATACAGTACAAATG
This sequence comes from Micropterus salmoides, assembly GCF_014851395.1. NCBI lineage: Eukaryota > Metazoa > Chordata > Actinopteri > Centrarchiformes > Centrarchidae > Micropterus > Micropterus salmoides. The sequence continues at coordinate 1,710 of NW_024042290.1, forward strand.
TGGTTTTCTTGCCGCATTTGGCTCTTGGCAACCCGGTGCTGAGTAAGTTTATAGGACCGCTAGCAGCAAGTAAAGCTATCACAGAAGCTCTGTGTAAATCAAATTCAGTAAGTTAACTGGATTCCCTGTTGGTCATTGAGGCCGTGTTCGGTGCTCTTCATGCTGTGTTCACTGGGAGGCTGCTGAGCGAGGTTCCGTTGCCCGTTCGCCCGGCTACGGTTCCCAATCAGGCACTGCACCCTGTGTAACTTAAACACCTTTATAACGTTACAGTCTATGATAAACATCAGCCCCAAAAACACTATGCTTCAGCAGCTTCATATTGTTTTCATTGGATGCTAAATTAATACAAGTGCAGAATGAGTAATCAAAATTGTAAAATGGTTTTCCAAATGTCAAACTTAAATATCATCAAGAATACCTACAAAACAATGTTTTTTCCATTGATGGGAGAGATACTGCCACAGTGGTGACATAGTGCAAAGCATATCATATAAATACATTTAAATATGGATTTTGGGAATAGGAGATTTGGTTATTCTATGTTTCTCTAAAAATACACTGAGCAGAAAACACATCACTGATACTTCTCTTGTCTTCATTTGCCTATTTGGCATTGAAGTAATCCAAAAGTAACTAAAAGTAATCAGATTACATTACTTTTATTTTGTGGTACTTGGATTATGTTACTGATTACATTTTTAAACAAGTAAATAGTATTAGTAATTGTACCGGATTACATTTTTAAAGTAACCCTCCCAACCCTTGCAACAATAACACAGGGAAAAGAGCCATCCACTAACACAACAGTAAAGTTACTTACTGCGGTCTAATTGTTATAAAGTGTGACACAATCTCATTTATAATATTCAGTCTAGTTCACTAACCTTTTTCTTATCTTACAGTACATGTAGTTGTGCTCACATTGCTGAGCCTCCGGTGAAAGATACAGACAGATATTAAAGTTAGTTACTGAAAAGCAACATGCGAGCTAACGCCGATGTAGCAAGTCGGCTAAATACAGTAAATGTAACGCTATCATGAAACAAGCATGGATTAGTTCAAACTCAAGCTGATAAAATCATAACTGTAACTCTGCAGTGGGAGTTTACCTGAGTTTCCAAAATGTTGTGTGACGCTCTCTCCCTGTCTGTTTATAGCCGCTGTCACCTGAATGAACAGCTCTGAGCCAGTGTTGAGTTGACTCTGAGCCGGGAACATTGAAGTAACACAGCCTGAACATGTCTGTGTGAAAAGCTACAGCTGGCATACCGGCATTTCTGCATTTATTGCAGTATCTCTGTATGAAAACAGTTGTGTTTCGGATTATGCTCGCTCATGAGTTCATGCGAGCACGTGTACGAGCACACGCCTCGTTGCAGTCTTAACAACCGCTAGGTGCTGCTGAAAACTCCATAATGGCCCTTTAAATATCTGGTTTGAATATTATTGAGGGATTATTATTTATTGTAAAAGACAAGGTCAACCAGTCACTTCCTGTCTCACACACAGTGTGACTGCATTAAAGGGACAAAATAAACACGTGTTTCAATCGTTTCAACCATGACTCCTGACTATTAAACTTGACTCACATTAGACTGAAAAACTTTGACATGGCAAACGTCAGGATGTGTTAAACTACTAACTAATCTGTCATATGATCATGACAGACAAACATGAATAAACACAATTTGTGAATCAAAAAATTACTGCTTCAGTGAATTTGCTTTCCGTGTATGAAAACAGCTTCTTTGATATAACTTTTGTTTGGCATATCAGACTTGTATGGGCTTGGAGAAAATTGCTGTGTTACTTTCGCCCTGCGTTTCATCGGTAGGTTATGTAGGCCTACATGTCATTCACGCAAACATTAAACTGCATCTCAATCATTACCTTTAGTACCACAGCAACAGCCAAGGGACAGAGCAGCAGCTTGGTTGTCAAAAGTGGCACATGGTGCCTGACCACTGTGAAAAATGCCCCAACGCAGTGCGCCGGTACTCACTGGTACGCGGTACCAGCACTTCTACATTTTAATCTTTGACATACCAGGACTTTTTCTTGCGTTTGTGTAGTGTTAGCAACTAAAATGTAATAACTGAATTTCAAATTGGAATCCCTTACATGACTCGTTCGTAACATTACCATAAAAAGTTAGTTGCTAAATCATGCGTTATTTATCTATTATATCCCACCTTTTTTATGCAGAACTTTATATAAGTAAAATCATACACATATACATAACACAGCACTAGATGTCTCTCCATTAACTTTTGAAATTAGGAAAGGCCTACCTAAAGTATTCTGTCACACTTCAGTCCCAGATTTCAGAGATGCACTTCTCATGATTATGAAATCCTTCATGCTTGTAGTCAGTAGCCAGGGCTGAGAGAGGCACTTCCTTATTGGACCTCAAGCACAAACAAGGGTTGTGAAGGCTAATGCTCCTCCAACTGACAGTTTGAATAGAAGTGTGCGCTCTGGAAGAAAGCCTAATTGGGCTGAATGGAAGATTTGCATTAAGGAATGGCAAAGGTGTCGTATTACCTAATCGCATTTCATCATAGGAAGAAAGAATAAGCGTTTCTCCAAAGAGGTTAAATTATGCTGTTAAGTGGTCCCTTGCACATCAATAGAATGACCTCAAACCTTTACCTTCATTCCTATTTCATAACACTATTGAACTGGGGTTGATTGTAAAAGCGCAGTTTCTTAAAGTTGAAAATAACCTTCACTGCCATTGTAATCCAATCCAGAGTGGTGCCTTTTGCTCAGCACAACCACAATAGGGAGAATTACTGTAAATCAGTCAATGCCTGAGAAAAGTGAACTTAGAGGGGTTTATCACTTATGTGTTTTACAAAGTTAGACTTCTCCTTGTAAGGGGAATGTTTCCAACAATGAAAAATGATGTTAGGAGCTATCTGTGGGCAGTGGCTATGAACCTTTAGAAAGATCCTAAGAATATATTCTCTTTTATTGTCCTGCTTTTTGGCTTCTCTGATGTTTCAGGGCTTAAGGCAACATCGCTCAATGCACAACAGTGGCAGTGAAAGGACTGAACAGATGTGTCTGTGTTGTAAAAGAGGGAGAAAGCTGACAAAAAGATAAATGATGAGATAAGAGGGGTGAAAGAGAATGATACAGTAAAGACGGAGAGAGATTGGAAAAAGACAGAAAGACAGAGTGAAAGATGAAGTGGCATGATGCCAATCCATTGCCTTACCTTGTTATCTTCATCCCACTCAGCTTTAGATTTATCTACACGTCTGACAGGAAGTATCAAATGTAGCAGGGTATCCAGAATCTTGCCCTCTTGCCAATGCACACCACCACAGACAAAATCAAATAATGACATAGTATGTTATACTTGATTCATGAGGTCATTAGGGAACACAGTCTTAACATTACATCAATCCATCTTATCCACTGTTAGCTTTATATATATACATATATATAATTCATTTATATTTATATTTTATTATACATATATCTGGTTTGATTTTTGGAGCAGGTCTTGTAGAAATTGCACTATATATTGATGAAATGAGTGGATATTCTGGCTTTATAGCAAGTATGAGAAAGAAATGTATCACTCATATCCACAGCTTACATCACAGTAGTTGCATGTCAGTATAATGAGTGGCATTATTTTTTCAGTTGAACAATCCATTTTGACACACAAACTGAATATGGTTCACAGTACATGTTGTGTAGATTGTCACAGTATCCATACTCACTGTACTGATGCAAATGCATTGTGAATCTGTAAAGTTCATGAGTTCACATACATTATTGTAAGCAGGTGATGAAGCGTGATGTTCCTATATAGCAATGTCAAAGTGCATTAGCGAAACTCTCACTCTCCTGGTGGGATCAAGTGCCAGATGAAACATTAGTTTAGCAACAGTGTCAAACCCTATTTACTGTGAGGCAAATGTACTGTTGAGAGATACAGTCGTTATGATCACAGGTGGAGCCCTCATGGGGCTCTGTAGGCTTGGCCCCTCATCTGGATGTCTGTGCCCAGTGAAAATGTGCATGAAGAGGCTACAAGAGCCTTTGGGTAACTGCTGGTCACACCAATCCCCACCTGTTGATTCTTCTGTGACCAGTCTAACAGTAGGGTGAATTCTCCATTTCCAGTGAAATGTCCCCTCATGTTGTGGTCACACCAAAAATTGCTTTCCATTCATTTCGATGAAGAAGTGCATTTTGACTCAATTTTGACCTGCGAAACAGCCAGACTGACCAATGTCATAGAGAGAATAGGAGCTTAGGTCTTCAAAGAACTGCTGTTTAGGTGAATTGGAAATTCTGCGATAATTTGCCTCTAGGTGTGAATGTGAACGTTAACAGTTCCTCTGGAATCTGCCTCTTGCCAAATGTGTACTGGGAAACTCAGTGTCCCCCTATTCTAAATGAAATGTTTCTATCCACTTCAACCTGACTGTTGACCTGGTAGTTGTTTGGCATTGGAGCAACAGGGCATAGATGTACCTAATACCTAGCTAAAACTAATGCAGTATAATCCAGCAGTCCCACCTGCCTAAATGAGGGTTATAATGTTGAACCTGTTTTAGAGATGTGGTGATTCAATTGTACAATGATTTTGGAGGCTGCATTTTGTGGTGCTGTTGAACTTTATTGGACTATACTGAGATGTGTTTTTTATTATTTTGTTCACCTAATTTATATTCAGTGAGGGTAGGCTGAATAACAGTAACACCTCCCTGTATAATGCACTATAGTTCAACGGCACCACAAACTGTATCCCTTTAAAATGATCATAAAAGTGAATCAACACCTCTCTAAAACAGTTTCAACACAAACTGAACATTATAACCTTCACAAAGGGAGGATTTATTGCAGGACTGTTGTATTAGACTGCATTAGTTTGAGCTCAGTGTACCTAATAAACTAGAAACTGAGTGCATAGTGTTATTGATAGGTGACGCAAATGACAAGACTGGCAAAAGTATTTGCCCACAGACCCCACCAGCAGGCAGGAGTTCTGTTTGTATTGAGTACCTTGACAGCTCAGCACTCTGGACAGCGGTTATGAAACAAACAAGGTTGAAAACAGACTGTCTCGCTGTGTCTCTTTACAGTGCATCAGACATCTTGGAAATGTTTTCATTCTATGCCGTTCCTGTTGAAGTAGAAACTAACAACAACAACTTTGATAATGCTTTTAGTGCCCTGAAAATTGTGAAATACTTTATGTTTGATAATCATGTACTGTACGTGTAGGCTTGTGAAAAGACTGTAAAGGCCTCCCCACTGAGTGATAACAATTCCCACCTAGGTGCCACTTTTATCTGTTGCATTGCTCTTCAAGGTTATCTCAAACATGCGATACAAAGTACGCCCATCCAGCAAAGAGAGGAAGCAGGAAAAGAACCAAAACCATCAGTCACTAATTCTATTTCCCAGCTCGGGGAGGTGGTACAGCCGGAGAGGGAGGAAAACTGACTTGCACACCTCTACTTAGCCCCAGCTGAGGGCCCCCCACCACCCCTGAGATAGAGTTACCACAGGGGGCCACTTGCCGGCTAAACGCCCTTCTCCAACCGGCCCCTCGGGGCCCTGTTGTACATTCGTCCCTCAGTGGGAACCCTTGCCACTGCAATCTCCAGCCAATCACCTTCCCCAGACACAGTCTCATTTGTGTAGACCCTGAGTGAACTTTATGTGGATGTGAAGCAAAATTCACACTCCAAGGACTTGTTCAGTGGAGGCTGTTAGATTTTCTTTTACTTGTCTGCAAAAGGTGCAAAGTGTGATATCCTAGAGTACGATGAAAGGCATCTGTGTTTATATCAAAATGATGTGGCTTGTTAATGGTTTCCATAATGCAGATTTATGAGCACCATGACCTAAGTTACCTTACGTGTGCCAATTCAATTCAGTGTCTCGCTGTCTCCAACTTATGCCTATCCACTGTTGTTTGTCATTAGATGTGAGATTTAGTCAGTGACATCACGGGTAAAGAGCTGCAAAGCATTATCTTTCTCGGGGGACCTCAGCTTTGTGAAGGAATTTGTCTTTAGGAGATAGCTTGGCCTTTTTAAAGGGATCTGGCCCCACAGGCTCTGCACCCTGTGGCGTCCAGTGAAAGGCCAAGTCTGTATGGCTTTGCCCAGAGATACGGTCTCAAGGCAGGGGATGGATCAGGCCTATCCCCTGTCCTCCCTGTGCTGGCTCAAACTAGTGATAACACCTGCTGTACGTCCTCAAAGTCCAGAGCAGGATAGTTGCTCTACAAAGCGGAATAAGTCAATATTCCAGCTTTTCTTTGCATCCAGCTTCCTTATCAACAGTTGTTTCTCCTCTTCTGTCTTTATCACAGCAGGGGATGCAAAATAAGGCAGCAGTGAGGGCTTAAAGTACTAAATGTGATATAATTCCACAAGACCAGACTACTTAAATTCACATTCATTGTATAAAGCAAAGTTGTCAACTCAAAGAGAACTGAGAGACTTGAAGGACAATTAAAAAGGTCAAATATATCACTTTGCCTTTCACTCAGTCATGTTTGCCAGTGCTACATGATCATATATATTCCCTATCTGACTCATTGTGTCCAATATAGTAATTGGGAGACTGTAATATATTGTCATGCACTCAGCTTTTCTACAGTGAATACTAGGATTCTCATTCTATTAGGGCTTACCCCAATAGTTGAAGACTCGATGCTTCGATGGGCGGAGCCTGATTCGACTGTCAATCTCACAGTCGAAGCTTTGCAGTGAAACAAGGATCATGCCATTTTGGTGATATGGGGGTGCTCAATATCTGATTTTACATAGAACTACCAGTTTTCTCCCAATAGGTTAATATACTGCCTATTACAATATACATTTTAATGTTTAATGCTGTAAATAAACATGTAAAAAGAATAAAACTTTCAATGAATGTTTTTAAAAGTGAGTAAATAAATCCAAAATTGTACCCCTAACCCTGGGTCGTCAGTGCGCATGTGTGAGAGAGAAACACTTGCTGAAGAGACTGTACCCCGGCTTCACTTGTGTTGTGCCGAGTTGTCCGCACCTCTTGGGACCTGACAAAGAATATTTTTATCGTTTTTAAATAGCTGGCTACTTGAAATAGACCCGCGTGTCGGCAGCACGGCATGCACGCAAAACTCACACACGACCGGTGAATGGCAGGGGAGAGAGAGAAAAGGGTCTTCAAAAAGCGTCAGTTTAGCTGGAAATTTACAGTGTAAGTTGAATAAATAGAGACTGCAGCTCTGCAGCTTCTCAAGATTAAATATTATATATATCTAAATAAATCCCCCTCTCACCCCTTGCGGGGTGGTATGTGTCATCCTCAAGTTCGGGTCCTCTCGGAGTTTGAGCGCAGTATCTTAGCTGTTCCTAGGGCTGCACTCTTCTGGACAGAGACCTCTGATGTTTTACCTGGAATCTGCTGTAGCCACTCTCCCAGTTTGGGGGTCACAGCCCCCAGTGCTCCGATTACCACTGGCACCACTGTTGCTCTTACTTTCCACATCTTTTCTAGCTGCCCTTTCAGCCCTTGGTATTTCTCAAGCTTCTGTAGCATGGCTAAATTAGTTATGAATTTTAATAAATTTATGAGAATTAATACCCAATTATGAATTTTAATATTCATAAAATCCAAAAAATATTCCTCGTTTCAGGGCACCACCGGAGTTGTTATAGTCCTAGAGTCTCCGGACCTCTTGGTAGCTTTTAATAATTATACAATTATTACTAGTGATCAGTTAGTTACTAATCGCTAATAATCTTAAATCAGTCAGTCAATCTCATATCTAAAGGGTCAATTCTCTTGGCAGGGACGTGGAAATAGGCAACACACACAGTTTCCTGATTACAGTGAATTTATTAATAACTAAAGTTAACTAAAGCGATTTAAATGGGAGGTTAAATACAGGGAAAATAAACAATGGCGGAACAATGAGAAATGGAGGTTCGATTGTGGGAAGCATTTGACTCATACAGCATAGGAGAACTAATGAAAGTAAGCTATGAGTTTAGGAGTTAAAGGAAATATTAACATTATGGGTCATCTCTGACCACAGAATGTTAGGTCTTACGGCTTGTCGACGGCCTGCTTTGGCCTGTTGCACGGGTCCCACGCTAGCTGCCCGGTCCTGGCTTTTTGCTAGGGATTCTCCGGGGTTCTCCGTGTCTGACTGAAGAAAACGCCGTCCTCCGTCTGGCAATTTGGCTGTTTTCAGGTTTCCTTCGTTGCCGCTGGCGAGACCACGTGGCTTGGTCTGACCTCGGTGAAGTTGGCTCGACGAACAAGCTTAAAATGGAACTTGGTCGTTCCTGAATTAGTCCAGTGTAACTTAGCGGACTGATAACTTTAACAAAACAAAAGAAAGAAATAAAATAAAACAAACTGAGGGGCAGATCAATGTCGCGGCACTTCGCGTGTGTAGCTTCAAGCGAACAAAGGCCTGTTGTGCTGGCCGACTCTTAGGCGTTGCCTGGCAAGGCACGCCGGACGCGTGCCGAAGCGTCCAGAGAGCAGAGCGGAAGACCAGGGCACGAGGGGAGGAGAAGAGCAGAGAGAGCGAACGACGTCGCGTGTCTGGTGGTTCCCCAGAGGGACTGCCTTTCTAAACTTTTAATGTCTAAAAGAAAGTGTATTTGCGCGTATTATAATCAAATATTTTCCACAATCAAACCTCAATGGTCAAACGGTTGTACCGTTCTAAGTTAAGCATTTGGAAACAGGAAAACAATTGTCACATTATTGGTCAGGATATTTATACATTAACGGCATTTCCAACGATGGTATGTAATACTTATTTCGTCCACTTGGGGGAGCTCAGGTTACATGAGGAAAGCTTAGATTAATTATTTATTCAGTTAATTACTAACTGTTATTCGTTATATAACAGTTCGTTATTAGTTATTCAGCCTTAAATTCAAGCTGGCGATTAAGAGTATAGTATGACATTTCTTTATCATCATTTCTAAAGGAATTTTGTGATAAAGTATTGTGAACAAGTATTGGTTACACATTAGATGACGGAGTGTCTTGCTGAAAATAAAAACACTGCAAAAGTAACTTATTTAGATTCTTTTCAGCACTAATATCAACAACAGATAGCAACAACATGGTAACATAACTACTTGCTCGATTGCCACGGTTACATGTGTGTGTGGGGGGGGGGGGCAGTTTTGATAGGCTGTTCAGGGAAATGCTAATCGCTGGTTAGTGTCCCTTTTGACAGTTTAACAGTCAGGCCCCGCGTTATCAGCTTCGGAATCAAAAAGGTGCCAGTTTTACGATCAACTGCCCAGGCATAACACTTAAAGAAAGCAACTTTCCACCCCCCCTTCCGTTGGGGTCTCAGCAGTCTGTTGAAAGTTGATCTTTAACTCCCCTGCTCCTCTCTGGGAGAGGAAAAGAGGAATTTGGAGTAGCTCCAAATTTATTTAATATATAAAATGCACAAATCCACACCGTTGTCCCACTACACTTCTCGTGTTCCTTCTTCTTGGTGTTGCTTTCACTTGGGATTGCCACATCTATCACTCCCACAGGATCTTAGCTTGGTCATTCTCAACTACCTTAGGAAGTGTCTTCCATGTTGACCTTGGGACTTCCAGCCCTTACTCATGGCAGATGTTCCTGTACACTATGCCAGCTAACTGGTTATGGCGTTCCATGTACGCACTTCCTGCCTGCATCTTACACCCTGCTGTTATGTGCTGTACTGTCTCAGGGGCATCCTTGCACAGTCTGCACCTGGGGTCCTGCCTAGTGTGGTAGACCCCAGACTCTATTGATCTTGTACTGAGTGCCTGTTCTTGTGCCGCCATGATTAGTGCTTCTGTGCTGTCCTTTAGTCCAGCCTTTTCCAGCCACTGGTAGGATTTCTTGATATCAGCCACTTCTTCTATTTGTCTGTGGTACATGCCGTGCAGCGGCTTGTCCCTCCATGATGGTTCTTTGTCTTCCTTGTCCTCACCCTCGGGTTTCTGCTGCCTGAGGTATTCACTAAGCCCTTCACCTTTGGGGGCCATCTTCATAATGTACTCCTGGATCTTTGTTGTTTCATCCTGGACAGTGGTCTTGACACTCACACCTCCCTCGCTACACTTGGTGTACTGTCTCAGGTCTGGATTTGGGGTGAAACCCTCCATGCATTGTGAGGAGCTTTCTTGTCTTGATGTCAGTGGCCTCTATCTCCTCCTTTGGCCAGTTTATTATACCAGCGGGGTATCTGATGACTGGAAGAGCGTATGTGTAGATGGCTCGGATCTTGATTTTCCCATTCAGCTGACTTTTCAGGACCTGCCATACTCTCTGTAGGTATTTAGCTGTGGCGGTCTTCCTTGCTGCCTCTTCATGGTTTCCGTTAGCCTGCGGCACCCCAAGGTATTTGTAGCTGTCCTGAACATCTGCAATGTGGCCTTCTGGTAGTTCAACCCCCTCGGTTCAGATCATTTTCCCTCTTTTTGATATCTATATATCTATATATAGATATAGATATATAGATATTGTGACGGACCCAGGTTTGCAAGATACACACAACAAGAGAGGTTCTTGATGATTTGACTCTCCTCCCTTCTCCTGGCCTGCCGACTGATTCTGTTCTGTTTCTTTTTTGTGTTTTACACCCATGCACTCCACTCACACATACATTGCATACATACTGATCTGACAGACACCTAAAATTGTATATTTTGCTTAATTTACTTATTAAAATATCTATTATTATTTTCAGACTATGTGGTTTCCCGATTTTGTCACTTACTGTTGAGCCAGGTTGTGACACATACATATATGTATATATATATATAGTATATTTCTATAGTGATTAATGAACTGTATAAAACGAATTATGCTTTTGTCATTTATTTGTAGCTTTGGCAATATTGTTGTTTTACATTCATGCCAATAAAGCTAGATTGAATTGAATGTGCTCCCCATACATCCAAATTGAATGTCACTATAGACAGAAATATACTGTCTGTACGTTTGTTTTAAGCCTTCAATTGAACACTATATTCCAGTGGGATTTTGCTGTTTCATTTCCCTTCTGTCTGGTTGTGCCAGACTGCAGGGTGTCTGACTGTCTGTCAAACTGTATGTCGTGTATATGCGTGTGTGTATGTGGGTCTCAAAGACACAGTACAAATCTGTCTGTGTCACAGCAACAACACTCCCTTATGGACTCACTCACTAACTGGGTTACTACGGATCACGGCGCCACTTTCTTTCACTGGAAGTCCTTTTATATTTGTCTTTTGGACTATCCTTTCATCCCTCTACATAGGAGTAAAGGCAAGTGCGTGCACATACATGCAAACATCATTCCCAGTAACACCAGACTAGTACATTACAATATAAGAAATTCTTCATGTTTTAATCTCTAATAGCACAACTATCTTTGCCAAATCATGCAAAAATAAAACAAAACACTTGCAGTTGCTTCAGTCAATGCTGTCTATCTGTAAATCTGAAGTGTTTCTGACAGTTTGGACAGTCCTCGGTGTATGTGTGGACAAATAGGTTATGAGAGTCCTAGTTATCTGCTCTACAATATTCGCCAAGATAAGGATTGTGTCGACTAGCTGCAGGGCTGATTTGGTGTAAAAGGTTAGCAAAGTCATTGCGATGATGCTGCTGTAGCATCCATCTTTGTGAGAGTAATGTGAGTGCTGTGACATTCTCCTGGTTTTAGTGAGGGCACAGAGAAAGATATGGTCTGTCAGCATGACGCAGATTGGTTGCAAGATGCTAAAGGTGGGACTCTGTAGAATGTGTGGCTCTGCACTCAGTGCCCCTAATTTGCATGAAGTAGTTGATATTCCAAAGTGGTTTGTAAAAAGATGTGTGAGTAAGAGATCCGTGTGCAGGCTACTGTAAGATAACCATTTACTAGCTTATATGCAAGAAAGCATTTGAACCCCCCATGACTCTCTAATCTCTCTCTCCTTCCCCGTTTCTTCTGCTCACCAGAAACAGATGTCCAAGCGACCTGCCTCCATTAACCAGTGCTCCTCTGGAGTATAACTCAACGCTGCTCCAGACCCTGCCAGACATCAGGCCCAGCCCTCACCATCCTTCTGCCCAGACGTGGGACTTGCAACGCGGACTCAGAGACTGTGACGGCAGGGCAACAAGCCAAGACTGGCTCTATCTTCATATAACTCCTGCTGGAGGTGGGAGAGTGCGAGCTGGACTCTGCCCATCCCTGTGCTGTAAGTGATCATTAAAGAGCTGGCTACTCTATGAGTAGTGGTGGAGGTGTCCTGTTCACTGTACTAGCTACTCCACTCAACACCACAAGGTTAAGTTTAATGGTGTCTTCTGGTTAGTACTGATACATCTGTCACTGTGTGAGTATGTTAGAGATCACTGTGCTCTGTGGCCCTGTTCTGTGCAGAGTGTGTCTTCCCTGACAGTACTAATCTTCAGGTTTATATTCAGTTTAGCGCAGATAGGACAAGAAAAGACATGTGAGAAGATAAAGGAGGTGAAGTGGTATGTTCTCTCAATTTAAAAAAAAAATCTTTTTGTCTTATTTCAAGTTGCTGAAGTTTCCCTCAAATGAACATGATTTGTATTAGAGATCAAGAAACAGAAGCAGAACAGAGCTGGGTAACAGGTTGATCCTAAGGCAATCTCAGTTAAGTCCCATCTGTCTGATTGCTGTGGATTGAATGTGACACAAATTTCAAATGTTTTATACAAGAGGCCTGTAGTTTGCTGCAGATAAACCTTTTGAACGGCACTCATTGCGCAGGACAGACTCATCCACATCGCATGTGTGCGGCCCTACAATTACCATCATTACATATGCCTGGTTTCAAGTACTGTACAGATTTCTGTGCAGATGTGAGCAGGTGGCATTTCCAGAAAGTGTATCAGTTTGGCAACTTCAATTCCTGAGAGATGTGATGTCATTTCAAGCATATCTCCTAGTTTGTGCATCAAAAAAATAAGGTTAGCACATGCTCTTAAGTATCTGGCCCCACAATCACTAATCAGGTGCCATTGTTTTCCTTCCACCACATAATCATCAATATTGATGAGGCATCATTTGATTACAATGGTGGTATTATCCTTAGAGTTAATGGCAGATGTAATTTTATACCCATCAACTACAACATAATGTTCTATTTCTTTTTCATCCTTCAATTCCACCGAATTGTTCTCGCTCCAGGTATTCCGGCAAATGGTGAATAAATTACTTTGAGACGCCCAGAAGCCTTTATGGTTTTTCATTGTTATTCATTCAGTATGGTTTTGGGTTTTATTTATCAATCTTTATTTTATGTTGGAAAATCATGCCAGATAATCTCAGGAACAGGCATGGGAGAATTAAGCTGCATGGTGCCTTGGTTGGTCCCCCCTCCCCTTCTGCTTTCCCTGTGTCACTTTCTCTCCCCGTGCCTGCCTCCCAATCCCCAATCTACCCCATTCATCAGATGTAAGTGATAAGCTTGGGGAGCACATGCAGAGGCACTATGTCAGCTAAGCTCTCTATGTGACTGTGTTATAATATAGTAACTGTCTCATATATGTGCCACCTTAAGTGAAACAATTCTAGCATCTTCTGCTTGTATAACGGACAAATATACTTTACAGCAGTGGTACCCAACCTTTTCTGTCTGACGCACCTCAAGTAGCTCTTCATCAATGTCATGTTCCAAATGTGTTCATTTTCATTAGTTTTAAATTGGATGTTATGTAACACTAAATATACAGAGGTGGATGCTGTTACAATAATTTTTACAATGAATTCTTTAGGTCAGTTTGGTCTATTTTGCATTCATACCTCTACAACTTGGTGTGGCTAGACATTTCAACCATTTATCCATTACTTAGAGGTAATTCAATCATTTATCCAGTACTTTCAGCTAACTATATGAATTTTTAATTCAGCAGCTGCTCAAAGTATAAAAGGGGCACATGTAAATGTAATCCTTGGTGATGCTTCTGTGTCGATACAGCAGTAAATGCTGTCACACAGTCTGAAAAAGAAACACAGAAACGACCATTTTAAGTTTAAAGGTTAAAGAATATTTTATTTGCACCTATAAATAACTCTGGCATTAAAAATGGAAGTCTTAACTTCTCTGTTATACAGAACAATAAAGAACAGCTGTTGTAGTCATTATTCAAAATCAACATGGCCTCTGTATGATAAGTATCTTATCGTGAGATTGCAGGTAATACCCAGCTCTAGCTTTAAAACATTGTGGGCTGACATAACGAAGGTTACGATATGGTAACCCTAGTTCTATTAGTACAGGTGGAGCCTAGGGTTACCATATCGTAACTGTAGCAAACCTAAATTTAGTTATGCATTTTAATAAATTTATGAGAATTAATACGCAATTATGAATTTTATTATTCATAAAATCTAATTTTATTCCTTGTTTCAGGGCACCACCGGAGTTGTTATAATCCTAGAGTCTCCGGACCTCTAGGTAGTTTTTAATAACTATACAATTATCACTAGTGATCAGTAAGTTAATAATCGCTCAATTATCTTAAATCAATCAGTCAGTCTCATATCTAAAGGGTCAATTCTCTTGGCAGGGACGTAGAAATAGGCAACACACACAGTTCTTGATTATATTACAGTGAATTTATTCTCTAACTAAGGTGATAAGAAGATGGTTGAATACCGGGAAAATAAACAATTGCTGAACAATGAGAAATGGAGGTTCGATTGCGGGAAGCATTTGACTCATACAGCATAGAAGAACTAATGAAAGTAAGCTAACGCTATGAGTTTAGGAGTTAAAAGGAAATCTGACCACAGAATGTTGCTTAGGTCTTACTGCTTGTCGGCCTGCTTTGGCCTGTTGCACGGGTCCCACGCTAGCTGCCCAATCCTGGCTTTTTGCTAGGGATTCTCCGGGGTTTTCCGTGTCCTCCGTCTGGCAATTCAGCTGTTTCAGGTTTCCTTCGTTGTACCTGGCAAGTGGCTTGGTCTGACCTCTGTGAAGTTGGCTCGACGGAAAAGGCTTAAAAATGGAACTTGGTCGTTCCAGTGTAACTTAACGGACTGATAACTTTAACAAAACAAAAGAAATAAAGAAAATAAAATAAACTGAGGGGCAGATCGATGTCCCGGCACTTCACGTGTGTAGCTTCAAGCGAAACAAAAGGCCTGTCTCGCTGGCCGACTCTGATGGCGTTGCCTGGCGAGGCACGCCGACACGTGCCGAAGCGTCCAGCGAGCCGAAGAGAGAAGAGCGAAGAGAGCAGAGAGAGCAGAAGAGCACGAGCGATGTCGCTTGTCGCTCTTTTGTTGCCTGGGGCGTGGTTCCCCAGGGGGCGTTTCAGGTTTCCCAAGGGACTGCCTTTTTAAACTTAAGGTCTAAAAGAAAAGAAATCTATTTGCGCGTATTATAATCAAATATTTTCCACAATTGAACCTCAATGGTCAAACGGTTGTAGTGTTCTAGGCATTTGGTAACAGGAAACAATTGTCACATTATTGGTCAGGATATTTATACATTTAACGGCATTTCCAACGATGGTATGTAATACTTATTTCGTCCACTTGGGGGAGCTCAGGTTACACGAGGAAAGCTTAGATTAATACAAGATCATCTCTCCTTAGGAACTGGGGAATATTGTTGATTCATCCTTATATTCAAACTGGCGGTTAAGAGTATAGTAAAACATTTCTTTATCATCATTTCTAAAGGAATTTTGTAGGAAAGTATTATGAACAAGCATTGATTACATTAGATGAAGGAGTGTCTTGCTGAAAATAAAAACACTGCAAAAGTAACTTTCTTTTCAGCACTAATATCAACAACAGATAGCAACAACATGTTAACATAACTACTCAAATAGAGGCAAACATAATCAAGTAACTAAAGACTTAATTAAACTTAATTAAATGCTTTGAGTCTTTGGAGACTCCAGTCTTTGGTCATCCAAAGTTCGGCTACCTGGATCATGTCACACTTGGGTGAGACAGGGGTTTTCTTTTTTGATGTGGTAATAAAACAAAGAGCAAGGTCAGTTGCCACAGAAACATGTGTGGGGGGGCCAGTTTTGATAGGCTGTTCAGGGAAATGCTAATCGCTGGCTTGTGTCCCTTTGTCAGTTTAACAGTCAGGCCCCGCGTTATCAGCTTCAGAATCAAAAGGTGCCAGTTTTATGGTCGGGGATAGCACTTAGAAGAAGCAACTTTGACCCCCCCCCCCCCCCTTCTCTGGGGGAGGAGAGAAAAATTTGGAGTAGCTCCAAATTTATTCAATATAGAATGCCCATATCCACACCGTTGTTCACTACATAACCTTCGTTCTATCTCACACAGTCTGATGACTGTCCGCCCAGCCGCGACAAGCCACAGCACACCACACCGACACGATTAGCGACAGGCCACCAGCCACGGGCCCAAAACCACCTCCATCCCATGCAATAGGGCAGTAGGCTACCCCTACTGCCTTATCGCTTGGGATGGTCACTTGACCAATAGGGGTGTGGCATGACCAAGAGGGATCTGATTCAGCCAGATCCAAACACCCAGACTGTCGGTGTGAAAAGTCCTCCCCGGCAACTGGTAGCCTATGGTAGACACTGGCCTCTCTCTTCACAGATCCTGGGTGGGTGTTTCCTGTCACCAAAGCAAACAGTTCATGTATCAGTGCGTGTAATGGGGGCCGTTAGGGTGCTCATCGGACACAGCAGATGGAACCTCGCTTCCCTAGACCCAGGGTGGGGCAGAGGGTGGTAGGCATTCAAATGCATCGTTCTCGACCTGAATAAGCTCCTTATGTTCTTGGGAATGAAGGAGGGGTTCAGTCTTAACACTGCTGCACTGTGGTCACCACGAAGCAACATGCAGCTGGGATTAACCGACAGGGCGCATAGCCCCCTCAACCTCTTGGCAGAGGTCAGAGCAGATAACAAAGCTGTCTTAAGAGATAGCATCTTCAAGGAGGACTGCCCCAGGGGCTCGTAAAGATTTGACCTTAGAGCCTAGTGGCACACTAGTGGCATGTCCCACTGGGGTGCAGTTACACCCTGAAGAAAACACTTCAGGAGGGGGGTGCGTGAAGATAGGTCTGTCGCCAAACCCCCTCATGACAAGAAGAGATAGCTGCCGCATACACCTTGATGGCTGAGTGTGACAGTCCCTTCTCCATCAGGCCTTGAAGGAATGAAAGGATGGATCCCATTGAGCAGGTTATGGGATCCACGTAGCCCATCCACTTAGCTTTGTAGCAGGAAGTGGTGGAGCCCTCGCCAGCCCAGCCTGTCTCAACCTCTCCCTTTCATAAGCCAAACATGGAAAGGTTGGCCGAGCACCGGCAGCATGCCTGACTCCTGTGACAGAGCTCCCCAGACCTGAGGCACTCCCGAAGCAAGACCAGATCTCCTTTATTCCTTCGGGGTGTAGTCTCCACTCACTCGGCGGGGGTCCGCCCCTCGACATGAGGTCGGCCCCCCTGTTTTCCATGCCTGGGATGTGAAGGGCTTTAGAGACAGTAGGAGCTCGGATGCCCACATCCACACCTCCACTGCCAGCGTCAACAGAGCCGCGGATCGGACTCCGCCCTGTCTGTTAATGTAAGCCACCATTGTGTGGTTGTTGGTCCTTATCAGCACATGTATTCCCAGGGCTTTGAAGTGCTGGAGGACTAGGAAAACCACCTGGAGCTCTGCACCAGCGTTTGTGCCTTCTGAGGTCCAAATGCAGACTGGTGAACCAGCGTTGTAACTGTCGCAGCAGGCCCAGCAAAACCACCTGGTGGTCTGCTGCCATGAGACCCAGCAGCTGCATCACTGACCGCACCTTCCCCTGCTGCAGTCTGTGGACCGCTTGGAGGAGCGTTGTCTGTCTGAGTTCCAACCAAGAAGCTCTCAGGCTGGCGGCATTGAGCACAATCCCCAAATACTCTGCCTCCTGGCGAGTTCGGGGAACGCTCATCTCCCAGTTGATCGCAAAACCTAAGTTGTTCAGGTTCAGAATCAACTGGGCTGTGTGGAAAATGGCCCAGCTTTTTGACCTGGCCGTGACAATGAGGTTGTCTAAATAGAAGAAGACCCTCATGCCGTTCCCACAGAGGCCGTAGTGCCGTGTTGACGCACTTGCTGAATGGCGGGGGGCCAGCGAATATCTGAAGGGGAGCCTGTTGTACTACCCCATGGAAGGCGAAATGCAGAAACTTCCTGTGTTTCCTCACGTGAAAGTAGGCATCCTTCAGGTCGATAGTGGTGAACCAGCTCCAGCAGTTTCCTGAGCGTCAGCATACGGAACGTTTCCTGTCCGAAATGCTGGTTCAGATAGCGGAGATCAAGGATGTGTCTGTAGCCTCCTGTTTTCCTTGGGACTAAGAAGAACGTGGAGTAAAGATCCTTTTGTGTGTTGTGAGCCGGAACGACAGAGACCCCACTCCTGAACCGGCTCTCTGGACCCAGTGATTCTCTGGACGTGGTGATTCCGCGGGGGTTCTATGGGTGGATGTCGGCACTGCCAAAGGGGATCTAGCCTGTCGGCGAGCCCACCTTCCCTGCTCTGCAGCAGCAGGTGACGGCTGAGCTGCACCTTTTCTTCTTCCAGCCTTCGAAACTGCTGGGTGGCGGAAGAGATCGACCCGAAAAAGGCCCTCTGTGGAAATGGGGGCTCCCGACAGCTCCTCCCGATCCTTTCCATTGTGCAATGAGGGAAAATGCTCTTTAGAGACCATAGACACGGCCGAGGTGGAGGCGGTTGAAACAGAAGCAGCCGACGTAGAAGACCAGCTGTCATCCTCCTCAGGCGGCGGTGGGGCAGGTAGCGAGTGTAGCACAGGCTGAGCTGGAGCTTTCACTAAGCAAATTTCAGTGGGCAATGTGCTCAATGCTCGTAAGTTCTGAAGGACATTTGAAAGAGTCTCTGGCTTACTTGACACAGCTCTGTAAAAGCTGTCACTAAACGTGTGATTGGACTCTTGGAAATGAAAATTAGTGTCCATATGTTTATGAATGCGGATCAAACGCCGGGATGCACACACACAGCAGCACATGCTTTATTGTGAGCATGTGAAAAAGTGTCCTTATAGGCTAATCAATTTGTTTAACAAGGGAGAAGAAAAATGTCAGCCGGACTTTGGTATCGACTACTCCCATGGGAGTCCCACACTCCGACACCGACTGAGCTAAACGTGCACATGAGTAGGCCTATCCAAGGGTTTGAAATAATTTGACTGAAATAATGTTCTGTTATCGGTGAGAACATTTTAATATTGTTATGTTCTTGTGAGTTATTATGCACAATATGCTAATGTGTTTGTTTAGTGCTGTATGATGTATGTATTAAATTTCACATTGTATGTAATTGTTGCGTATAGGATAGCCAATGCTTGTGGAATAAACCATACATGTGGGCCATGAGAGCTCGTTATCCGTGAGTTAGGTATGAAACGGAAGTTACCTAACGAATGTTGTTTTTATTTGTATAACTAATGTATCTATCTGTGTATGGACACATTGTTTCGTGGTTAGCACAACTGATGTGTAATGTTTACTGTGCAGAGTTGTAATTGTTTTTTTTGTCCTCTTAATAGAGGTGCCACTGCCGTATTTTTGTAACCGTTTATGCCGTTTTATGTGCCAACTTTGGGCTGCATTCCTGTTGTATATGTAATAGTTGCTGCATCATTGCCACGTGTATGCAGAAGTAGTATTGAGTTTCTATTTTTGACTCAAAGAAGACCATTTTATTTTCACTTTTTTGCTTTTGTACATTCACCAGTTACTTCAGTGGAGCGACTGCATTTTTGCTTTATTTTACATAAAATTACCAGCCCTGAAGGTGGGAAAACAATAAAAAGAAACCCCACAAATCGTATTTGAAGATGTGTGTGTAACTTGTCCCGGCTTCATTTATTTTACAGACACTGACATTTTTAGATTTATTAGAGACATTATTGAGTTTATATAGGGGTTAACTGTTGTAAACACTATTGTTGCTGTTGCAGAAAAAATATTAATATTTATGTCATACATATGTCATATTTAAATCTATTCCAATTCTATTCTGAATTTAATGATCATTTTTAAAAGGGGTGATAAGTATAATTCAAAGGTATAAGTATCATTACATTACATACAGATCATTATTTTTAACACAGCACACTACATTTTTACTGTAACAAACAAGAGTTCAAAGTATACATAGTTTTTAGTCAAATTATATAAAATACCAGAATGAAGTGAACAGAGCACTCATCTTTGTTATATTGTGTGTTGAAGTAACATTAGCTGTCTGCTAACTGTTAGCCGGCAGCTAATGTTTTTTATGCAGGCTACACACAGCAATATAAACAACTGTGCATGCTCTCTTCACGTCATTCTTGTAAAATACACCCAACAAAAAGCACACTGCTGCAAACCTCACTTACCGGTGGTAATGAAGCTGTCCTGAAGGTGATCCTGAATTAATAAAAGTGTCTGAGCATGAGGGACTCACTAGATCGGGCAGGCTTTCACAAAAGGGCCTTTACAAGAAGAAGAAGAAATGAATAAAATAACTTTCGCTTTGACAAAAGAGCACTTTTAGGCATCAAAGGGGCAGCTCCCCCCCTGCACATGCATGCTATCTACTTTAGCAATTTGTCCGCTACTGTTACTGTAACTAACTATTTTACATTTACTCTAACTATTCTAACTTTTTATTCATACATTTAGTTATCTATGACATCCGTTTAGCCATATTTTTTATATTTTTTATATTTTTTATTTTTCTGCTTGCTTGCTAACTAGTTTCAAATCACAACACATATTGTATGGGTGTTACAGCTGACTCAATATGTGGATAGGTAATTTCATTTTTTTAGCTATATTATTCATAGCTATGCATTTGTATTGTCAGGTGTGATGAAGAGAGACAAAGACAATAAAAGACAAAGACAGAGTTAATAAATCTTCAATCAATCAAAATTTATTTATGGAGCACTTTAACAGCAATCACGAAGTTGCACAAAGTGCTGTACAAAGATTAAAAGCAAACATATAATGTATACAGTTAAAAACACTAACAAATGAGTTCCTCCAAGTGTCATCCTCAAGGGTCAAAAGCTAGACGGAAGTCTAGTCTATACTAGTATACTGAGTGTATCTCTGCTACTGTTCATTCTGTGGAGTTCTATCGTATTCTAGGCTTACTTGATAAGTCTCAAAAAACCCACACACAGTGAATTTGACAAATGACAAGCAGTTTGTAAATGCAGTTGCAACACTTTGTACATAAATAAAATCATCAACCGAATATGATTTTGATGAAAACTGCAGATACTTTTTACATACAGTTGTGGATTTCTATTACATTTATTTAAAACAAGAAATATTTGTGTGTGCATCAGAAACAGATTTGTGAACCTTTTATTTTATTTGTGTTTTATTTGTTTTACATTTATATAACGATAAATATTTTGTTGAACATTAAAAAACACATTTGTGGAAATCATATATATAAATCCCAAAATACATTTATTAATCCTTCTGTGTGCATTCATTATAATATTTACACTGAACCGAGTTCTTAAGTCGATGGACATACATTAAATCAAACAGGACCTTCGCTCTGCAGCTAGAAAAAGAATTGCCTTCATCCTTTCATTAGACACTTTATCTAACTTCCATTCTTCTATTTATCTATCTGGGAGAGCATTCATGTGTCACTTTCCTTATCCTTGGAGACGAGCGTGGAGACAATGGTTCCACTGCAGCATTTCCTCTCATTCTGTCTCTGCTCAGCAAAACATGACGGAACAAATGAACCAATTAAGTGTGCTGGTGTGTGCTGTCCCACGGGGGCATCTAAGGAACTGAGACGGCCTGATTAGCTCAAAGGTAGGCCTGACTAGAGACAGCCAGCTAAGACAACTGAGTGAGAAAAACTCCCATAATGTGAACACACCACTTGACAGTGCAAGTGTCGTCTTTGCTTT
>NW_024042291.1:0-21946 GCF_014851395.1 Micropterus salmoides
CCGCCGTCAGAGTCCCATCAGTGTATCAGGAATAGCGCTGACGGACGGGTGCCTCGGCCAATCGAGGATGGCGGCTTTTTTACACATCCCATCCGGCAGGGCGGGGTTTGCGGCACTGGTGAAGAGGAAATGCGGTGCTCTCGCCGGTAGACAGCGAGGCCAGTACGCAGAGCAGTTTCCACCCGTAGTGACAAAAAGGCCCGGGTGCTGAACTGCTGAACCGTGTGGCGTAAAATGAGCCTGCCTCTGCCTGTAGAGTCCGCCTCACCACATCCATTCATTACTCAGCCTCAAGCTTTAAATAAGCTGTTAATTGAAGGGACCCGAGGAGGAGCAGTGAGGAAGGGCAGGGTGTAAAACAATACCCGGGACTCTACTACCATGTGTCAAGATGCATAATGAAAACTAAAACCCGTTAGTAGTTAGCCTGCAGGTTTTCACGCAACATCAGCTGATTGCTTAAAATGAAAGCTCTAGCATATCGTTGGAAAACTGCAGTCGTCTTTGCACTCACAAGCAATACATGTGAAAATGCAGTAGATGTGGCTACATATACTCACTATGTGGACTGTAGAACCAGACAGCATGAAAGGTGATTATACTTATGTCAAGTAATGTGCTAATCCTACATTTTTTATATTACTGATTACTGCAACTTTAACAATAATTTATGGGCCTACTTTTACACAAGGAGGCTCACACTTTACACAGAGTTCATCACATCAATGTATCATGTAATTAACATTGCATAATCAGGGAAGATTACAAAGATCTAATTTAACAAACTGCTGTAGGTTAAAAGAGGTTGCTTCCCACGTGGTCTCGAGAGCTCAAATTAATGGAGACACAAATTTAACAAATATGCACATCTGCAGCAATACCAAAGATATCGGACAAAGGTGACAGTTTTACACCACACTGACCCCAGTATGTGTGACTGGATGACTGAATAAGTGATGCAAAGATCAGGATATGAAAATAGAGTGAGCTTTGAGACACACACACACACACACACACACACACAGATTCATTAGGGACACGTTATCAGTGGTTCTCAGACAGATATGGGCACACCCAGTATATTATGCCACTGGTCTGAATTTTGGTCCCGCGGAGACAGACAGGAAACTGTGAGTGAGTATGACAGTTGCCTAATATCCTTTTTCCTTTCACCAAAATGTTAATAGTAATATTAATATGACCCTAAGAGGGATGTTATCACACTAAGTTGTCTTATGAGGGGTTGAATTCAACAAACAGGCCAGGTTATAAAAGCGGAGTCTATCAAAATGAACTACATGCATCTGGTTTTAACAGTTACGCTTTCTCTTACAAGTGGTTGGAGGGTGTGAAATGAATATCAGAAATTGACTGTGTATTGTGATACCTTCTAACATTGTTTACATTCCACAAAATAAATGCTGTCAACTATGGTGTATCTGTAATTCTTTCTAGTGGGTTCAGAAGTCACAATGCAAATGGGAACATACGGTCTGTGGTGGTCTGAGTGCCTTATTTATTACATGTTATCTTCAGCATTCAAAATGTTATACTCAGAGCTGGTGTATTTTATTTTACACTTCAAGTTGACACTCCTGCATTCCCTCTTTTCTGTACATAAACAAAAGTCGGGTAATAACTGACATATGCAGCCATTAAGCATAACCTTTTCTCAATTTAGATAAGCTCAAATGTAAAAAACAAGCAAGTGCTTTCAAAGTTGGTAGTGTCTCAATAGCATTTATATTTTTGCAGCAATTTTTAACCATACGTTTTCTGCCACAGCCTTAGGTTAACAGTTTGTATAGATATTACTGTTTCAAATATCAGGCCTGCCTGCTGGACTAACACTGTTTTCCTCATATGATACGCATTGCTGTAAATTAAATCTCTCTGTGTAAAGAGGTGAAAACAGAATAAAAAAAAAAAAAGTGCTCCCCTCTGTCTGAAGGAGCCAGTTGAGGTCAACATAGTTCCTCCAGTCACATCTTTAGTCTAAACCCATCCTCCTATCAATAAGTTCTTTCCTTTTTTCCTTTGTGCCCCTCTCCCCTTGGTCTAAGTTACCATTCTCACCGCTGTATTTTCATACATTTTTTCCCCAGTCTTTTTTCTTTCAGTCATCAAGTTCCAGACCAAAGTGGCTGTAGAGATCTCGTGTGGTGGTCCCCCTCAGAGCAGCTGTAAGACATGGAAAAGTGGGGGTTAGGCCCCTTCAGCAGATTACAGGCTGAACTCACTCTAGTCTACTTTTCAAACAATCCTCAAAACACTGAACAGGCCAAGATCACAGTACCAAACAAATTAATCACTTTCAACACAAGGCTTGAGTGAAAAGATGTTATACAGTAGCTTTAGCAGCATCAGTATCAATTTCATTGCAGCTTAAAATATATAATCAGCCTTTTCCCCTCATATTAACCCTGTTGAATCATAACTTACAGTAGATCATGTAACATATTTTACGAAGCCCTACTCGATAGATCTCTATCTAGCCTCTCTTACATCACACAGAACCAAGCCATGCTGAGCTGAACCAGGCTGAGATATATCATTGTTTTGACATGGTTTTGTCAATCACCTTTGCCTGGGGGGGCAACACCCAAGACTCCACAATTATTATTACATGTTATGTTACAGTACACAATTTTGAATTGAAGTATCCTTTCAAAATTGCACTTATCCTGTCTGGTTTCCTTCACAGCCATTTCAGTTAAGAAAGTACTATACCTGAGTACTGTTGACTATAAACAATAGAATCTTTCAGGAACAATTAACAATGAATAATGAATAATCGTTACATAAAACAATGATAAACTATGTTTTAGGGCAACTTTCTCATAGCTAAACTCCTAGGTAATAATTAAATCTCTTTTAAGTGGTGAAATGTGAAGATTTTAGACTATATAGGCAAAAATATATCTATATTTCTAAGGAGGAGGATGTGACAATGACTTCAAACTCGACTGATAGACAGACGGACATGGTGAGAGACAAAAGGACAGTTGTCTTTAGGAGGGTACTGTAGGCCATCTCCTCTCGTCTCTTCTCTCACTCTACAGCCTGCCCACTACCTCCTCCCTCTCAGAATAACAGTACACAACAGCAACTCAGTGTTTAAGTATAGGCTCTTTGTGAAAGTGTGTGTTTGAGAGAAAGGGAGAGAGACAGCAGGAAGGGGTAAACAGCGTGTGTTTCTGTTTGACAGTTTGTGTCAGTGTATGCATGTGTCTACACGTGTTTGCTGAGATTGTACTGTATGAGTGTGTGTGTGTGTTTGTATCTAAGTGATGTGAAAGACCCCCATTGTGTCAGAGGGGAAACGCTACCTCCATTCACTAAGAGGTCATTATCATCCTGACTCTTCACTGTACTGAGAGAGAATTTAAAGAGATAGCAAGCGTTTAGCTAACCATATGGAGAGATTGCCACGTTTTTTCCCCCTACAAACTGCAGAAGTGGGAAATAAGTGATAGTAGAGCATCTGAGTAATGTATAACTATCCATGTTGTTACTGTGTTCATATTCCACAAAGATCAGGAGATTTAAAAGGGGATGTCCAGATTTTATTTAACACCACACACACATAAATGTGCATGTAAACGTAGGTAAAAGGTTATGTTTGTTATGATACATACACAGACCATAATGTCACTTGGCTGTGATTCACCAAAACTTCCCTAACAGTGTGAAATGCTTGAACTTCTCCACACTTCCTGAACCTCATGCAGTTGCAGCACATGCACAGAAATATGTTTTTAAGACGCAGGCACACGCTTTACCCCATTGTAGCCTATTTCCTCATACCGGTGTGTCTCCCAGACATACAGTAAATTCATCAGTATTTGATGGTTTTAGACAGTGCTATGCAGTGCCAACACCAATCTCTGAGAAAGAACAGTGATCGGGTCTACAGCCTGCACTCGTTGTATAAGCTGCTATCAGTAATAGCACATAGCATAGGTATGGCAATTTCAACTAAACTAAATTAATATTTCTGTCATCACATGATGTATGACAACAATGCTGAGCAATATTTGCCAACATATGACTGGACACAGAAAATCAAAGGACGGCTGGTTTATTTAAGCTGGATGAGGTGGGAACCTAAATATAACCAAGATTGTCCAAATAACAGAAGCACTTCAACCAGTGACATTTTTCTGTGTGTGTTAATCTAACATAATCAGTGTTGTGTAAATACTGTCTGAAGTCAATTGAAAGGCTAGCCCTGGCTTTTGATTCAGCCTTCAGAGGGAAACAGAGACGCCGCTCTGTTGCCCTCTGGTGGCTGGCTGTACTGTGGAGCAACTTCCATCCATCCCTTGTCAACCACTTATCCTGCGTACAGGGTTGCGGGGGGCTGGATGCTATCCCACTGACATCGGGCGAAAGGCGGGGTACACCCTGGACAGGTCGCCAATCCATCGCAGGGCATGGATCAATAAACTGTAATCATACCATTATGTTTAGTTTCCTTCAAGCTATTGTTGCATTACCTAATCAGATGAGAGCTTACTGAAATGTTTCCTTCGATGATAGATAGATGGCATGACTGCATATCGATTGTATGAGCACACTCATTTTCTCCACAGACAGCTTTCTTAGCTCTAATATTTTAATGGTGCATACCGATCAACATACCTGGTATAGATTGTGACAACAACAACAACTTTATATGACCGTGTGGTAAATCTGATGTTGTCTTTGTTTGAGTATTAACAGTCATCTCAGTCACTGAAGTTGTTTTTAACCTCTGTGCAGTTTGTTTTCTTTGGTGCAAATCACATCAGAAAAAGACATTGTTTTATGTCCGTTTCAGTAAATTAATTTAAAGCTAATTTGTTGCTGTGCCTGCAGCAACCTTGCATGACAAAACACCTTACACCTGCCATATTTGGGATCCAGTCTAGTGCTAGTTGGCGAACAACCTTTAGTGGTTATTAGTGTTGTAATTAGGGCCGCAACTAACGATTATTTTCATTAATGTGTTGATAATTTTCACAATTAATCGATGAGTTGTTTGGTCCATAAAATGTTAGAAAATTGTGAAAAATGTTCATCAGTGTTTCCCAAAGCCAAAGATGACATCCTCAAATGTTTTGTTTTCTCCACAACCCAAAGATATAGATAGATATTCAGTTTACTGTCATAGAGGAGTAAAGAAAAAAGAAAATATTCACATTTGAGAAGGTAAAATCTGAGAATTTGGAATTCTTTTCTAAAAAAAAAAAAAAAAAAAGGAGACTCAAACAATGACTCTGTTATCAAAATAGTTGGTGATTAATTTAATAGGTGACGACTAATCGATTAATCGACTAATAGTTGCAGGTCTAGTTGTAATTGCGTGGCTTTTTCAAGGCATGTACAACAGTACACAACATAAACAAATCTGTTATCACTGATATATTATTCAGAATCTATTCTTGAACTTGTGACTTGTTTCACTGCTGGTTAGTTTAGTTCAAATTTAATTATACTTGAAAGGAGAAGCCTTGACGTTTACATGTATACTTTTGTCTTCACATATAATGTATCTGACCCACAATATTCACTATTAAAAGGTATCAAATTAAAACGTTTATATGAGCATTTCGCTTACCAATACGGCCCAGGAGTGACTGTCCAATGTCTTTTATGTCATTGTATTCATGCAGCATATCAATATGATGCTCCAGCTCCTCTACTCTGTATCCTCTGGAGAAACACACACAAACTGGTCTCATACAAAAGCAGATCTTTGCAAATGACAGTCAAAACTATGTGCAGGCAAGCAGAGCACACATGCATTAAAGGTATTACAGGGTATTATTTGTGGGGATCAACACTACTGATGATCCCCTAAGGCTAAACTGAGTCATCAACACTACATGCTTAACCTCAACCCATACTATTCAAGTTGGACCTCAAAGTCAAATACAGGACAAGACAAATACACACAGCTGTACTCACTCAGCCTCCAGCTGTGCTATCTCTGTGTCCAGCTGCTCTCTTCTCCTCTGTAGCTCTGCCACCTCCTCTGTGGGGCTAACTTTAGCACTCTCAGTTACTTGAAGCTGTGAGGTGTAAAACAGACAACCATGGTACTCGGATGCACATGTGGAATGACATATAAGATTTATAATAATAATAATAAATTAGATTAACATAGCGCTTTTCTAAATACTCAAAGACGATTTACAGAGGGTAAGTATGTATGTGTGTTACAAATAGACAGAGAGGATGTTTACTTACAGGTGATTTGAAGTTGGTGTGTACTCTCTTAAACTTTGAGAATGGAGTTCTAGGGAGAGAGGGTATGAGAGGATATGTTTCACTTGATGTATGATGTATGATGTATGTATGTATGAAATGTATAATGAATAAAATGTCTTTGAAGTGGCTGTTTACATGTTCCACTCAGTATTCATTTGCTCTCAGAAATTCCTAATAATAGTAGCAATAAAATCTGTACGGTCTGTGTGTATGCAGAAAGAAATTTAAAAAACAGGTTTGTTGTTACACACAAACACATGCAACAAACAAATCATATCACTTATGTTTTAAGTTCATTAAATACAATTCCCTGTAAACATAAATGTGGGATTTTAACTCTTCATTGTTTTCTAGCTATGGCTAAATAATGATAATTATTGAACCAAGGACTACTAAGATGATGGCCGCAAGGAAATATGCGGTCTATTGCATGATTTGTCATGTCTCGTTTATTCATGCAAAGAAGGTTAAACCAACTGGACTTGGTTGACGGTACATAAAGACGTTTCACATCTCATCCAAGAAGCTTCTTCAACTGTGTGTATTTCTCTTGCTTTTGGATTAACGTTATCTAATTTTTTATTTTTTTAATTGAACTGAATGAGTGGAACATACAGATGTGTGGTTACTGAGTGGCGTATTATGTGGTTAGATTTAAATAACAGTCGTTTGCTACTGTGGCCAACAAGAAAGTGGGTAAACTTTGACTTCCAGTGGAAAAGGCATATCGGAATTTCCCACATAAAAACCCTGTCAATATGTTATGATGTCCGAGGTTATCTAAAGACTTCGGTCTTTATTTAAAGCAATTCCGTGTAATAAAAAGTGGTTGAAAAACATTTATCTAAGCTTTGCAAAACAGCAGATGCAACGCTACTTAGTAGACGTTAACTGTATCAGCTAGCTAGCTAGCTTAAGGGCTAAACCTATCGGTTACCTTTTCAAAGCTCCTTTCTGCAAGTCGTTCCCTTCCGGAGTCGAAACTGGACAGTTATTTGCACTACAGTGGGTTTCAGCGGATTGCTCTGTGTTCATACTGCCTTGTGTGTTATGAAAACGTGTGTGTAATGGGCCATTTAATGCAATAAGTACAGTATTTTAGAGAAGTAGGAAGTTCGCAATTCGCGGCCGATGGTAAACTGACGCAGACTGAAACCGGATTGGTTCTTCAAACCGAGAGGCGGGGACTACTACCCTGGTAACAACCGTGCGAAAGTGGTGATTGGGATTCTTGTCATTTTGAAGGGATAGATGTTTTAGTTTCACAACAACTCAAGTTCTTTTTTTTCAGAGTATGCCAACCTATACTTGTATTTTGGTTATATATTATTACGCTTAGCACTTAGGTTACATTTTACAGTTTTTCTAAATTGTTTACACACCAGCCTACTTGAGAAAGAAAAAAAGTAGGACAAGACTGAAATGTGGATATAAAGAACATTTCCAGGGTCCACTGCCATACTGACAAAACATCCACCATTGTTTAAACAATGCCAAAGAATGTTTAATTTTGAGGGCATTGCCTTTTTATATGAGACTATGTCTTTGTCTTGAAGCATGAGTTAAATGTTTTGGATGAGTTATGACCTTTTGCAGGCGAGCTATGGTGTTTTGACAAATGCTCATAGAGATTTGAGATTTGAGATTTGTTTTAAGAAATGAGCCAAAGCAATTGACCAGAGTTCGACTAGAATGTGTCAGCAAAGCCACTTTCCTTATTGGACCACCAGATGGCGACAAAGTGCCACTTAAGTTGACTTCTTTCTTTCTGTGTTCATCGCATCTTCACCTCTCACAACACTCAAATACAGACTGTCTGTCTGAAGCAACCCACACACTTGTTAACGGAGAAGAATATTGCATAATCAGATGGTGTGGCACATATTCATGTGCTAATGATAAAATGAGGCTACTCTGCACTACTCACCAAACAAAGGTGACTCTCAGGCTGATTCAAAGACAACAGCGCTCTAAAACCGGTGGTAGATTAACAAAGCAAAAGGTCATGTTCAATCCTCAAAAACTGACACACATACTTTTCCACCACATACTGGAGCCAGAGCCTTTCCAGTACGGTTCACTGGCCAATGACCAAAGGAAGAGGAACACAGCAAAAGATTTAACTGAGAGAGAGAGAGGAGCAAGGAGCATGTGTTGGAAAGGGAGACAGGGTTTATAAAGAGAAGAGGGTGAGACAGAAAGAGAAAGGCAGACGGGATGTGTTTTCTAGGGTAGCTGGTGTTGGGGGGGTGGTACATAAAAGGACATAAAATCAAGTCCATTCTGTGTTGTGTCCACAGGATTCATTGATTATTTATCAGTTGTTATACTGAGACAGAGAGGGGGGGAATGAAAAATTCAGACAGGATGCATGGCCTTTTCTCCTTTTAGAAATTGCAAGATTACATACACTGAGCAGTAATGGCTCCGACACGCAGTCATGTGTGTGTGTGTGTGTAAGACAGAGAAGGAGAGATTTGTGGAGGATGGCAATTTCTGCACATCTCTGACCCAGCAATAAACACTTGTGTGTGTTACTCTATCGCATATTCAGTTTTGTTAATAAAGGACACAAGGTTGTGTGTTCCTTTCGTGTGAATGTACAAAACTTCCTGCAGTAATGACATGGACTCTGATGAAAGAGCCCCTTCCTAATGTGCGACCAACCTCTCAAAGCTTGGAGTGCCTGTGTTTATTTGTGGCAGTCTGGGTAATGTCCATACTGGTGATGAGGAATCTCAGGAATGCCAAAATAAAAGACTAAACTTTTGGCATGGAATATTGTGTACATGTTCTGTAATACACAGTATCATTACAGGAGTTAGCAGGAGTCTTAGTTTATACCTACTCAAGAACACTGCTTATTAAACTAATTAGTAGTCAAGGTATGCAGGTGGATGGGTGTATTATTTGAATCTTATAGGCTCATAGCTATACTCTATAGATATTTTTTTTTACAGCAGGCATTTGTGCTTGTCATAGGGAAAGCATAGGTGTTACTAAGAACATTATCAATGGCTCTGTTCGATTCAAGTGTCCCAGTCAGTCATGAAAGTGTGACAGTGCGCCACCAGCATGCACAATACCAGGACCCTGAAACTAAATCATTTATTTTATTATTTTTACATTAACTTTTCCTACTGTCCATCCAAGATGAGATATATAATCTCTCCAGTGAGTTCTAGTTTTCCTCCCAGTTGGACGTACATGGAAAACCTCCAAAGGAAGGTGCCCAGGAGACATCCTAATCAGATGCCCAAACCACATCAACTGTCTCCTTTCAATGCAAAGGACCAGGGGCTTTACACCAAGCTCACTCCAGATGTCCAAACTTCTCAGCCTATCTCTAAGGCTCAGATTTGCCACCCTACAGAGGAAACCAAACCTACGGATTTCTACTTGTTTCCATGATCTCATTTCTTCCACAGCTCATGACCAGGTGAGAATAGATCAACTGTGACATGTCAAAAATGTCTTTGTGAAAAAGACCTAATGTGTTTTGTGTGCAGCCTGTCCTTGACAGACAAACGTCCTGTAGGTCGATTGTGCAGCAGCTTATTATGACCCATATTTACGTTTTTAGTTAGGCTCCAACCCTCTTTGTAAGGAGGGTGGTGGGTTGGATGGATGTGTCAAGTAAACTAAGGACTGTCACTCAGGAGACATAGGTTTGAGTCACATGTGAAAAAACTCAAAGTTGGAACATTCAAAGTTAAATTTAAAAGTTAACTAACATTTCATAGGTTACTAACATCACATTACTTACGTAATGTACTTATTTTAATCTTTTCCTAAACCTAACCAAGTAGTTTTGTTGCCTACACCTAACCAAACTACGCCGTTTTACAACTTTTATCATGTGTTAAACGTCATGTGACTTAGGTCATGTGCCTTCATAATGCACTTAAAGGGCTGTATGCCTGTCACTGGACTGGTACTTGCCAATTCTCGTACATATCAGTTTTGGGGAATGGTCATATGTCATTGTGGGACAACAACAACAACAACCTAATGATGGGAATTACTGTTCTTTGAAGGAAGCTGGCTCCAATCATTCACTTAATAGAGTGGGCTCATAGATGCAGACTCGTTTGCAACAAACACATCACTAAATGAACCTTTTTTGTCATTTAGGTAGGAGGACATGTTGGTTACCTATTAACTGTTTATTTGTGAATGTTTATATTAAGTCTTCATTGAGCTCACATTTGCATTTTTGTTTTTTTTCCCTTAATTTCAGATCCAGCTAGCTAGCTTTTTCTGAGAAAACTCCAACCAATGAGGAAGGCTGTGAGATTTAGTTGGAATCTCTGGAAAATGCTAGTAAGTTGACTTTGCATTAAGATTTTCTTTGGTCAAACTACTGTTTCTAAGACAAAGAATGAACTTTTACTTTTTTATTTTCTTGTGACATACCTAAGCCAATTTACTTTTCTATAGTGATATTCGGTGGTGTTTTTTGCACAAAATATACTAAGAAATGAACAAAGCAGGTAAACAACCACATTTCCAGTGTGGAAAGATAAGTTATTTTTCAATGGCGTTGCGTACCACAAACAAAACAGACAGAAAATAGCATCAGAAATCTATCTAAAATATGAAATCCATCTATTTGTCTTTTACTGTTGACAATCTAAAGAAAGTTTCATAACAGGGTTATATAGAAAAGCTGGATTTGAAAAGAGAACATAAGAGGTAGGAGGTGGAACAGGAGGCGGTGAAAAAAAGTAAGGAAAATCCGAGCAAGGGAAGGACAAGGAGTGGGAATGACAGGAGGGAAGAGGAAGGAGGGTGAAGCAGCAGGACAATAAAAGGAACGGAGGAGAATGGGCAAGAAGCTTTGGTTTGCGATGTTAGTTGGAAAGCCTCATATCTATCGCATTCATAATTCATGGAATCCCGGCCGTCCTCTGTACTGCATCTAAATTCCACTGTTGGGGAATTATGGCCAGAGACCATAAAATAGGCACACACACACACGCACACACACACACACACACACACACACACACACACACACACACACACACACACACACACACACACACACACACATCATGTAGTACTAGAGAGTAGGCTAAGGGAGACGGGGAGAGAGCAGAGAATCAAGAACAAGAGAAAGAGATATTATAAGAGATGCAGTGGACAGACAGAGTGAGAGAGGGGATGAATCAAAGCATTTCATAAAACATCGATAGACAGCTAAAGGCTGTGCTATGAGCTTTGCTTACACTGGTGGCAATTATGCTTCTAAATAATTCATATAGCATGCGCAAGGGTTTCTTTTTAAGATCCCTAAACGGCCATGGATTTAAACATTTTATTTCCAATTTTCCCGTGATAACAAGTTAATTTTTATTGTTTTCTTGAGATCAAAAGTTATTTATGTCAGTGTCTTGAATTAACGGAATAATTTTCTCGAAATCTGGAGATCATAAAACCCAGCCAACTATATCTCGTCATCTTGGGAAAACAACATTTGTTATTTTGAGATAATGACGTAAATAAAGTTCTCGTGATCTTGAGAAAACGAATAGAATTAACTTGTTATCATGAAATAAAATGTTTGAATTCAGGGCCAGTGAGGACTCCCGTACTACCGTACACAAACTGAAAATATGCAGAATGCACGCAAAATACACAAACACAAACTTCACCAGTAAAACCTACATACAAACACATATATACTCCTGTAGTGCACACATGCAAGCAGTCAGAAAATGTATACTTCAGACATCCATAACAGCACAAATCAGTGGTTTTATTGAAATACACACATTTTGGAGATCTTGGTGGAGAGCTGGTTAACTCTCAGAAGGAAAGACTTGTATTAGCCAGAGTGAAGTACTCTTAGATAAAAAGCATAGATTAGATAATAGATTGTTTGGCGGTTTTAGTTATGAGGCAGACTCTTGCTGAGCTGCACAATGTCAGTCGTGATGGAAGGATGCCATCACAGACCTCCAACCTCACTTTCACAACATGTCATTTAAAATAGCATTGACAGACCTCATTCAACGCATCAGGTGTTTTCAACAATGTTCACAGATGTCTTTTTGTTTGACAGGCTAGCAGTTGCTTGCCATGCTTCTAGTCTCTGAGCAAAGCTACAGCGTGCTAAACGTGTTCTCCACTGCAAAACTGAATTATCAGACATGTGGTCCTGGTACATGTAAATTATGGTTACTGTAAAGAGAATCAATAAAAACATTTGCAGCCAATTTGCCTTGTGGGTGGAATGCAAGTGTGACAATTCCCTGTTACAGTAATTCATGTAGAATTATATTGGGAGTTTGAATGTATCCACGTCCAAGGGAATCCATCATAATGTGAAAGGTTTTTCATGTCTGAAGCAGTGCTGTTGTATTAATGCCATCACAAAAGGTCTATTCATGTCTCTGCCAGGGAGGCCTTGGTTTGATATCAACTCCTCTACGCCTCCATCTGTCTGTGTATTCTGTGCTATGTGCTATTTCTTATTCATTAGCTGTGACTGATCTTTCTAATAACTACTTCTATTTCCTCTCTGAAATAGTTTTCAGTTGTGTTTCTATTGTGTGATTAGTCTTCTTCCCTCTCTGACTCACTCAGTTTATTGCCAGAATAAAGCTTCCCATTTTCGTTTCTTATCCTTTCTGCACGGGTGAGTTTTCACTGTGACTATCATCTCCTCGCCTCTAACCGTCAGGTCGGTTTATCGTCGCACTTAAGCATCCCATTCTTGTTTCTTTTCCCTTTCAATTCATACATTTTTTCTGTCATGACTCTCACCTCGTCGCCGCAGGGCTGACGGGATCTGTGTGCAAACAGACGCCTTATCGCTGTTACTGCGGTTAAAGGTTTGGCAGGCTTCACCATTTTCTCATGTTAAAATTTGATCTGTTGCAGTTTGTCAGATGTTTGACTTTGAACATAAAAGAAAAAAAAACATGTTAGTAGGTTCACTGGTTTCCAGACACATTTACACCTGTAACCTTTTAGAGAATACAACTGTCGCTATGCAATAACAATCATTTCATAATAATCATTTTCCTCTGTCAATTGAGATTATGAACAGATGTTGGCTTATTAGTGGCATCAACAACAAATAGCCAACATATACACCAAACAAATCAGAACTGGATTGCTGTTTTCAATCTAGGATAGCACACATTCATTTTTCTTCAGATATCCAAAAAAATCTACTTTAATCGGCAAACCTAATGGTCTAAATCCTGCAGTCTAGACATCAAATAAAATTTGTATTTTCTACAAGATTGCCTGCCGGGCTCTCTGTACGGCTCGGCTGTTTGTGGTGTGGTGCTCCGACCAAAGCATATGTTTCATCTAGCTGATATTTACCGTGCCTACAGCAATTGACTAAATCAGATAATCCCGGATGATGCACCATGCTTTTAGTTGAATCCACTGTTCAACATTTGGCAGCTAGCAGAAATACGGTCCTGTGGAGTCCTGCCTGCCCAGGGAATACATATTCTCATTACAGTAAATGTCTATGGATAAACCTTTGTATCAAGAGGCTTCACTTCATATTAAAGTATACACCACGCAAACATCTTTTAAAACGTGTAAATTACTTGAATTGAATGAATGACTGCCCAGGCTTGTCATTCAAAAACATTTGAATATGAATTTGAATCACAAGGACATTTTACTCCACATTTGGTTTTGGTAAAATTAACAGCAACAGCAAACCATATCAGAAGGAGTTTCACACCATTTTATTAGCAACAATGTGTGTGTTAGTTATACATTAGAAACAAGGACAGAAACATTTCTGCTGTACTGTACTGAGTCTGAAAAACCAGATGGATCATAAAATAAAGAAAGTAATTCAAATACTTCAGGGTAAAAGCAACACTGCATTTGAATAAACACTTGTAATAATAATAATAATACATTTCTCTTATAATTCTTTATGGCACTAAATGTCTTGTGCAACTGTCACATAGTTTCTTTTTAAAAAGTAAGGAAAGCATAGCATTGAGAACTGTGTGTATGTGTGCGTGCATGTGTTTGTGTGTCATAGTATATTTGCAGGGAAGCACATGTCACAAGAGGAAAAACTTAAAACAAAATCACTCACGTTTTGACCCTTTGGGAAAATAAATGAGCATGATTGCTGATAAAATCATCAGAGACAGAAAGAGAGAAAGAGAGAGAGAGGGCGTACAACAGCATTTACCATCCATTTTGAGGGGCGGGGGATCCAAGAGGGACAATCCAATCGGCTTCAAGCCCCTCACACAACCACTGGCATTTCTTCTTGAAACACAGCAGTAAATAATTTCATTCATTAAATGTGTGTCTTGTGTCCATAAAATTCAGCCACTGCTTCCTCCAGTCAGAATATGAGCCCTCGAGCCCAGCCGGTTTGCCAAGTGCAGAAAATAAAAACAAACGCAAGAAGGAATTCTCCGAGTACCTCATAGCACGAGCAAATATTCCTCAGTCCAACGAGTTGAGAGAAGAGAGAGGCTGGAGTGTATGTTACTGCCTGTTAAATATTTATAGATATGCCTTCAAAGGTGAATTAATCTTAAGCCAATGAATCCATATATCAACAAATCAGAGACAGCGCAAGGAATGCAGTCCACAAAATGAAACTTCAGCGAAGAACTATAATGAATATCACTTTGTAAAGTTACGTGACTGCCACCTGCAACTTGACTCTGTGGTATAGCATTAATCAGTAAAATAGACATTTACAAAATAGCTGCAAACCCACCTAAGAGTTTGTCGTATCATTTGGTTGGGTCATTCTTAGCACTAACATGAATTTAAAGGTAAAACTGACAGACGGAAACTAATACAATCCCTTCACCCTTTACAATAAATGTTTAAAATGTTATTGCAACCCACCACTGGGTTCATATAGGGGGGACAGATTGTGTTTAATTGTATGGAATATGAATTCTTGTATAACAATTGATCAAGTTATACACACACACACACACGCATACATGCATGCAAGCACACGCACACACAAATACAAGAACCCATCCCCCTTTGGCACCTGGTCCACCCTGCTGGCAAGAACACAGAGGTCTTTCTCTGCTGAAGTGTAGTATACTACATATTTATATGTACACTTTGTGTTGTCAGCAGATGCTCTGAGAAACCAGCCTCCCGTCAAACTGGAGGCATCTATGAAAGGAAAAACAAGCAGGTATTTACTTCTTCTGTGAGCCCTTTATGTCTTTAAAATATTATGGCCTATGTTAAATCTATGTAAAATGCCTGTGTGTGGCTGCTAAAACTCGACATCCTGCTTCCTCTTCTAGTCTCTCCACTGGTGGTGGGTGATATTTTATAATCTCTATAATCTGTAGATGGAGGAACAGACAGATCATCCCATCACAGGAGAGGGAAACACTGGACTTCTCCTAATAATATTTTGTTTGTAGCAGCTATGGCAGAGAGAAAATCCCTGCTGATTATGTCATTTTGACATGGCGGGAATCTGTCTATGTTTCATCCATGGGTAGAACATGGGTAGAGTCCAGAGGAAGTAGGGCTACACAAAAAATTTTAAAATCGTAAAACAAATTCCATTCTTATCATTAAAAAAGAGTTATTCAAAACAAAACAAACCAAGAAGTTCATGTTATTGATAACTTAACATTTTTTAAATACTTTGAACTCTATATTGGCCCAAGTGTAAGGTCCTGGACCTGAGCATAGTACCTTTGAAAATCCTGTCCTGAGAGCCATCTGAGTCCTCCATTCTGCAAGGAGGTGACCAGTAGAACGAGACCAGACTAGATCACCCCATACTAGACTGGACTAAACTGGTCAAGATGACAAAAACCCAGTCCGGCCTAGGCCATCCCACTTAATTTAAGCATAAACTTACACCGAGTTCCAGCCTCACCAAGCTAAACATCCGTACTGATGCTACAGCTGCGTGTGAACATGTCCCTCATGGTTACCGACCGGGCGAGGTTTGGTTTACGGTAGTTTGAAATGTTCACAGGCACTGGCAGGTCCAGATCCTGCTGCTGGACGCTGCGGTAGCTGATCCGGTCACCTCCGTTCCTCAATCCATCTGGTTGATGGTGTAGCTGCGGCTGAGGGGGCTGGAGGTAGAAAGGCAACTCATAGTGCGTACAGGATGGACAGAAGGTCTGTGAACGTGTTAGTTTCCTGGCCAGCGGAGGGGTGGAGAAAAGGGCGGGGCCATTTGGGATGGAGGAGGCGGCGGCCGTTGCCGCCACAATGTTATGATTGGAGTGGACTGGCGGGAGGCGGGAGGTAACTGCAAAGTCTGGCTCCTCCTCCTCCGACTCGGACTCTTCCTTCTTGCAGCAATAATACTGGTGGTGGGAGAGGAAGGATTGCGGGATATGGAGGATGATGGGGAGCAGAGACAAGAAAAGAAATGAGGGAGAATATTAGTGCAAACAGCATATCTCTCAAAATTTAGCCCCACATTATTTATCCATGAGGTGTTCTTCAACCCACATGACCCTAGATGTGCCATAACCGTGAAGCTGTACGCTACAGTGTCAGAAAGGCTTAGTCTGATTTCTGTGACAAATCCTCAACAATTTTGAACAGACTTGTATACAGAATCCACCTTTCAGTGGAGAATTTATGGTTGCTATTTCTGGCCCACAAAATGTAGTTTTCAAATGAATTCCTGGCATCATGCCCACAAATATGAACTATAATTTGGGGGTCACTTTTGATTTTACTGTGAAATATAAAAATCCTAAGAACTGTAATCAGCTCAAAGTGAAAAGGATCATATTATTTCCACTCTAGCAATTTCACCTTAGTTTCCAGTTGATCTTGGTAAATGGACTGCTTTAATTCAAGGTGCTTTATAATTAGCATCTCTGTCACCCATTCGCATGAGCTACCATAGAAGGCCCTAGTGATACCATTGTGAGCAATTTGGAGTTCAGTGTCTTGCTCATGGACTCTGTCCTGTCCCTGTACTCTGTTAGAGGCTGGGGAGCAAATGAAGAGCTACATGATAACAAGATGTTGCAAGATGTTGCTTTCCCCACATATTTTCTGAACCTTGATACGAAGGATCAGTCATGGTGTCAGTGGTCAGTGTTGTAATAAAGCTCAGTCCCACAGGTGTGAAAAGGCCTTTTAGTATTTAAAAAGTATGCAACTTTAAGTTGATTTTAGGTGTACAGTTACACAAAATTAAGCAAATTAGGGGAAGAAGTTGATAAATTAAAGCAAAAGTTTGACATTTTGGGAAATAAGATTATTTGGTTTCTGGCAGAATTAGATGAAAAGACTGATACAGTAACACCCTTTGTCTATAAAGTAGATAGCCGATAACCCTCCACGGACAGAAGCTGGTTAGCTTAGTTTAGCATAACATATCAAGATCTGCCCACCAGCACCTCTAAAGCTCATTAATTAACATGTTTTATCTTGTTTATATAATCTGCATAAAAACTGAAGTGTAAAAATATTTTTTTTTGTTGTCTTTTATTAAGGGGGTTATCTGCCTGACTATTTCTTGGCTCTGAGCAGTTCCCAGCCAACCAGAAGATCCTCCAGGAATTTACTGATCATGGCCAAGAAATGATCAGGCACATAAACATCTGTAAAAAGGCAAATCGTGGTTTTACACTTCAGTGCTGGTAGGTGGATTTTGTCACCATTTGACAGAGCCAAGCCAGCTGTTTTCCACTGTCTCCAATCTTCGTGTTAAGCTAAGCTAACTGGCAGCAGTCTGCAGCCTTATATTTGATGGACAGTGGTATCCATCTCCTTCTCATCCAACTCCCCACCAGAAAGAAATCGTAACTCAATTTCTAGTACATTTTTAATGTCCAAAGTCCAAGCAGGTTAATGCACAATGAATGTACAGAGCACAACAGCATAGAAAGATGGACAACACGATGACTATTTAATTAAAATGACCACAATGTGATTTTCTTTGTAGGAAATGAAACTGAAGTCTGTAACACTTCTAATGTGAGATAAGTTTCCATATAATGATTTGCTAAACTTTAAGACCTTGTAGACAAGTCTGGGTTCAGACTGGAGAAACGCTGAGGCATAAGTGCCGTTGAAAGCCAAGTGCTAACACATTTTTTGTTTACTGGTATGAAATGAAAAGTATTGGAGCTTATTGATGCTTTTATTTCTATTGTGTTGAAGCAATATTGGACATTTTCTATTCAATATAGGCTATGATTCGCCTGAAGTTCCAAATATGATCTGTCCCTGATTTGAGTCCCAAAGCCCAAGAACTACTGATACAGAAAGTGCACAGCCTCAGCTGTACTTTGTGTTTTAATGCTAATGAGCACATGTTAGCATGCTAACACACTAAACTAAATATGGTAAACACAGGAAACATTATTCCTTTTAAACATCAACATTTTGGCTTTGTCATTGTCAGCATGGCGACATGCTGACATTCGCATCAAGCTAAGGCATTGTTAAAGTACAGCCTCACAGAGCTGCTAGCATGGCCATTGCATTCTACTTTACTGTTGTTATGGATTTTATGGATTTCAAAGCAACTCACAGGCTAAGTTGGTGAAATTTGGTGAGAGGTTTCTACCATGTGCCAAGGAAAACATTTTTGTTTTAGGTGCTGATGCATTATATGTGGCCATTTATAAAGCGCTAAATGTTTTGGTTGGCAACCAAATTTTGATGACTGTGCACATTCTGAGACATCCTGCCAAATCTGATGACATTTCATGATGGTCAAATAGGTTAGTTACATGTCTACTGTCAACAATCCTTGTACAAAGCCCTAATATTCGCTTAACAGGCTTTGCGACTCCTCCAGATATCATGGCCACCAGTGCAGATTTCTAAACATTTTCTATAAGAATAATCAAGATAAGATAATCAACGTTGGCAGACACAGACAAAGAATGTAGCTATACTCATGAATTAAAATGTTTGGTTGAAAGAAAGCCTCTGTTATCCTTGGTAATTGAGGGTCACAAAATAATTCCACCTATGAAAATATCTATACTTATTATTTAACACCATCCTATGACTATCAACAACTGGTCTCACCTGCAGCCTACAGTAGCACAGTACTGCGATGATAAGGAGTAATATAACTGTCGCTAGAATTCCGCCAGTGATGACCACTGTCCCGGCTGTCATTCGAATGGCTCTCCATCAACACCCTGTGGAGAGCAAGAGGATGGGAGGAGAGGAACAAAGAGAGAGAAAGAGTAGAACAGAGTAGAGGAGAGTAGGGATCAAGTGAAAGAAGAAATGATACAATTCATCAGTACAGTGGCTTCATTAAGTAGATTATAACTGTGTGTCATCTCAGTGGTGGTTATTGAATTATCCAGCAGTTAGGAGACATGTAATAGAATCATCCTACAAATGCTGCTCATAATATAGGATCTCAGACAGAAAAAAAGAAGCGTTAGAGAGAGGGAAATCAGCATTCAATAGCAGAGCAGCAATGGAAATGAGTCCTGTAAAGAACACCATCAAAGAAATGAATGGATGTTGGGAGTGAGGAGAGCTGAAGTGACTGAGTAGGTAAGAGGAATAAAGACAGAGTGAGCGGTGAATTGACATGGAGCGAGAGGGAGAAAGAGGTCAAGATGAGCTGAGTAATGCGCGTAGAAAGGGGTCTGATAAATAGATGTGAAATGCAGAGACAAAATGATGGAGGGGATGGAGAAGGCGTGTGAGAGATAGATGTTGAGAGGTGAAGCATAAACAGAGGGTACATGGAAATGAAGAGGAGTGGATGGGGAAAAAAAGAGATAAAGACAAGCTGATTGGTTGACTGAGGAGATTTTGTGTTGCAATATCTTCAAGCCAAGCCCATGGTTGAATGACAGCAGATGTTTTATGCATGCATTCAGGACTCACAAATGCCTAATCCCAGATACTTTTGTTCATGCCCACTGCTTTAAAACTGCTGAAGAAAAATATCTTTAGGACTATGGTAAAATAGCAAAGTATAAACATTAAACGCAATCTATAAATTAGCTGATGTTCAGTTATTCAGTAAATATTAAGTACTATATGCCAAAAACCTTAGACATAACCTTTGCAATAGTAGTAGTAATGAAGCTGCAAACACAACAGTTTAAAACACTAATGTGTTTTTTGTATTATTACCAGCCCACATAAATAAAATATACAAACAAAATGTCTGTGTTTAAAAGAAGGCTGAAAGGTCAGACTGTAAAAGTGATGTCAGTACCAATTAACTGAAACAGAAAATCAAACTCAAAATGAATACAGCTGCCTACTTGTTGTCCCAGCAGGTAGTCAGTGATGCATGGTTCACTACATGCCTCTGTTTTAAAATATAAAATAAACTGCATGTACAACATACACACAAAAACACATTGACTGAACATCTTATGGGCAGATGTATAACAGGTAGTGGAGAGAAATCCATGGTCAGTGCTTATGCATTTGCACTCCTGCTTCCTTAGTCATATGCATCTCCTGATGAAACAGGGATTTTTAAAACCAAGACCAAGAGAATATCAGACAAAGGAGAGATTCAGTGTGATTCAACAGTGAGCAGATAGAAAAAACAAAACAGACACCAGAACAGAAACAGAATATTGTGAGCTAATACGCAAAGAAGTCAGAGAGAAGGATCACGACCTTGATGTCCTCAGTTGCATCAGGAAACATCCAACCAGACAGCTGTGGGTGACCCGTGAACTCTGTCTTCAAATCAAAACTCACAACAGAGAATTCTCTAACTAACTATCTATCTTTGCAAAATTGCATGTTTCATTTGTAGTGTCTGTGGCTTTAGCATGCTGTCCTATAATGTGATTCATAAAACCCAAGCCATTTCCTTTTTGTAATCTACATGAGACTCATTTATTTAGTCTTTCCTTCACAGCAGTTTTACTTGTCATATGCAGATGGAAATGACTGAGGGTGAATGCTACAGTACAGTAAGAACATCTGCAGCAATATGACTGACATGAGAATGAAACAACCTCATTCTCAGTTTATTAGATCAGTGCTTCCCTTTAATTACCCTTTTCACTCTCTACAGCAGCTAAATTATCGGAAGAAGCCTAGAGCCTAGAGGCTTTAAATTTGAATTTACTCCAGAAAGTAATGCACATTAATCACAAACATTATAATTTCATTCAAACTGTCAAAAATAATGTGTTTGTTCTGCTTTCGCTTCACTGTAAAGCAGGAAACTGTCACATAGCTGAGGAGTTGATCCCTGCAGCAGCTAGTGTGTGTCCATCAACACTACATTGAAAGCTATAATATGCTATGATAAGAGCAACTCCACCCTAAATCCTGTATGGCGGACATGCATCACTGCACTCACCTCAGTGGGTCAGTGGGACTCTGTAACTGTAATATAGCATCACACAAGAGAATATTGTGAGCTGCTGAACTGTGGAGGATGTAGGTCTCACATCAACTGCAACATGGAGAAACAAGCAGGATTTCAGCCTGGTTATATGGTTACTGTTACTTAAGCAAAATATGTAGTGTAAGCTCATAATTTGCCCATTATTGATGTTATTGTTATTTTAATGATCAATGGAGCATCTTGAAAAAACAAATCCACAATGTCCCGCAGTGTTACAGTTGCAGTAACAACCACAGGCAGCAAGTTTTCCATTGCTTTAATTGCATTTTAGGCATCTTATTTGATTTCATATGACTGTCCTTTTAGTATATATGTAACTGACCCCGAGTTGTACTGCACGGTCCTGACTTGAAC
>NW_024042292.1:0-27937 GCF_014851395.1 Micropterus salmoides
TCATCAAACCCGCTGCTTAGTGCTTAAAGAGTTCAACACATGGTAACCTGATTTTTTTTCTCTTCACAGAATTGCTCACCGCTGTGTGCTCTAATAGGTGAGGGGAGAAAAGGGGCACTTACATTTTAAAGACCTCATAAAACAATAAAATAAAGAAGAGAAATGAACTCCACGAATGACACGTTTCCATGCGGGCTTTAATGATGAAAAGATGCATTTGCACAAGGAATACATTTTGTTTACCATTTTGAATGTAAAGGAAGCTCAAAGAATGAAGAACTCTTTAGGTATCAAATCACATCTAAATTGGGTGTGATTTGCTCAGTATAATCAGAATCTGCATTCTTTGCCCTCTTTGAATGATTTCTTATTAATTCAACATCCTGTAGGCCAGACAAAGAATATATTAGACTTTATTGGAACCAACTTCAAAACATGAATATGCCATTTGATACCAGAGAATGGTTGACAGTAAACGTGCCAAGCTGAAAGATTTGTTCCCACAAGTTTTTTTTCCAGCCTCTACATTTCATTATTCTCAACAAAAAAGGTTTCCTGAAATATGCTTCCTGGACTGACGTTCCTTGTTGTTTTTGAATGTCACATTGTCTAAGCGTGCATGGAGAGGAGACTTTGAATGATGTTGAATGTTTTATGACTCCCTGCTTTTGTGTCAGTCTTTCCCAGTGCTGCTCTGAGACTGCGATAGGAGTCTACCACTGCAGGATCTGACAGCGTAGGAGTAACACATACTTTAGGCTAGCCACACTTACCATTTGAGGAGCTTCATTTCAAAATACCATATATCAGCCCAGGGAAAATGTTACCTGAAATGTA
Source organism: Micropterus salmoides (assembly GCF_014851395.1). NCBI lineage: Eukaryota > Metazoa > Chordata > Actinopteri > Centrarchiformes > Centrarchidae > Micropterus > Micropterus salmoides. Next base: position 838 of record NW_024042292.1, read on the forward strand.
AAACTAAAGATCAATCTTTAAAAAAAAAAAAAAATCAATCAATCACAATGCTGCACATGGATTCTTGGCTGAAAACTAAGCATTTCCAGGACTGTTCCATAGAAAGTCCCATAATAATTTCTTATTGTTTAATAATCATAACATGCATTTTACTAATTTCCAATCAACCATCCAATCAGCAACCATTGTATAGATATTTTTTATTACCTAGAGAGATGTACTATCTGCCATTACCAGCAATGGAAAGTAAGTAACAAAGTACATTAACTTATCTACAGTACTTAAGCATATTTTTGATGTACTTGTACTTTAATTTTAAACTACTTTATACTTTACCACATTCCAGAGGCAAAACATTTACTTTTTACCCCACTACATTACACCCACAGTTGCTTGTTGCCTTAAACATTAAAATTTTCTATATAAAACATGCTATGATGCTATGAAAATTAGTAACTTACCCTGGAGTAGACTGATAAACATAAATGCTAGATGTCTTTAGGTATTGCAAATATGTCAGTTTTACAGAGAAATCTTAAGATTGCTGATAACCATCTGGTAATGTATTCTCTGTTCACACCAGTAATCATTTTGTAACATTTTACACATTTCTAAAAATCCAGGGTGTCACTTTTTAAATTCATTTTCAAATCCAGTGAACCATTTAATTAACACCAGAGATGCACAAACACGCCTTCCTTCATGTTCCACTCTCAAAATATATCTGGGGAGAATGTCATTTATACAAGACAGATAGATAGATTACACTACTAAAAATAACACTTGTAAAAAAATGAATGGTGCGAACAGATGAAAACAGATGGTGTAAATATAAATAACGTTGGTTCACATTAATGACCTTCAGTGATCATTCTCTCCACTTTACTTGGGTGAAGGTGTCATATAACAAAATAAATGAGACATGTTGTGACAGTGTACCGTCACTACAGTTGAATATGCGCTATGACTGCCATGCCAGTGAGCCTGGCTCTTTGGCGTTGTGGTCAAGTTGCATGTTTAATACTTTCTAGACCCGGGTTTGAATCCAGGTAGGGTGACTGCTTTCGCCCTTCGCTACACATGTATTTGTCACATCACAACTCAATACTCTCTTTGACATTTGATATGTAAATAGATACAGTTACTATGTTAATGGATTTTTCTGTCACACAACCCACACAGTCCAATTACTCTTTAATTAACTAATACTTTCTGAGCGTGTAGGTATGAGCAAGCTCTCAGTTAGATTTATGCTGTAATTACAGTATATTCCAGCATTTCTTGGAAACCCGTTCAACATGTTTTGGCATCGCCTCAGTGTGATCCATTTCTGCCTCAAACTGCATTCCTCCAAAGGGAGTTTCAAAATAAACAGAGGGCAGTGGACAACGCATGTACAGAATGCGTTTAAATCTTTATTTTGCCTCTCAGCGTCTGTTTGTGAGACGTTCAATCTATTTGTCTGAACACATTCTCGGCGAGATGTCAGAATGGTATTGACAGAGACCAATCGGGAGGCGAGTGCACATATTGTTCACTCTGCACACATCCTGCTCATTCAATTCTGGGAAATTGCTCTGCCTCAAAATAAAAAAAAAAAGGTTGTCATTATTTTGTCACTCAGCGTCCCAGGTGACATTTACAGCAAATAACCTCACCGGCTAAAAGAAACGCCACAGAGAAAATATGAAGTCATGTTTTTAACTCAAGAAAAAGACTTGGAGGTACCAAAATATTGCCCCTAATATGATGAATGTAACATAATTGAAAGACTTAAATGAAAATGTAAAAAAAAGCCTCTACATAAAATAAACATTACATTTATATCAGTGGAGAATTAAATGTTCATCTTTTAGTTAGCTTAGCTCTCTGCAGGGTAAAGATTAAAGTAATATGATCTCTTCAACCCTAACAAAATGATCTCCATTGCCTCTTTTCACACACAAACCACATGTTTTCAAAAAAGAACAGCATGGAGGATGTTTTCGAGGCCATGTGATTATTTTGGTCCTATGTGGCAAGTTTTACAGGTGCTATTAACTCTGTACAGATTCCTTTTGAGTGCCCCACTCATGAGTCCTGTTCTGTACCTGCCAAAATGACAGATGGCTGCATTACCGATCAAGCCAAAACAAAAAATGCAGCCTTGAGTTTGATTCAGGATAGTGATGAAGGGTAGACGAGAGCTTACCTCACTTCTTCTTCTTCTATTATCTATACACAAAACATGTCTTTAACAAGGGTATATTATGAAGAAGATATTTATACATTTTGTGTCCTCAGCTCCCAGATGTGAATATACACACCACTGAAACTGTTCCTAGTATTATCACAGAAGGGGAACTCAGATGCCAGTTGAAAATTCACATCCCACTTAATATTGACATCGGTGGATTTCTAGCTGAGATAATGAGTTTCTGGGAGCTGTTACAAACTGAATGCAGCACTCACAACTCTTAAACTGAATATATCACATTAGAATATTAATGGAATTTGGAAACATTGACCCCAGCTTAAGAGATTACCTGCATGGTCCAGGTCAACAGCCATCAATGTTACAGGCCTCATTCTGTAAAGGAAATACTTGAGTCTCTGCCAGTGTTGAACATTTGAGTCCTGTGCATGTCACATATGGCAGTTCTACTGATTAAGTCATTTCAAAAGCACATTCTTGAGTTGGCTGATGGATAATATTTTGTGATCTTTTACATGTCCTCATAAAGTAAGTTACTCCATTAAGACAAAGTGATCTTTCATTTGCAGTCCAAATTGAATTTGTCAATTTGGACTGGAAATGAAAGAAACCAAGATGCTTTTATTGTTGTTTTATAGAAGACATAAAATTGATCAAACCCCTCCTTGCTGCTGAGTGCAATGAGACACTAAATAAAACATTTTGTAAATGTAGATGGGAAACTGGAATGCCAGCAAAATTTACCCTAATGATACAGCTCAAAACATACTTAACACACTTCATTATAACTTTTCCTTATTTAATGAGAATTGCATGGTTTCGAAATGATAAAACGTGGCATGGTTAAATACAATGCATTTCTATATGATTAGTGTTCACAGTAGTCATTGTGTAGCTATACCCCTCCAAAATCCCACATATGTATTTTAAAATTCTCTTATTGGAGTTTTAAAATTGTTCATAACAGTCAGCAAGTGACCCCAATGTCCCTATGTGGGATAACGATCAGCACATTTTGGCAAACAAAAGCAATATACAGTACATTTGTTCATGCACAGCACATATACAACTTGAAATCTTTCTTTATTTAGTGCAAATTCTATATTTTTGTCATTGTTCAAGTTCTCATGCAACGCAAAATAAATTTACTTGCTTTTTCCAAGGGTAGGTAAACGTCCTGAACAGCTTACCCCCTCAAATCATTGTTTCACTTGCTGCCTCATAAGTTCTTGTAACAAGTCATTTTGTTCATAAAACTGGAACCATTCATCAGAATCATTTAGTATGCCTTTGAGAACAGGGTTTCAGGGTAAATATGTTTTACAGCGGAGAATCTGAAAATTGTGGACAAGTAATTCGGCCCTTCAATTACTACACGGTACTACATCAACATCCAAAAGTAAACAAACCTCACAATTTTCATAAGGCTGTGCAGAGAGGTTGTCTTAGAAGAGTTGGACCTCCCAGCAATCAGGGAAAATAAGGCAGTAAAAATAGTTCAAAGAACCATAACAGCGGTTCTCAGAAAATCCCTTTCATCATTTATCTGCTGAACCTCTCCATCAGCAGAAAGTGCTTTGGCGGTACTGTACCATCATCACAAACAAAGACAGATTTAGCTAAAAAAAATAAAATAAATAAATAAAATGTGTGCCTTTGCTGGCAGAGTTACATTCTAGCCAGGAATGATAATGACTGCAAAGCTCACCTGCAATAGATAATGATAAAGGGCTGTCATGCTAACAATAGTATGTGATGAGCTTTGCTCAACGCCTTAAGCATTTCATGTTGTCAACACCTGAAGCGTTGGATTAGTAAAAGCCTTAAGTGTGGGTTGTCTGAGAATGCCCGTGTGACATATTGTTAAACGTCTGCCAGCTATTGAGCTTGTGGGGTATCATCTGTAGCCCACAAACAGGGTTGAAATTGATGAATGATGCAGCTTGAAAGGACTTGTTTAGAGTTCAGTGAGACAACCTGTCCTGAATAGATTCAGAAGATCACATGTCAGCAGGATACAGAGATTTTCTTACTGTACCAAGGTTGTATGTGTCAGAGAAATTTTATCCAGTTCCCTGATGGAGTTCATTTTTCTCCCTCATGCCTCTGCTCTGCACCCCTTTATAGGACTGGGGAATTTATGAGGGGATGACATATCAGGACAAAAGCTACAGTGGCATTTTATTCTGCGTATGAGCAAATGTGGGCAAGACAAAGACAAAAAAAGAGTATGTGTCTGTGTGAGTGTGTTTAAAGTCTACATGGTGGTGCAGTGTTATGAGGACATCCAGCCACAATGTGAAGCTAATTAAGAAGAACTGTGTATGCAAACATGTACACAAGAAAGACAGAAGAATAGAAATCCCTGTACAGTGAAATACAATGCAAAAAAACAGCTTTATAAAGCTTCACTTGGTGTGTATCCACACCAATTTATTTACATAATTTACATTTCATCTATATGTTTTTTTTCTTCACATTTTAAAAAGCACGGTGCTGCAGCAATTTCATTGCCAGAATTCTTGGTGCAAATGAAAACTTATCTTGAAATTGTTCTTGAACTTGAAATTGTAATAATGGGATACATTGTGCTTCTGTACTGCTTTCTGACCCTTTGTAAGAAATAACCTGTAGCTTTGAGCTTAAATCATTTACTAATGTTACATAAGCCATTTATAAGAATGACCTTTGGGTTGCCATTTTGTGGATGGTGCTGCTTATCCTCCTCCAGCGTGACACTTGATTTGTTGGTAATGCTTTAACTAACTTACCAGTTTACTCATCATTTAAACAAGAAATAAATGGTTTCTAACACACTATAAAGTAATTGTAAATAGATATTTGGACATTTTTATTACCCTTTTCTGATTACTGTTAATGGCTTTATGCATTACAACTGATCTCTAAAGCAGTAGCAAACACTAACCTAATATTCATGTTTCTAATATTGTTTCTCTTCCAGATATGTAAATTAAGTTGTGTAACCACTGATCTAAATCAGTACGCAAGTAATATCAAACTGCAGATAACCATAGCAACAGCACAGTTTTTACATGTCACTTATGTGTTACACTAGTTAACTCACTGGTTAATTAATCTTACCAGAGGCTGTTTCCCATTGTTCCATGGTATGGGCATTACAATACACACAGGGTGTTCCACTATGGAAAATAGGCAGAGGAAATACTTCACCTTCACCAGATAGATGTTTGTACGCATCATCCTTGATGTCACAGTAAAAAAAGAAATAAAGGTCTAATTCGTCCCCAGTAATGTTGACTGTGAGCAAAGCAACACCTGAGACCTGGAGCAGTAATAGGCTCTAAATCAAAGTATTCAACTGTCAGAGACAGTTCTCAGTCTATTAAAACCAATGCATGCCACTTAGTGTCTAAGTTACAGCCCATCTGTGTGGCATTCCAGTTGCCTGCATTAACTTTGGATCTCATAAATCACATCAATGCTGTTCAGACTTTAAAGTAAGTGACACATTTTAGAGTTGATTCAATCTTTATTGTGCATGCTGCATTTGACAATGATTACTATGGATGATACTGAAAACACTATTTGGTACAAAAGTTTGCATCTTGTGTGAAAAGGTACTATGTGCATTATATGCGTAATCACTGATTGACACATCCTGTGTTATGTTGTGTTATCACAGTGTGAATATTAATACATTAAAATGTGTAATGTGTTCATTTTTAATAACTGGTACTAAAAATCAGGGTTAAGTTGTGGTAACACTCAAAAACAGGGTTTTTTATGTTCAGCTTTATAGTTACATAATCAGCAGAAAAACATACATCTGGGGTTTAATGTTTACTTAAACGCATAATAGCAATATTAGACAATCAAAATAGTGTTACACAAATTGTCAGTCAACCGCTCACAGTAGAAAACCCAACATGACTGTCAGAAATAGTATGTTTGGTCTGTAATATTATTTTTGTTCATAGCCTCAGGCTCATCTCAGGTTCTAGCCTTTTTCTTCTCTGATTCATCTTTGAGTGAGATAATCTATCACCTTAAAGGCTGTCGCCTGTGAGACTTTTAATTTTTGGGACTCACAGTGATTCTATTTTTCATATTTTATCAAGAAATATGTTTTGGAGAAAAAGCATTAAAAAACATGAACTATATTAGCTTCTGAATTTTCAGACTGTTCTGTGAGTGACTATACAGATGGCAACTACACAATGAAATGTATGAATGCCCAATAAAAATTATATTTATGAAGCAAATAATCTTTCCTCTTAAGTCAAATTAGTTTTACTGAACAGTATCCTATAACTGTAATTACCTTTACAACAATCAAATTAAAGTTCCTTATTTAACCCAAATAAATCAAATTATTTTGATGTGCTCTATTTAAATGAAAAGTAAACTTAGTGTTGTGTTATCACCTAACTTGATTAGAAGTTAGGTAGTAGACATACTTTACTGTTTCATGCCATGTGCAGATATACAGATAGTCATTTACAAAACAACTCTTTGGTTCAAAATGTTTAAATATGCAACCCCACACAACTTGTATGTTAAAATTACAGCTAAAGTAAACATGTGCAGACAGTTCGGTATTGGGATAAATTAGCAGCTTAGTTTAAATTAAAGCACATTTTGAGGAAATGTTATTTAATGTATTTTCTTATTAAGTTTGCATGTTGGGCACGATATACATAGAAAGATTTGTTGTTCCTGTTGGAGCACCACATGGGAATCATTAAAAATCTGACTTTGAAAGACATACAATGTTTTTGTCAAGTATATCGTGACACAAAAAAATTGAATTTTTCCTTCTCTTACCATTATCAACCAGCCATGTTGATGGAGTATCAAGTCCTGTAATAGGCAGAGAGCAGTATGCAGCAGGAGTGGAGTGGGTCGTTGTAAGCTTTTAAAAAACGATTTAACTTGTCCCTTAACATTTGCATAGTGCAAGTCCAGTGTCTTACTCTCCCTTATCATGCATTGCAAATAGCATACACTGAATGAAGTTGGTAGAGTGTCAGACAGCCAGATATGATTGAAGTATCCTTGTGGTGGAGGTGATTGGATATTGAGTCTGAAATGCCGTGACAAGTGAGTGACATGTGCTGCACACGCAGCAGGACGGGTTGGAAACAACATCAACACCGCATGTGTAATGGCAGTGACAACACTGGATACCCTCAGTGTCTGACACACCATTTTATATCCCAGATTACACCATCTAGAGTTAATGACGCATAGAATAAAGTGTTTTTATCATATAACACAGTACAAATAATTGCTCTTCACATTAACCAAGAGCATGAAATTATAGCTTTCAGAAAATATAAGTTTGGAATATTGCAAACTTATAAGATTAAGGGCTTTGGACAGCGTCATCTATTATCCAGAGAGGGGGAGTTAAGTGAACAGAAAAATAAGTGCTGTTTCAAGCCCGTCGGAGCCAAGCCCAAATTAACTACTAAGAGTTTGACCTACTTCATACCCAGCGGGGCTGATTTTTTTCATATTTGCTGATGAGGCCAAAGAAGAAAGTCACATTAAGTGCAGGGAAGGAGGCTAGTCTTTGAAAAACAAATATTTAAAAAAGTGAATAAACAGAGCTGGGCACGACTTGCTTGGCAGCTGCATACATAATTAACCTTAAATGGCCTTTTGACCTCGGCTTAATTGGCTTTAACTGATTGGCCGACAGCATGGATTTGACTGAAATAGTATGATTTTAAATTGCATTAATTACTGTGCTGTATGTCATAAATTATTGTAGTGGTATTGGCATTGGTATTCATACTGTTTATAGTAGGTACTGTCAGTTATGTCATTGCAAACATTACCTGAAATAAAAAGACCCGACACAGACCTTGTCAGTTAGCCACTGTGAGGATAATCAATTTTTTATGGAATGGGAGCCGACAGGGATTTAATTTTTATTACTGCCAGGCACCCGGTTTTAGTGTCAGATCTATGAAAAACTAATATAAACACAAGTGCACACACACACACACACCCCAGAAAGTAAACAATGTTTAGGAAAAACAAACACCACCGCAAGCCCGGAGAGGAAATCGAGGCTCAGAACTAAATTCTTGGATGTGGCAGCGCTTTCCCTAACGGCAGCCCGATCTGCTGGAACCTATCCCTATGGAGGATTTCTCATGAGCCATGTGATCTCTCACATACACACACACACACAAACACACGCACACACACATTCTATTATAGGATATGTATTCATCAGACCGTGGTGCCATTAGTACAAACTCAGGTTAGCTTTTTAAGGACATCTGTAAAGGCAGGCATCCATCAGCTGGTTGTTATGCACACCTCACTGAGTTCCCAGAGGTAAACTGCTTTTTTTAATTCACAATATGATGTCTCACATTAAAGGATTTGTTTTACTCATTGCAAGTGAGACAACTTTACAATAAATAACCTTATTATGCTAATCTTGGTATTCAGAATCAGGTAAAGCTGGTCAGAGGAGTATTGCTCGATCTTTCAGCTCTTTGTGTGATATTTCAGCAGAAAAACTAATTTTCCCTTCAAGACACAAGACACCACGTCCTGCATTAACCTTGTTAACCCCAAAGCAGCCAGGAATAGCAGTGCCACACAGTGTGTATAATAGGATAGTTCTGTTTTAGCACCTGTCATACATCACGCAGCAGCTAATTTAAATAGTGCTGCACTGCCTGAAAGAGTCTGAGCATTACTTACAGTGTGTCACTTAGCAACCACCTTGTTTAGCTACTGTTCAAGGCCTGCAGGTTATTGCTAGTTAACATTTAATTATTTTAATTGTATAACTACACATCACCATTTTACATTTAGGTATTTTGCTAAATTAAACAAAACATTAGCTTTATTGCTGTGTAAAATACCAACATACAAGCACTACGGTCCCTAATAAAACAAACAAAAAAACTCCATTAAGCTAGACAGGCTGTTTTAGGGGACATCTCCACTCATATTGTGGCTTAGCACAGTTGGGTGTTTGCTAGTAATCTGTCAGTGTTCGCCTGGTTTTTAAATAACCTGCTGTAATCACGTTTTTTCTAACCTGTTTATTATAACATAAATAAATTAATAAAGGGATATCATCAATTAGAAGAAGTTAGGTGCACATTTTCTGTTTTAGGTTATTCATTCTTATTGCAGTCCAGCTAATCTCGTAGCATGTCTTCATAAGGTAATATTGTGCTTTTTGGCTTTTTGGCTTTTTCCCTTTCCTTTTTTGTCTCTTTTTTGTGCATGTAATATGTTTGCAAAGTGAAAAAGCCCAAAGTCCACCCCAAAAGGAGTTACCATCTCCCACAGTAAACACTGCTCCTGAACTGCCTGAAAACAGCTCGATTGTAGTCTAGCCTTTACTTACGTAACCTATCTGTACACACATTAATGTCAAGACGTCTGCCCGCTACCTTTTGGATCACACTATCTGCTTATCAGGACCTGCCCTACTATTTCTGATTAGTCCTTACCTAGGTACTGTGCATGTGCAACTCCCAACAAAGATCTAATAGAAGTGAGATGCCTCACTCGGCAGCTAAAACTGAACCTTCAACACACAGCATGAAAAGAGTTGCTGCAGCAATGTGCAGTATGACAAAAATATGGTGTTTTTTGAAACTATGTAAACCTGTTCTGGTACAACCCCAAAATAAAATTATGAACCTGATAAATGAGCATAAGATGACCACTTTAAAATAAAAGTTCAGTATACATTCCTATGATGCAGTCTTTTATTTCAGCCACAGATCTGGAGAAACTCACCCATGCTTTTATCTCCTCCTACCTCGACTTTTAGCCTACCTTTTAGGATTGATTTTAAAATTCTTAAATGTGGCCAGACATGGGTTGGCACATTCATGTATCTCTGAGCTTTTATCCCCCTATGAGCCAGGACGCAGACTGAGATCCTCTGGTAGGGCTTTTCTAACTATTCCAAGGTCTAGGCTAAAAACCAATGGAGACAGAGCCTTTGTTTATTTATACAACAAGGCCTCTAAAGTGTATTTTGTTTTTCCATTATTTTTATATTGACTTGTTAATGTTTTATACATTGAATTCAAACCACCATGTAATGTGTAATGTATTTTTCCTTTAGTTGTACATTGACTTGTTTGAACACCACTGTCTGTAATACACATTTTTATTCGTCTTATATTTTACATTGAATGCTGTAAAGCACTTTGTTACCTATATTGTGGCAAGGGGTGCTTAAGTGCTATACACATAAAGATATTATTATTATTATTATTATTATTATTAAATGTATTAAGACAAATACCAGTCTTTCTATATAATGCTGTTGCTGTTCTAAGACTATTGATATTGGCATGTCTTTATATTATATTCCACATAATTCTTTATTTTACTTAATATTCTTTTAATTAATTTAAAAAACAATTCTTGACATTAAGGCTTCAGCAGTCCTGGGTTCTGCACCTGCCCAGCTTAGATATAGCCATCACTGTAATATAGCCATCACATTGACGCTCTGGCAGATGTGGAGGGATCAGACATGATCTCTGTGATCGATTCATCAGGTCTAATGTTAAGCTTGGCTACAGTCAAAGCCAGCATTGAAAATAAAACAGCATGTCCTTCTGAAAAGTGAGAAGTAGAACATGAAAACAGAAGTTTTAAAGAAGAATGAACAGTAAAGTATATGCCTGTCTTATCTGTGTTTGACAAAGCCAGGTTTCTGTGACTGTTAGAAAAGCACAGTATTGTTGCAGGTGTCTCTATGGTGAAATAATGCCATATAATTAAAACTGTGTTTGTGTGTGTATTGTTTTATTTAATAAAGTTGTTAAATTATTCAGGTGGTACTCATCTAGTAAGCACCAGGAGCTGTCCACAGTCTGATCTGTTAAACAGTGAAGAATGAAGCTAAGGTTGGATTTGCATGAATTTCTCCACAATAAAAGGTACTGATAACCGAAATCAGATGACAAATTAAAACTTTACTTGGACCTTATATTTATACAGTTAGCAATGATGGATTTATGAAATATATTTTGTTCTGATGTAACCCTATTAGGGATTATTGCAGACATCAATAATTTTGGTGGAGGGCCGGATCTTCTCTTCTCTGACTTCTAGTTTAAGTACGAGAGACAAGCAACAAATCCACAGCAAAATCTCAGAAAGCTCATATGTCCATTAGATTGATCTCTAGGTCTGAGGCTCTTGACTCTTGCATCTCTTAGCCATGGGCTAACCCAAACCTTGGCTCTAGAAAGCCCAGAGTTAACCCTGGGCTTACATTAAAGAACTGAAGGTTCGCATCTCAAGGTTAACATTGTCTCTCTTACAGCACATGAATTGTTAAGATTGTTTTTGGACATCAAACATTCATCCATTGCTTTTATCCATGGCTTTAGTAAGCCTCAAGCTAAGATTTAAATTCTGGGCTAACAGGGGTGTTAACTATCAAAAGTTCCTTTCTCTTTATGATCAAACATAATAGAAAATAGAAAATAATTATGTTGATGTCCTGCGGTTTAATGTTTCTGCTATTAAATGCACTCTTGCTGTACTAGAAAATATTTCAGCCAGGGTTGGATTGGCCATCTGGACGAAAGATTCCACAACATTCTGTGATATCTGCTTTCCACTGCCTGGCCAATCGTGACGAACACACAAATCAGACAAACAAAGACGTGAGTGGGTTTGTGTCTGACAACTGGCCTAGGTGAGTGAGCTGCAGATCCAATGCAATCATAATGAAAACACACATTGGCTTTAACACAAGCATAAATTCAATGCTTATACAGGCTGCTATCCTAGGTCAGTTGGCAAACAAGGAAACTGCACCATCAACACTCAAAATAAACTTAAGGCAAATGGAACAGTGCTTTAGGTGCTTAAGCATAAAACAAATCTTTTCATTCCACTGTTTTTACTCCTAGGTTTCACCATCATATAAAGGAATTGTGCTCAACAATTGCTAAACTGTTGAGCACAGCTTATACACATCAACAGGGGCCAGCACAACCAATAGCTGAACACAATGCAAAAGCAATGAAAATGAGTCCTTTCAACTCAAAAACATCAGGCACTTTCACTGTTCCTCACGCAAAACAGGAAGAGGATTTTTTTTAGCTTCAAACGTTTCACATGTTTTCTGCCCATAGTCAAACTCATTAGAATTCATTTAAAATCATAACACAAACTGTTGAACTGTACATATTAAAGTAGTTATATGTAAAAGCAGTGGCGTGGGGGGGGGTTAAATATTTAGGGAAGCCAAGTGAGAGGGGATGTCCTTTTTGGAGGACAGTTATCTAATGCATTGTGCTAGTACAGTGCAGGGTATAATTTTACACAAAATTGAATAATACTTTAAAGATGCAGCACTATCTGTTATCAGTACACATGCTGAAAGTCGCATTTAAGAGACGTACGCTCTCTCTCTCTCACTCACTCAGTCACTCTCTCCCACCCCAAATAGCATACATAGCTGGCTGCTTTTTGCGCAGGTTAAGAATAAAAGAAGCATTCACAAGCTCAATCAGAAGATGACTGAAGACATTTGCATAGTAGCAGTGGTGCATGTATCAAATAGGCCTACATACTTCTTAATGCTTGGCCAAATGTTCATAACACAACATCACTTAAGACTAAAAACCGAGTAGCAGACCAACAGAGTAAAAACAATTATTGAGGTAGCCTAACCTGGCCCAGTGCCCTGTGGCAGGTGCTGTCTGTGGAGCTCATTATCTATGCGTACACAAACGCAGTAAAAAACAATAAGGTTACTTCAACTGACTATTCATTCAGCAGTTAAATCCAGGCAGGCAAAGCAAAACAAACAATATAACCACATCAAAAATTGCACAAATAGCTGCAGTTCAGTTAAGTTCAGAGAGAGAAGGAGGTGACATTTCACTCACACTATTTGAAAAGGAAGGCCATTCTCCTGTCGTTCATGGTGGCAAAGTGGTCAATAACCAAGTTACAGAATTTCCCATTGGCTTTTACGTCCCTCCGCAACATCAGTCGAAGTTTGGCGCTACCAGCCAACTTTAGCCACTCTTTACGGATATAGTTTTCCTCATTGAACGTCCGAAACCCCTTTTTCCTCTCCAGGCGCAGCTCCAGTTTTGGCGTTGGTCTTCTGTCAGATTTAATCTTAAATTGCTGCTGTAGTGGTAGTATTTATTATAACTAAAAACTCCAAATCTCAACCTCCACTGCACCACCTGAAGTTGCTAACAGCTCCCGTTATTTCACCCGAATGACATTGATCACATACTGTGATTTGATTGGTGTGAAGCCAGACAGCGGCTCATCATTTTTTTTATTTTTTTTCACAAAGTGATGCCAACTCTGCCTGGCCTCCCCGCGTAGTCAGACTACGATGGTGCAATATAGTGTTTCACCACACATCCAACCCATTACTTTTAGAGGGCGCTGTTTCACTAAAATACTGAGAAATGGCGAATTGAGGTCAGAGATGACAGCAACAGCTATCAAAACTATAAAAATTGTGTTTTTATTGAAATGATAAATAGAGTCAGGTAAAAACAGAGGAGGCCTGGCTTCCCTTGGCTTCTGGGAGAAAACGCTACTGTGTAAAAGTACTTTAGACTTTAAACTGCTGCCATCGGGGGATTCCCTTATGCATACACACTTGGTAAAAATATGAACATCAGGTCTGTCTAAAATTCAAATTCACACAAACCTGAGGCAACATAAGTCAGGATGACCTTTTAAAAAAACTTCAACCTAACTCCTTGTAAGTCCTGTCTTGGTAAATTTCCATGGTCATGCATTATTTTTTGCATCCAAAGAAACGCTGATCAAAGGAATGTGAAAGACATGTAAATCAGCAAAGACAACCAAAATTTTCTGGTTAGCTCCTAGGTAACAATGGTTTATTGTGTATTTTTCTGTTTTTAATGTGGCTGACAATGTGTAAAAGAAACAAAAGTGTGGCAAAGTCAATGTCAAAAACAATTGTTTACTCTGTGTTGTTGAAGTACTTCATGAATAGAACAGCATATTGCCATTTTCGTCAAGTCTTTGAAGGCTAAATAGATTTTTCTGAGAGGTTTTTGACCTTGTTTCAGTCTTCTATCTGTTTTACATTTTGTGAGACTTTAGAGGTATTTCACAACTCCATGGTATCGTCTCATCTTCTCTCTCTTTCGCAAATGATTCTCGCTCCCTCTTTGATACGAGCTGGATTCGGAGTAGAACCTGTCCTGATAAATCTGAATTCCAGGGCAAGCTCCCCCCACATGGGAATTCTGTTCTCAAAAGACGCAATTTTTCAAATTCAGATGAGCGTTTCCCCTAGAAATCTGGTGGCAAGGGAAGTGTTATGTTTTCAGCGAAGTATGGGTTCAGGAAGAGTCACAACCGTCTGGGGAATTTCCAATATAATGGTAAAATGATTGGCCTCAAAAATATCCAGATCCCTTTTCAGTAGGGCCTTGGGACTGGAAACCATCACTGGGGGGCTCATTAAAATCATCCTTCTTTAAGGAATCAACAAGAACATACAGCAAGGTATTTGCTTTCTAATCTGAATGTGTGTGCTGCAGCAGCTTGGAGCCTCTGGAATCTTTGGGATTTTACAGCCGGGCCTGGTCATTGCTAGATGACTTCAGCCAAGAAATACACTGTAATGCTTCTCAGGCTAATCAAGTGTGCTATGCTTTATATTTGCAATGATTGAACATAAAGTGAAGGGGCTTGCCAGAAAATAAGATGAGTTTTGGCTCAGATGTGTTTTGCTGTGAGTTATAAAAATGGTTGACCCACAAACCTGACCCAATATAAGAAGCAAGTTACGTTTCTGTCTTGATTTACAGTTGTTGTGTTGCTTAAGTATCATCATTACAGCAGCAGCACACTCAGAGTATGTATCTACAGTAAATGGATCCTCATTGGCTTGTGACTGAGGTGAAGTTTGAATTATGATAGATTACCACAGAGGATATCAATACACTATGGCTTCACATTGTGTTTTAATGCATTAACTAATTGTTTGGACACTTCGGGGCAACTGATACAAGCTGTGAAAGCAGCATTGATATTATCGCCATTTCAGTTGATATGGTGAACCTGTTAGCATTCAGTTTAGTTCAATTGTATTCATATAATGCCAATTCATAAAAAAAATTGTACTCTTTGTTATATTATTTAGAGAGACCCAACAATTCCCACTATGAGCAAGCACTTGGCGACAGTGGGAAGGAAAAAGTTTTATGTTCTTTCCCTTTCTGAAGGTAAAAAACAACCCCCCCTATCAGCCAAACCAAAGTTTTATATGATTTGTTTAGTTCAAACAAAAACCAAACTGTAAAAACAACAAGTTATTGTTTTATAGTTTAGTAGTTTACTCCAGTCTTTGAGCTAAGCTAACTGTCTTCCAGCTCTAACTTTATATCTTACAGACAGATGTGAGAGTGGTATTGATCTTCTCATCTGACTCAAGGCAAGAACGCTGGTATTTCTCAAAACTATTCCTTTAAACATTTTAGATGGGTGTTGTCCTCTGTGAGAGGGTTTTAGATCTGCAGCTGCAGAGTGACCATGAAGCTGATTGTGGTGATGATGGAAAACAGGAAAGCTAAAACACAATTTGTGACCACAGTAAAAGCACAGTTTCCGGATGTTTTTGAAGTTCAGGAGATGACTAAACACCATCATTAGGCCCATGCTCGCAGTCAGAAGCAGCTTGGAAGCTCAGAACAACAAACAGACAAGGGTCCATGTACTGTGGACGTGGTATTATTCCTTTGCCTCTTTTGCAGCCAACCACCTGTTCCTTTGTTTACTTGCCTGACTCTTCATAGATGGAATATTCTTTGGAGACAAGAGGGCTTGTACTATACCAGACATGATACTCTAGCTAGCGTCTGCTGAAAATCAATTTGCAGCTAGATTATTGTACCAAAGAGTCAGAGACAACAAACAAATCCTTATTTCCATAATTAATCAAGTGCACATGGAAGTGCTTCCCTTTTTCCTTGAAGACAAAGATAAGCTGCTAGTTGTTGTTGGCTTGTCTCTTGAAGTACATTAATTGCACTCGTTACATTTAAATGTTATCCAGAATGTCTAATATTGTATTTATTACATATAGCTTTTTAAATGATTATTCCTGTGTTTCCTTGCAACATCTAGTTTTTATAAATCAGACTTTTTTTTTTTAACATCCCTCCGACACCAAACAGTGACTCAGACTGGTGCTTATTACTCCCTCACCCCCTCTCTCTCCTGCAGAGTTTTGGAGTTTCATTCAGTTTCTCACCTGCCATGCCTGTGTGGCTTTTGGCACTGAGTATTTGGGCTGTGATTTTCTGGCAGGCATGCATCAACACATCTCCATCCTTAGCTTTGTGACAACTAAGTCTCATGGATGGCATGTTGGAGAGCACCCTGCAGGAAACAGCACCAAGGCGAATCTGAAGAGGCCCCCACCCCCACAACTTGCCTTGAGTGGGCCCTCCTGTTATTTCTCCAGCCAGCTCCACTCAAACATCATGAAAACATTCAAAACTAAGAGAGATGTTTATCAATGACATCTCAGTAACACCAGCATGCATGGGGAGTATAGGCTGAACTATGACTTGAATATTACTATGAATGCTATAATATAATAATCCCACCTCTATCATATTCACACCTGTGTGCATCACTTTACAGCCACTTTCACACCATAACAAAAGGAATTTTACCGTAAATTATAATGATCAATTATCACTAACCCACAATGAAATGAAACTGGTTTAAACAGACTACAAACACACGACAGTCAATAAACACATTTCAGCTGTTGGAAAGCTGTTTGCTTATTATTGATATGAATTTTTTTTTTTTCCTCAGCAGGAGTTCTTCCCTTATGAATTTGACTTTAAAGGTTTCTTGACCACAACAATGCTATGGTCAACTGAAACCTTTACTAATCTAAAATATCATGGTACTAGCTATTAAGCTAACAGTTTTGCCATGGTAGCCTTTGCAATCCTCATGGCTGACGATGTTCTTTATTGTTCTTATTGTCAACAAATCCCATGAAAAGACCCAAACCAACTATGAATTGCTCCAGCTAATAAGTGATGTCTATCAATCCAAAGACTGAAATAGCTAATTCCTCTAAACATCCATGGTTGTCCAAAAACTATTCAAAACACATCACTGACCACACTGCTTCCCTGTGTGACATGTTCTGTGATCATGATCTGACCTGTATTAAGGGCTTCGGGCTGAATGCCACAGACAGGGCAGGGATGTCAGAACTAGACAGACACTTTGCTGACACTGATGCTGTTGTCAGCTTGTATTGCAACACATGAGAAATGCCTGATGATGAATTTTAAACTACAATACTGCACATACTGCATTGTGAGCATATGTGGTATTTATTCACTACAATATATCATTATGTGTGCCTTTTATATAAATATATATATTACAATTAATGAAGGATCTGAGGCCCTTTGTGTTATTTTGCATTGTTGACAGCTGGGCCCCTTTTTCAGACTAGCGGGATAAAGCCTGCACTTTTACCTCAGGCAACAATGGATTGATCTGCCCCTAAGTGTCGCTGACATGTCACAGATCCCCTTGCCATCTTTACACAACAGTGAAGACTCTCTAAAGTATCTCTAGCTGTCTATGTAGATCATCAGGGGTTGTTTTCAGGTTTGTTTGAATTATGTTTAAAGCATGCTTTGGTGTGCAGATGTGGCTTTTGTGCTTTCAGGGGTTACAACATGTTTATAATGTCTTGCCACTATAAACATGAGCCTAAAAAAACCACGTGCAGTTCTAAGTTAGTGCAAAGCCTGACAAATACTCACGGTGGATGTCACCATTTGCATGGATTCAGTGCAGAGAAGCAGCGCTGATACAATTTCAGAGTCCCGGGAAAAATGTTCTGTACATCCTTGACTTATATTTGGACCCAGGCAATCAATAGGAACAGAATTATGAGTCAGTGAAGCGAGTGATTTTAATCTGGGACTAAATATCCAGTAGTGGATTAGTTTCAGACAATTTCATACCTCCAGAGCTCTTCATGAAATATGGATAAGGTGGGGGAGAGAGAGAGAGAGAGAGAGTGGGGTGGGATTATGAAAAATAAAGGCATTTTCCCAAACCTCCTCCTTTCGATGGAGGCCAGATGAAAAGTTTTACAGATGGGCAGCTGGAGGATTTCTAACCACTTTGCATAGCAGATGCACTGTGTCCCACAGCCTTGGTTTAGGCACCAGTTTAATTAGAAAGCCCCCCTGGTAAGACACCTTTCAACACTGACAGTGGAGTTCCTAAACATGCCCAGAATTTTTCCTCACTACAGGAAGTCTCATGGTCATTGCCACTGACGAGCACCGGGTGTGCGGGAAATACAAAGAGATGAGACGCGAAGATGTGAAAAGGGTCATTTACATACGGGGATCATTAAAACAAATCCATCCTGTTCTGTTGTCATTTACTTTGAAACGTTATTAGAGTTGTGATCTGGAGCAGTAGATATGAATTGGTAAAGACAACCAACAAGTTTAATACAATATTCAAAATCCACACTTCAATCCAAATCAAGACACTGCCTTTGTTATACTTGAATGAGAACTGTAACTCTTGTTCACATGATTCCTGTGATCCTACTCACACGCATGTTGCATGTGGAATTATTTATCCAAGGTCTCTTTACACTGATGTTATGCTGTAGCCCAGTCACTATATATTCATGATTTATTGTGAAACAACTGTTTTACTAGTTGCTGGGCCATGATGTCCAAACCAATCCACTCTCCTTCTATTTTGAGTCTTTGTTTTTAGAAAGGGGAGGCAACATTTGTTAGAAGACTTGACGTTTTTTTCTAAAGCAGTCTATACCAGTTTTTCAATTAAAAGAAACACCTTTATTTGCTTAATTTGGTATTGATTGATTTTAAATGTTCCCCCATTGTCTCAGATCAATGCTGTTGGTTAAAACCTCAAATTGATGCAAAAATGTTTCTTTACACACCCACTGTGGATGGAAATGATTTTAAGAGGGATACTAGCTTGTTTCTTATCTTTTGTTTACTCTCCTGCTCTTTTCCTTTTGGCTATTTTCTACCATATGCTGTTAGAATAAAGTTTATTTTTGCATTATCTGTGTGGGCACTCCATCTATTTAATCTCGTACTGCTGGGTTCCTGTACATTTTCAAGAACTGATTCCACCCTGTCTGTTCACCTTTTTATCGCCACAAAGGCTTCAAAGCACAGCAGGTTCTGTCAAAGCACAAATCACAAATTGAACTCCTTATTAATCGTGTTATATCATACAGTATTGCAAACATGAACAGCTGTGTGGCATAGCTGAACCCTACAGATCCCAGGACCTTACTGTTACTTCACTCCTCCGCTGAAAATGAACTAAAGGCTGATTTGTGGTTTAATATTTTAATAAAGAGGGAATCCCAAATTTTTGTCTAAAGCATTTTTTGTGGATCCTAGAGATACAGGGCGCCCACTTCATCAAATGTGTGCTCCTTCTGATACATCAGGTTATGTTCCTTCTCCTGCTACCACACTTTCAGCTATGTATCAACCATTCAGTATTAGGTCACTTATCAAGCAGGATGACATTTGCAAACAGATATTTGTAAACTCGTGAACATTCTTAGGCACAGTTTCCATGCACATCTCAAAAATATGAATTTTAGACAGAAATGTTGGTTTCACTAATTATCAGTTCAGTTCAGTTCAGTACAGTATGCTTTATTGGCATGAATGTTTAGTTTAAATAATGTGGCCAAAGCAGTTTCTAACAAAACCAAAAACGTTTAAATATGACATAACAGGATTAATCCAATCAAGATCTTACGATGTTATCAGTTATAAATTACACAAACAAAAATAACAAATACAGATGGAACATAAACTACAAATAAAAATGAACAAGATTTAACCTACCATGCAGCCAACGTTAAGTGCATCAGCTGGCTGAGTCACTCGCTGTCTCTCAGGTTGTAACACAGGGCCACAGGGGGAGGCATGGACAGAGCAGACCTAAAGTTGCATGAATGTGATTCCTGTGGTGGCATAAACAACAGAAAAGCTCTCTGATGCAAGCAAGGCTATTTTGCTAACCTGAATCTTTTGTTTTCAGTCGAGTTGGGGGGCTAGAACTTTTTTTGGCTTCTAAAGGTGGGCGTGGCAGAAAAACGGTGAGAACCACTGCCTTAGATGGACATTTGGTGGGGAAAAATAGTAAAATGTGCTGCTAAAGATGTTGAATAATATACTGGATTTCTATTTTTACAAAAATGAAAAAGCCAGCAGCTGACTGTGATGTGAGCAAATGATTCATTAAAAAAAAATAACCTTGCATCAATGGACACTTGTCAGATTAATTCAAATCCCATTGGAGAGCAAATGTGCTTTCTAAGTGCTCAGAGTGTGTGAATCTCTGCTGACTTTAAGAACCTCACCTTTCTAACAAAAAGAGGGGCCTTAAAATGCTGTGGCAGCAGAGTGTTGTAACCAAGAGAATTGCTAAGCAAAATATTTAATTCATGTGTTGACTCAGTCGGTTCAGAAAGAAAAAAACTAAGCTACTTCCTGGTATGTGAATCTACTAAACACCAGTTACCATACTGCCTGACATATGAGTGCTGACTGTATTTCCCTTATTATCACTTCTTTAAGCACTGCACATGACTGACTCAGAATTACCTAATGCACACACAGAGCCCATGCTCTTCCTGCTGTGCTACCTCTGAGGAGATCGTTAAAAATCACAAGTGAATGACATTCAAAGGATTGCCGAAGACGCAGATCTTAATGGTTGATTTGAAAACAGTCTGGAAGTGAAAATCTCCCAGATCTTCATCTAGCTTTGCTTCTTAGAGCGTGAGATTAGACAGTAATAGGATCGTTGATTGTGAGCATGAAAATAAGTCACTCTGATACTTATCACCAGGAGACTGAAAGCTATCAAAAATTTATATCTGTGATAATCAGAATGTTAAACATGACATGGGTAATAACAGAAGTGAAGTTTTAGACCAAATCTAGAAGGAGGATGTGATGTTTTGTTTTATTTTTATCTGCTTTTAAACAACAAACCATGAAATAATTAAGAATACTTAGTGATGTGATTAATGAAACGCTCTATCCTGCTCAGTGGCCTCCCTTTGTACTTCGGCTACCTATTTACATAGAGTTAGTGTTAGTATAAATAGATAAGATGACTAATTATGTATAATGCAATCAAAATAGCATCAAAGTTAAAGTTAGTTCGACATTTTGGAAAATGTGTAATTTCATTTTCCACATGCAGTGTTAGATTAGAAGATTGAAACCGGTTTCCCAGCTGCAAGGTAAGCGTGAAGCAGTCAGCAGCTAGTTAGCTTAATACAAAGACTGGAGACAGCTAGCCTGGCTTTGTCCAAAAGTAACACAGTCTAAAGCTCACTAATCAACACATTATTTCATGCTCATTTAATCGGTACAAAAATTGCGTAGTGTAAAACTTAGCCAACTGACTGACGACAAGCTCCAACAACATATTTGCCCACAAAGATGTGTGGTATTGATCTTCTCATCCAGCTCTCACCATGAAAGTGGGTAAAAGTACATTCCTTTCACGCTTTGTATCAATTCACACCTTACTTAGTTGTAAAGACCTTATGCCAACTCACAGGTGGGTTGCTTAAATTATGTAAATGGTTAACAGAACTTCCTACTTAGAACACAACTGCATGGCCATTAAAAAAATAATCAAAAACCCCATCAAACATCCCACTTTCTCCAGTCATCTCTGAAATAAAGATGACAACGGATTACAGTAAACTGTATTCACAAAGATTCATTCCACAAATGTAAAGATTTGTGATTTGATGTAAAAACATTTAGTACATCTGACCTGCGGCCAAGTGTGTACCAATCTTCAGTTAGGTGTGAATGTACAATTATTATGGTTTATGTGCAAATTATGTGCAAAGGATTTCTTTACTGCATTTCATTTGGACACACCACTACCGTTAACTGCGACTTTTTTTTAAGAGATGCAGTTCAGTGTGGTTATTGTGCCGTCAGCAAGTATTTATTATTATTTCAAATAATTAAAGGCAAGTAAATAACTGCAGCATCTATAGCAACGACATTAACCTCTCCTGTTTTTTAAGTGCAAACTTTTGGAACATTTATTATATGACGGCAATGTTGAGATGAGTCCAATTTTTTAATGCCTGTGCAGTAATGTCCTAGGTCTCATCTATCTGTGATTAAGGCAGAAATTATAGATGTGCGGTCTAATATTTGCCAGTGTGGGCTGTTAGTCACCAGCACTATTAAGCATTTTAAGGGAGCATTTTCCTAAATGACCAGTGAGCCATTTGTTAAACTAATTACAGCCAATGACTTTGCCTGTACAAACACACATTACAGATGAGCTCCCAGGTTATCTGGGGACAATTGCTTCCATTCTGTACAATCTGCATCCTTGTCCAGGTCCTGATTTGCATAAAACTTAACTTATTGTAGAAAAGACATGTGACAATGCAGACATTTAATCATGCATTGTTGGTGTTTGACTGACCTAGGAAAGCCTAATCAACATTTGGAGAAAATTGGTAAAACTGTAGGCAGATAATTATTTTGGACATACAGGGGGCGACACCCTTCTCTTCACTCTGGTGAAGCGTTGCAGCCCAGCCCTCATCAGAGCTGCATAATAAATGCCCTTGATAAAAACATACACAACCGTAGGACTGCCTGTGATGAGAACTCCCCTGACCTTAATTAGCTGTGTTCATGGCATTGCATGAACCCATTACGGAGACTTTAAAGCATATCCATTTCATTTCTCACCATTTGTCTACACCCTGCTCCGGCTAATGAGAGCCAGAAAGAACCGGAGAGGGGGTGTTTGGGGGCTGGAAGCTTGTCACCTACCACAGAGGTAAGAAACTAGAATAACCTGGGATTACTAAATGGCTTGATATTTGCCCTGCGGTCAACTTTGCTGAATGGAAATTTGAAAACTGACACATTTCTTCAGAATTTTACTTTCTCTGCATAATGCACTTCAGCCATGATGTGGTTTAAATGCATTGCAGTATGATTTGTTGAATATAAATGTTTGTATAGGTTTTTCTATGCATTCATTTACATCTGGGTGCACTGAAAAAACAGAGTAATGTCTTCACTATGTCAAGAATTTCCACTGTAAAGACTTCATGCGTACGCACATGCACATATATAATTACATGGATGCTTGTGCAAAGCTGTGCAGTGTTTACACGTGTCTGTGCACGCCGTCCTCCATGTTTTTGGTGTGCGTGTGAAGCAAAAGGCAGAATCTCTACAACCATCCCAATATGAAAGCAGATGATCCTTCAGCAGGAGATTTCTCCCCCAGGGCAGAGTGAGCAGAGCTGACCCTAGAGTGGCCATCCATTGCATCCCTTTGAGTACACTGCAGCCATAATAACACTTGACCACCTCTTTCATCTACCAGCACCAAGCTGTGAGGCTGCTAACTTTGTTTCCTGCTGAGCACTGTTGCTAATCAGAGTAAAATTAACAACTGTTTCTTGTGGACTTTTAGAAAAACAAAAACTAAAGACCGAATAAAAAGAAATCCAAAACAGAGATAGCAGTAAAAAAAAATATATTTACTTGGTACCTTTTCTTGACATTGATACAAAGACATTAACAGCTGGTGATATTAGACACAGAAGTCAGGAAGTTTTTCCATCTGCTCAAACAAGGAAATCAGCATCAAACGTTCAAAAACCCACATCTTGACAAAAATTGAGCTGCACTGACTGTAATGGAATATGACTGACAGCACATGATTTTCTGATTACATGCCTGACAGCTTGCACTTATTGAAAATGATGAGGACAGATGTTTGCTCTGACTCACATGCAATTAGGTTGTGACTTCATGAAAACGAGAAATTAATTGAAAGTGAAATCCAGAAAAAAAAGATTGTTTTCTTCTTCTAAGCGCAGTGTGTATATTTGACATAATGGTAGGCAGGCGTGACTGACTCCTCTTCACAGTGCATCTTTCACATGAATTAATCTGGTGTAAAAAGTCTCTTTAGAAATGGTACTGCATTTGCTTCAAGTGAACCAATATGTAACAACTATAATTACAAACATTAATGCAACCAGATGACAATGCATAACAAACATACATTCATGATCTTCTAAATGTTACATTTTGTGTAGGTTTATTTAGACTTGAAATTATGATCTTAAGATTTGAAACAAAGAGTGTTAAATTTACAAGAGAAAAGGTGTAATTCGCACACTTGGCTCTATAATGTGCCGGTCAGGGTTCACAACGCTCACAAGAGAACCAATCAAATTCTGCCTCATTAATGTGCGGCCTTTCTGCTCTGTGACTGGGCTTGAAGGTTATGAAAAGATCATGGAAAGTGGCCCAGCCTTAAGTTTTTAAATCTGATTGATTTAGTTTGAATGTGTTGAAAAGCTGATTTTTACCATGCTACCATGCTAGACAGCTGACTTGCTCATGTTAATTAAGATACACAGCTCATGCTAACGTTTGTTAACAAAAATGAACTTGTAACCTGTGTTCTGCAGCTGACATACACTGATGATAGTGAGTACATTCATAGCTCAGACCCAGTTATGATCCACCTTTCCCAAGCAAAAAAATAGAAACAAGACTAGAAGAGCACTGAAAAGAAGATCAACAGACAGAGAGACATCGGCAAAGGGAAGAAGAGAGAACGTTTTTAAAGTTCTTTTTATTGTTTAGAATTCATTGTGATTAAAATGTGTTAAAATGTGTTAATACTGTATTATCAGCTCAAGATCAAGTTCAAGTCAGTGACCACTGACCAAATGTCTTGTCTTCCCCCAAAAGACATCGCCCAAAATCATTTTGTGTGTGTGACTGTTTTTTTTCTTTTCAAGAAAATTATTGATTTCACAAAGCCTTAGCAGATAGAGGCTTGTAAATATACTGGAAAATGAGCTTTCAGAATTAGAAAGTTAAACCCACCTGGTATAAATCTCAAAACCTCTCAGATCACAAATATAACCCAATAATTCCAAGGTCAAACAAAACAGCACAAACAAAAAGAAATCAAACAAAAAATGTAAACATAATAAAGTAGCTCCTCTGGAAAGCACAAAGCACGTTATCCAGGATTTCTTCAAACCGGTAAAACAAATGGCAGACATAATTACTGCACTTATAATAAATGCCAATTTCTGTCACCTTTTTTGACATGTGATGCTGCCTTTAGACAGGTGCTCTGTTTATCATCTTTCACTCACTTTGAAAACAAGTGAAACTTTTTTTCCCAGTTTAAGTAAATATGCATAATGTTTACTGAACGAACCCTACTGTAACTACTGTACCATAGACCTGAGAGGCACGGCTGGCCAGATGGGTTTGAAGACAAAGGGGCTCCAAAACATGCAAGATCCCTGGCACCTAGCTCTTTGGGTGCCACCGGGGTGCCACCAAGGGCTCAGGGCCCCGATGCCAGGAAAGCTCAGACAATGAATGAGGATGGGGAAATAAGATGGTAGGTGTCAGCCGGGTAATTTTGTTTACCTAACAACTTTGTGCGCATGCAGTGCTGCTGTGATGATTATTGGGGTTATGATTGCCGTCATCCACATTCATTGTGCTCAACCCGTTGTCACTTTCAATTACCGCTGTCTGCAGCTCCAAATCCTCACACAAGCTGTACAGCCCCCCTGACAGTCTTATTACCGTTAAAAGAAAATCCATATACATCAGGTTCTCTTTGTGTCTTTGCACTCTAAACAGAGCATGACAGAGAGGGGAGGATAAATTCATGTTATGCTGTGTGGGTCATCAAGGTCCCCATGTGTGGATTGACTCTCTTCCCTTCAGGTTTTGAAAGACACAAATGTCTCTTGGGTTGAGGTTCAAGTAGAGCGCCTTTGATGTGCAGCTCCAGCTCCAGCAAGGTAGCGTGGGCCTGGAGTGGCAGGTGTGTGTAGGCTAGCTTACTGACCTCTCAACAGATATAAGATCTGCCGGCTGTAATTGATCTCTGTTCCATTTACTTTCACATCTATTTGTCTGCCAGTCTCTTGACAGCCAAAGGGAAATTATTGATCTGTGCTTTAGGGATATTAAGGACATGTAATTCAGCAACAGACATTCAGCACACAGAATGAGCTCGATACAGTGTAGTGAACACTGTAAGCCATACAGGTGATTCTTGTTAAGTACCACAGTCGGCTCATTCCTCAGAGGAAACAGAGAAACAGACCTGCATGCTAATTTGTCATAAAATGAAATATGCAACAAGATGGCCAAATGTTTCCATATGCTGCTGCAGTAACTGAAGCAATCACAGTACAGTTTATAGCTATTCTCAGCTGCCTGATATCCTTTTTAGGACACTTATAAGCACAGGTACAAAACAAGCTTCACCCTAATTAAATCGAATACTGTTTTTCTACTCATTATTTGTAAAATAATGAACTTCACATCCTCACGTAGAGGACAGGATTGTTTTCATTGGAAAAAAAAAACTTTCTCCAAAACTGTCTAGTGTGAGAAAAAAGTATTTTTTTTCCCATTGAAATGAATTTAATTGCATTTGTGTATTTTGCCCTCAGGCAAGGTTCACCCACAACGGTTTAATCCTCATACAGAGTGGAGTGAAATATACATATATAATGCATGCGCTTCGGATTGCATTTAATACGGAAAGTAATTAAAAAGAAATCATTTTAATTCAGCACGCTTATCGCAGCAGGGTTTTGAAACAGCACAGACAAGGGTGATGGAAGGGGAAGGTATGTGGACAAAAAAAGGGTAAGTGGGGGGAGAGGCAAAGGAAAAGAGGACAGATAAGGTGGGATTGGTACTGTCAGAGTGTCACGTAGAAGGCAGGTTGATATTCTGCTCCAAAACAGAGACACCC
>NW_024042293.1:0-23959 GCF_014851395.1 Micropterus salmoides
TGTGGAAAGAAAATACATATATACTTAAATATTGCTTGATAGATAGTGATGTAAACTTATGAAATTAAAACCTGTATCCTTTTCAAAGTAAATTAATCCTACCAAGCAGTCTCTTTGCCTGCAGGTGACCAGCAGCTGTCTCTTAAATAACTTTATGAGGGACAAGGATTCATAAAACATTTAAATGGAATATCCACCTGATTGTGACAAAATTGTGCATCAAATTGTATTAATATTAGAGTCTATCTGTCAAAGTTATGCTACTAAGCTGGCTAAACTACATCATGGAAACTGTTCATTCACATCTATAGTGCTGACTTGTTAATGCTAGTAGCAGATACTCCTTCACGTAAGTGTAAATATTACATAAAACAGTTATTACTTTAGTCATATCAATGTGTCTGAAGTAAGAAATAGGCTATAGATAACACTTAGTCCTATCAAACGTAAAATAATGTAAGCTAGGTAAGGGGTCTGGTGATGCATGTGATCCACAGTAAATACTGTATACACTTGACAGAAGTAACTAATAAGGAGGAAAGATTCCTCCATAGTAGGTTGGGATGAGTAATTCTCTTAAAGAGAGGTAGTATAAATCTTGAATGGGAGTGGAATAAAATATGAGTAACAGCCTAGCAAGTCACAAATATTGAACAAAAAAGTAGATTTACAACTGCAGGCTGTATTGATTGTTAAGAGTGATAAATACTTACTAATATAACTGGATACATGACATTAAGAAAAAATGTGTGTTTCACTGTAAACCTGGCAACCCAGAAGTCTCAGTAAACTTCTGGGTTATGGCATATTATTATCCATAAATCATTATTAAATGATTAATTAACTATCAATAAAGCTGTTAGTTACACCTTGTAGACCCATTATAATGTATGCCTTATTAGTAAGTAAGTGGTAGTCTGCCTAATCCAAACTCTACATTAGTGAATGTAAAGTCACTGATTTAAGACCGTTTTTTTTAAAAGTGCATGAAAAAGTTGCTCAATTAAACTAACGCGAGTGCTTGTAATTAGTTGCTTTCCACCCATTGAGAAGTTTTATTGTTTTTAATGAAGGATGTTTTATAAGAGGAGGCGATAAATTCAGCCAACTAATAGAAGCAGCTGAATGAAGCTCCTTTCTTCCCTTTGTGTGTGTGGTGTGTATGTATGCGTCTCACGTAGTCGCCAAAGGTGCTGAGCTTTGCATTATCATCATTTCTTCAGGCACTGTGCAATGGTGTTTGAGTTTGTATCATGTTGAGTAAGAATATCACAATGTGTATATATATATTTGTCTTCATATCAGTCAGTGTAAGCTTATAATTCATCATTTCTGCGTTCTAGTCGGTCCACACCGAATGACCTCCACTGTCTCAGCACAGTTTGTGACACTCTGGCTGTTCTCCTTTGATTGGCCTCTCTTTGTAACACACACACACACAGAGGGTATATGACCACTCGGTGACACTTGCAGACAGACAGACACAATAGGAGACCCAGCACTTTCCTTTCCCCAGGTGGCATAAAAGACGCAGCCAGATCAATGGCCTAATGGGCTCCAAACCAATGGCCGACGATCATTAACCCTCGAGTGTTGGTTCCTCATACCCCTAGTCAGACTATCCCTCTTCAGACCATTGTGCGTTTGTATACAGACTATTGTGGGAGGGTTTTTTTTTTGTCAGTTGGAGCTGGTTAACTGCTGGACAAGGGGTCTAACTTAGGGCAGGAGGTGGTGAAAAGATGCATTGTCGTGACCTGAGAAAACTGTGATAAACTGGACCTTTAACATGTACCCAGTGACAGACATTGACAGAATATAACATTTACTCGAGTACTCTAGTTTTAAGGTTAAGACTGAACATATAAAACATATGAACATCTTATAAATGATGCATTGTTAGATTAAATTATGTAACAGTATATATTGTTCAAAATTTGTTGCATGTTGAAATTATTAAAATGCTGCTTATACACATTAATACATCAGCAGTGATAATCCATATATGATATATATATATCTGCATAATGAGTACTTTTACTTATGTACTTTTTGAAGTGTGTACTAGTAGCGTTTTGTATGCAGGACTTTTACTTATAATTGTTATTTTTACACTGTGGTGTTGCTACTTTTACCTGAGTTAAAGATCTCAATACACAGCTGCTGAGTTGCTGTAACTTTGTTTTTAATACTTTCTGGTTTAAAATGTCAGCAACTAAACAAGCACTGCGTCAGACAATTAGTTCAGAGTGTGAAGAGCCTCTCATGATCTGATTGCAGCCCTCAGAAAACAGATAAGCACCAACTGGTTTCTACAACTGCTCTGGTTCACAATTTGTACAACATAACAACAAATGATTGATTCATCAACACAGAAGAAATCAATGTGGTGTGATCACAGCCCAAGCTACAAAGCGGTTCGGAGTATGGGGATGATGGTTGTGCACAAAGGGTTTAAGAACAGCACTTGGTCCCACTGCAACATGTTGAACATTTTGGGTGTTTGACTATTTGCAATGACACCACATGAACATTATTAGGCATCACAATTTTATTTTATTTATTTATAGCTCTCAGATTCAGCAGGAGCTCATTCCATCCCTCTTTCTCCTCTTGGGCCCTACAGTCATTTGTGTGTGTGTGTGTGTGTGTGTGTGTGTGTGTGTGTGTGTGTGTGTGTGTGGAGGGCTGGTGGTGGGAGGACAATGGGTAGTAAGGGGGCTGGCTGAATAGGACCATTGAGTCTGCTCAGCCAAACAGAAAAGCATCTTCCATCTCACTTCAAAACCCACAGTTTCATTCTGTACAACCAGGCCTTTATTCTCCATAATTACTCCCTGACACACATGTATACACACATGCACACACAGAAATACATACATACACATGCATACATATTTATACATATATATGAATGCAATAATCACAAAAATAACACTGGCGGACTGAAATAACACAACAGCTGACCCTGAAAGTTCACTTATAGAAAAATAACATACCAGTATATAGATTTTTTTAATGATGTTTAATGAAATTACACTGCTGTTATGCATGGATGGGATGATAATCAGTAAACATATATAAGCCCTGTATATATATCTACTATATAACTGTTATGTATCAAATCTTGAGGCATCCCATTATGTTTTCATACTCTTTTAAGATCAAAGGTCATCGTATGTCAGTAATTGCCAGCATAACACTGTATACTAATATAATTTTAATAACAATAATCAATCCATGAAAGTGTCCTCTCTGATGACACCTGCCTTGTTGTTGTTGTCTTTTCTGGTGATGAAGGTCCAGCAGCACTGCTTGCAACATCGTATTGTGGCGATGCCTTTGCAGTTTCTGATAGTTTTTCAATGATAAATGTTGCATTGAAGCACATCGACAGTCTTTCAAAGGCCAAGAAGTCATTCTCCTAAATGTTCAGAAGGTTTCCTGTTTCAGTCCAGTAATGTTTGGATGCTATTCAAGTCAGTGCATGCTTTCTACTTTTTCTATCCTTGAATTTGCAGTTCACCTGTGCATGACCTAAATATAGGATGGATGTGAGCTCAACCGCCCTTCTGCATTCTTTCAAAGGCCCACAGCTAAAAAACAAACAAACAGTTCAGCCAGTCCATATGGACATTAATTTCCAAAGCCATTTAAGCCCCATTTTCTTTACTAGAAAAGAAAAAATAGCTGCAACAGCTGTGTCACAATATGTGTTAACAACCTAATTCACTGTAAGCCCAGTAACAAGAGGTATTATCGTAAACAGCCTGTCAGACAAAGACAGTGGGCCTTGACAGAGAAAGTGCAGTATCACGGACAATTTCTGTCAGTGTTACACTGGGTCATTTAAACTCCACCAACCTCGTTAGCCTAGATCCAGCCCTCCGGCCAGCCTGCTCATTGTGCATCCAGCACACTGAATCATTGTGTAGGAGGATAATCCATACAGGGTAATTGTTCCAACCTATCATGCAACAGATAAGGAGAGGATTTAGGTATGGACGGATGGGTGGGTTGATCCATCAACCCAAATGCAGATAGATACGAAGTTCTTACAGAATGTGAACCGAAGAGTTTCAACATACAGACTCAATTTTAAAACTTTTAATTTATCAGCATATGTGTCAAACATTGTCTTGCTCTCAGCACACTCGCCTATCTATCTATCTATCTATCTATCTATCTATCTATCTATCCATCTATCCATCCATCCATCCATCCTTCACTTGCAGCATGTCTGTGTGTTGGAATGGCATGACATGAGGAACAAAGGGTGCAGGCAGCAGGAGATGTGGTGTCTGCATGTGTGTGTGTGTATGTCAGGGATGGGGGAAGGCTGGGTTTGGGGGTTGTGGGGATGTTGAAGCTCCATATGGGCACCCCACAACTTGTTTCTCCCCTCCCTCCCCCTGCAAACAGGCAGATGTCAAATGGGACGTGCCTCCCTGTTGGGGCACAGGGTCACACTGCACAGGGGTAAATAACAGAACAGGAGGGACAAAGAAATGCCTTCCTGCCAGCACCCCCCCACGCAAACCCCAAAACACACCAAAAGAGATGTATACACATGGTACCAGAAAAAAAGCTGCTGACACAAACATGCCAACACACAGCCACGTGTATTGAATTGTAATTGAGCTGCAATCATACTATGATGCGTCGCTACAAACGTGTTGCCAGCAAAACCACTGTTTTCCTATGGTGCGGAGCGCCTGCCGTGTTCTGATGCCTGTAGTAGGGACATAGTGGTATTCAATCACGATGACGAATATAACTGTAAGTCAGCCATTATTCCAAAACTAATCAGTGAGCACATGCATTAGTTACCGTTGAGTTACCGTTTACTGTGCCGATAAGAATGCTAGCTAGCTAGTTAGCTGTTGGACTGTGAGAAACCTTTTTTTGGACCGCTTTCCAAGCTATGTCTCTGTCTGATCAGTCTGACAAAGTAGTCTGACCTTTGATCAAATCAAGTCACTTCAAAATGTGTTTTCATTCAGAAGAAAATAAATACAAATAAAAAATACATTAAAACATAAGAAATGTGAATATAAAGTATTTCCAACCCATTTGATACTCATCTGTGTTTTGCAACACCCATGCCTGATCCCTCTTCATATAATTTTTTGTGAAGTTCAGTGGTGCATTTATCGTTGTTCTTTTTTATTATTGCTATTAAAATGACATTAGTCAATTTACTTCTAACATTTAAGTCTGCCAACATTGACCTCTATGTATAACATATAAATTCAAACTACAGCCTCCAAAATGATCATAGAGAATCAACACCTCTAACATGCTTTCATTGAATTGATTGATTGGTGTAGGGCTGTTATATTAGACTGCAATATTTTCAGTCAAGTGTACCTAATAAATATACAACTGGGTGTATTTAAATATAAATTTCTCAACACCAAACAGTGATTGCCGTGTGTTTGTGTTCGTGAAGAAAGCAATATAAAGCAAGCTTCTATCTATCATGTGTCTAGCACTATTTGACTAGGAAGGGAGATGCAACTTGACTCAAGGGCAGGTGCCACTTGTGTGTGTGTGTGTGTGTGTGTGTGTGTGTGTGTGTGTGTGTGTGTGTGTGTGTGTGTGTGTGTGTAGGTATGGGCTGCAGTCCTAAACAAAGCAGGGGAATGGACACACACACACACGCGCACACACACACACACAGGCTGTTCTCTGTGTATTGAGCCCTGAATGGTTACGCCCGCAGGGCAGGAGTAAGGTTACTTTACATACTGCACTTACAGCTCCCTTTACCACTGGGGTATAAAATGGATTTGAATAAGAAAGAGGGGAACAGAGGGATGGAAGCAGGGGGAGAGGGGGTTAGGAGGGGGAGGAGGGCCAAGGGACTCCCTTTTGTGTAACAGGAGGTCTGCTGCTGCTCTGGCATGGCTATGGAGATGGAGGAGCGGGGTCACTCTCCCTGCTCTCCCTCCCTCTGTCCCTTTACTATAGGCTGACTGCTCTGTCCCCCCCATCCCACCCCACCCCATCCATCCCTTCCATCCCTTCCTCCCTATTAGCATAGCAGCTGCCTGATACATGGTGTAGGGTGGGGAATGGCCAGGTTGTTGTGTGTGTGTGTGTGTGTGTGTGTGTGTGTGTGTGTGTGTGTGTGTGTGTGTGTGTGTGTGTGAGGGTGTTTGTTGGAGGGAGGGATGTTAGGGGGAGGATAGAGGGGGTCCAGTCAATGGCGGTCCGTCTGGCTGGTGAATAGCAGCTAAAGCAGGCCAGACAAAGGAGCTGGGAGGGAGGGGATGGGGTTGGGGTGTGTGAGGGAGATGGGAGGGGTGGAAGAATGAGGCAGTGAATGGAGCGCCTTGTCACTAGTGCTATGGAAAGAAGCACAGAATGAACTGGAAGAATGAAAGAAAAGTTCAAAAAGGAGCGAAGGGCAAGGAAAAGACCGCCCGACCACCTGTCTCCCTCTCTCTCTCTCTCACTTTATTTCTTTTACTCCCCTTCTTATTCACAGGCAGACTTTGGGGAGGGGGTGTTCACTTGGTTGTGTTTAGCGACAGACATGTTTTTGTTTTTCGGAAAGAAAATGTTGTATCAGCAGGACTTCAAGCTCACTGTCATCCACCAGCATCGCTGCCCCTGTGCTGGTTTCACTACATACTGTGGTTTGATGATGGTTTTGATGCTCCATTCTGTGAAATTACTGCGAACACAAAAAACACAACACAAAAAACACAAAAACATTGTGCAAGACTGTCAAAAAGGATGAATCCACAGAAAATGTGCTGATACATTCGGAAATGAGACTGAGGGATGTGATTATGGACACCAGGAAAAGAAGTTGTTGCCAACTTAACCATGATCCAAATAAACAATAAACAATCTCCTATGCCTAATACTTGTTAAACTTAGACACCTGTCCTGATAGACTATAGAAAGAGGAAAACTGAGCAAATCGGAGAAGCTCTCTCTCATGCATACAAGATTATTAGGTCTTACATGTGGTAGTCAGTTTATCAATACATACGTAACCTTTGAATGAAGAAACAGAAAATTAATAAAGGAGTTTTCTTCCAGCTACAGTCTTACTTGCCATGGTATACAGAGTGGCTAATGTTAGCATTAGCTAACTTTAGCTAAAAAGCATGTATCTGATAAAAGAGTGTTTGTTGACTTTAACGTTAAGTTTAAGTAAAGTTTAGTTTTAGTATGTCACAAATTTATATCAATTTTATCACATCCGTAAAACAATATCTCTTTAGAGGTATATTTCCACTCACTCTCAGTCAGTTTACCTGACTAAGATGGGTAGGAAAATTCAATATGCTATTATCCTGCAAATGCCATTTGTGGCCACAGTGGCTGCTGTTCAGCAAGATTTACATATAGATTAATTTTACGTTCAAATTCTTTGAACTTTAATGACAGTGCAAATATTATGTCATCTAATTTTAATTTAAAAGCTATACAAACCAGCTGATTGTATGATGAGCTGATAAAGAGAGAATGCCAATTTGTCATGTGGACCCACAGAAAACACATCATCATGACTGAGGTTTTTTAAAGGTTTGTGGATAATCATCACAATCATCAATATTTTCTATATTAATGTGAAGGAGTCGCTTGTTGTGAAACCACAGAGAATTATCACTGACATCTGTCCACAAAGCATTACAAAGCATTTTACCATCTTTTAACTCATTGTTTTGGTTTTACACCACCTGTAAGCTACCTGTCAACAGCAGACAGACACAATTAGCAACTAGCTGGTGAACATAGTGAAGCATTAAGCCACTAAAGAGACAGATATTTCTTAGGAGTTGGCGGAGAACAAAACAGAGCAAAAAGGAGAGTGAATTTTGGATTTACATTCGTCAGTTGGACACAAACACAACTTCATGTGAATGCTAATGTTGCTGCTGGACGTACAAATAACAAACTGTTTGCTAATATGTTCACTATATCAACTTTATATGGTGATAATATCAAACTGTTGTCTTTCAAAATCAAAAATCATTAATGCAGGTTTGGTTATATTCCATATATAACATTAATTTGGCAAATTACAGATTTCTGTTGCTGAAAAATAAATTAATTAGGTCTGTAAAATAACTTCACTGTTGTCCCACATGCAGTTAAAAACTAACCTTGTTTCTAATATTAAATATGTCCAAATACCAAAATGACTTGGTAAAAATAAAAAGATAAATATCTTATGAATTAGCAAAGTCTAATTCTTTGATATCATCCTGCACTAGGCACATGCCAGGACTGCTGTCTCCTTGTGCCATAGTTCAATAAATATTGTAAACATATTTAAAGGCCCTGTATACCCACACAGGTATTTTCAAATACTCTGCTTGAGCAGACCTCTGATCAGGTGGAAGTTGAGATGAGCTATGATGGTACATAAACGACATCTCCAAACTCTATGTCCTCATACTAATGATGAGAACGTGCAACAAAACTAAGAAGAGAGGCAATGTCAATCAAGTGCAGTTTGCACACAGTCTTGTGAAGATCTCTAATCAGGCAACATAAGTGAAAACACCTGTGTGGCTGTCTACTTTGCAGTCTCAAGATGAAAAATAGCACTGTAAGGTTCCTTAACACCCTGAGGACTTACAGGTGTCATGTGGAGGGCAACATGAAGTAAAATTACAACCTATTGTGTAGCCTGATTCTAGACACTGGAAAGCCTGTTAAACGCTTCTCTAAGTTCCTCTTTATGTGGCTAGCATCACTCTACAGGTTCCTCATATGTGTTCTTATCCTAAATGTACAACAGATCTCATTCAAACAAGCCGTTTGGATTACATTATTACTTAATCAGACGGCATTTTGAGGAAGTCATACACAGGGTCTCACAATCAACGCCGCTGTCATTGTGCTCAAGTTGAACAGGAGCCGTTATAAAATGAGGAATTCCGTGTTGCAAAGCCAATTAAATTGCGTTTTACCAGTATCACAAGATGTTCAGTTAATCTCGTTTCTTACAGATCGGGTGTAACCCTTCAAATGAGGGGTGTTAGCATGGATATGAATATTTTATGAGCCACTGAACAATGGTCTTTTGAATGGAGATGGAAGATAATCACACAGATGCGCTTGATTACAGCTGCTGTAACATCAACAGTATTTTACTCAGTTTTGCTGTGAAATACAAAAACAGACAATACATACATATATGCAGACCTGTAACCAGATACATTTGCCAATGGAGCCTGTTCACTTTTTTAAAAGTGATTTTGATGCAGCTCTCCTAAGTTTTCTGGACTTTCCCCAGACAGTTCCTCATCTGATTTTCCCTCACTGTCTTCTCTGCAAAATTCCTCCCAGAAATGCCTTGTGTTGTCTGGCTCACTATAAAGCAGGCTGCTCCATGCACAGGCCAGACCAAGACAAGCGAGGGAAGCCAAGGCACATGAAGAACCTATTAGGGGGCCTAGCAGCCAGCAGCAACCCTGGGAGGCCAGCCAACTCAGTGTGTGAACAATAGGGAACCCAGCTCAACAAAAACATCCTGCAGAAGTGAGAGACTGGGAGGGTGAGAGGAAAGGACAAGCGAGCAGCAGGCCAGATAGCCTGTTTGGGCCTGTCACGGTATCAAAACACAGAGGGGCTGGTGTTTAGAGGAGCTAACTTTGCTGATGTTGAGTTTTACAAAGAAATGCATCAGATCCGTGCACTTGGTGTGGTCGGTGCAGAACATTTGAGCTGAGATCGTAGATGGTTAAGGCTCAGAAATCAACTTTAACGGTTAACAATAACTTTAACCTTTACGTTGCAGTGAAGACCAGATGTGAGATACAATGCTTTTTTCAAGCCAGCATCATACAGAAATGAACTCTCTGAGCAAATCGGAGAAGCTCTCTCTCATGCATACAAGATTATTAGGTCTTACATGTGGTAGTCAGTTTATCAATACATACGTAACCTTTGAATGAAGAAACAGAAAATTAATAAAGGAGTTTTCTTCCAGCTACAGTCTTACTTGCCATGGTATACAGAGTGGCTAATGTTAGCATTAGCTAACTTTAGCTAAAAAGCATGTATCTGATAAAAGAGTGTTTGTTGACTTTAACGTTAAGTTTAAGTAAAGTTTAGTTTTAGTATGTCACAAATTTATATCAATTTTATCACATCCGTAAAACAATATCTCTTTAGAGGTATATTTCCACTCACTCTCAGTCAGTTTACCTGACTAAGATGGGTAGGAAAATTCAATATGCTATTATCCTGCAAATGCCATTTGTGGCCACAGTGGCTGCTGTTCAGCAAGATTTACATATAGATTAATTTTACGTTCAAATTCTTTGAACTTTAATGACAGTGCAAATATTATGTCATCTAATTTTAATTTAAAAGCTATACAAACCAGCTGATTGTATGATGAGCTGATAAAGAGAGAATGCCAATTTGTCATGTGGACCCACAGAAAACACATCATCATGACTGAGGTTTTTTAAAGGTTTGTGGATAATCATCACAATCATCAATATTTTCTATATTAATGTGAAGGAGTCGCTTGTTGTGAAACCACAGAGAATTATCACTGACATCTGTCCACAAAGCATTACAAAGCATTTTACCATCTTTTAACTCATTGTTTTGGTTTTACACCACCTGTAAGCTACCTGTCAACAGCAGACAGACACAATTAGCAACTAGCTGGTGAACATAGTGAAGCATTAAGCCACTAAAGAGACAGATATTTCTTAGGAGTTGGCGGAGAACAAACAGAGCAAAAAGGAGAGTGAATTTTGGATTGACATTCGTCAGTTGGACACAAACACAACTTCATGTGAATGCTAATGTTGCTGCTGGACGTACAAATAACAAACTGTTTGCTAATATGTTCACTATATCAACTTTATATGGTGATAATATCAAACTGTTGTCTTTCAAAATCAAAAATCAATTAATGCAGGTTTGGTTATATTCCATATATAACATTAATTTGGCAAATTACAGATTTCTGTTGCTGAAAAATAAATTAATTAGGTCTGTAAAATAACTTCACTGTTGTCCCACATGCAGTTAAAAACTAACCTTGTTTCTAATATTAAATATGTCCCAAATACCAAAATGACTTGGTAAAAATAAAAGATAAATATCTTATGAATTAGCAAAGTCTAATTCTTTGATATCATCCTGCACTAGGCACATGCCAGGACTGCTGTCTCCTTGTGCCATAGTTCAATAAATATTGTAAACATATTTAAAGGCCATGTATACCCACACAGGTATTTTCAAATACTCTGCTTGAGCAGACCTCTGATCAGGTGGAAGTTGAGATGAGCTATGATGGTACATAAACGACATCTCCAAACTCTATGTCCTCATACTAATGATGAGAACGTGCAACAAAACTAAGAAGAGAGGCAATGTCAATCAAGTGCAGTTTGCACACAGTCTTGTGAAGATCTCTAATCAGGCAACATAAGTGAAAACACCTGTGTGGCTGTCTACTTTGCAGTCTCAAGATGAAAAATAGCACTGTAAGGTTCCTTAACACCCTGAGGACTTACAGGTGTCATGTGGAGGGCAACATGAAGTAAAATTACAACCTATTGTGTAGCCTGATTCTAGACACTGGAAAGCCTGTTAAACGCTTCTCTAAGTTCCTCTTTATGTGGCTAGCATCACTCTACAGGTTCCTCATATGTGTTCTTATCCTAAATGTACAACAGATCTCATTCAAACAAGCCGTTTGGATTACATTATTACTTAATCAGACGGCATTTTGAGGAAGTCATACACAGGGTCTCACAATCAACGCCGCTGTCATTGTGCTCAAGTTGAACAGGAGCCGTTATAAAATGAGGAATTCCGTGTTGCAAAGCCAATTAAATTGCGTTTTACCAGTATCACAAGATGTTCAGTTAATCTCGTTTCTTACAGATCGGGTGTAACCCTTCAAATGAGGGGTGTTAGCATGGATATGAATATTTTATGAGCCACTGAACAATGGTCTTTTGAATGGAGATGGAAGATAATCACACAGATGCGCTTGATTACAGCTGCTGTAACATCAACAGTATTTTACTCAGTTTTGCTGTGAAATACAAAAACAGACAATACATACATATATGCAGACCTGTAACCAGATACATTTGCCAATGGAGCCTGTTCACTTTTTAAAAGTGATTTTGATGCAGCTCTCCTAAGTTTTCTGGACTTTCCCCAGACAGTTCCTCATCTGATTTTCCCTCAATTCATAGATAAATATCTTATGAATTAGTGAATTATGTCATCTAATTTTAATTTAAAAGCTATACAAACCAGCTGATTGTATGATGAGCTGATAAAGAGAGAATGCCAATTTGTCATGTGGACCCACAGAAAACACATCATCATGACTGAGGTTTTTTAAAGGTTTGTGGATAATCATCACAATCATCAATATTTTCTATATTAATAATCGATCAAAAGAGTACGTGTAATGTGAAGGAGTCGCTTGTTGTGAAACCACAGAGAATTATCACTGACATCTGTCCACAAAGCATTACAAAGCATTTTACCATCTTTAACTCATTGTTTTGGTTTTACACCACCTGTATGCTACCTGTCCACAGCAGACAGAAATATATATCTCAAACCACAACTGTTCCATCACATTTGTAACACCCTCTTAACTCAAACATTTGCAGTTAAAAAAGGTCGACACCCAGTAAACGTTACAACACGACATGTAGAAAGATGTATTGTGGTGTAGCTTTTCCCACGACCCTCCCACAGCCGTGCAATATCAGCTGCAACTCAGCATTTCCATGAAATGGGGACAACATGACTCAATCAAAGATTTCACTTGCTGGGACTCAAAATGTAACCCACAGTATATCGTGCTATAAGCACAGTAAAAGGACAAGAAGCCAAGACTGAGCTCTGCTGCAGAGAAAATGATTGAAAATGTTCACCACAAAATGCACACTCTTAACACAGTGTTTCTTAACTGTTTATGGCTGCAAATGAATGTGTGTTTTTGACTCATGACCGGTCCAAATGAAGTGAGAGTGGTTATCAAGTTTAACCAAGCATTTTCAGGGCCATTTCATGCATCATCACAGGAGGCTACGTACATATTTTGTGAGAAAAAATCACAGAAATAGATATAAAAAAAATAACAAGTAGGAATATGGTTTGTTTCTATCCAACATAGCAGCTCATTGCGAATCAGTAAGTCTATTTTTTTAAGTAGAATTATACAGCTTATGGGAGAGGGGTTAATAAAACAAAGACAATTACAGAAAGAGAGTATAGATAATGAGTGAAAGACATCCTCACGTAAGAGGCAAAAACAGGTTGTCAGCAGAGAGCTGTATTGTTGTGCAGAGCTTGTGCCTTAACCGTCGGAAAGAGCACAAGAGAGGAGTGTGTGTTGGAAAGTTTTTGAGTGTGTGGGGGTAACATTAAACCAGCTCTCCCACAACACACACAGGGGAGGGGACCTTTCTTTAAACTGAGCCTACCCATAATGCACTGCGCTCTTTTATCCCTGCAGTGAAAGGATGAGGCCAGATGAATGACAAAAGGAGAGAATGGGGATCTGGGTTGGGCCAGGCTTGGAAGACAGGGAGCAAGGAGAGAGAGAGAGGAAGGTGGGGGTGTGTTTTCCAAACCAACCTTTTCTATGAAAAATGCAGGGGGGGCATAGAACACATAGCTTTTTGCTTGGGATATGAGGAAGAAATGTATGCATACACAGAGAACTTGAGTTTAATGATTTCTTTACTGGCTTGTACACAAACGTACAAAAATAATACAGCACTCATCTCCACATGACATCACGTCATCATCACAGTGTTACAAACGTTCAAAACCAAAGAATACAAACAGAAATCCAAAAATAAAATCAAACTGATGGAACATCTGCATCACTCAAAAAAAACAAACATCAGCTGTTTCCTCTTGCTTGAAATGACAAGGGCGGAAACACAACTTGGTCCAAAGAAGTCAGCACTTTTTCTTTTTCTAAAAATCATCTCACTCATGTACCCAATTCGGCGGCTGGCTCCTTACGTCATAAATGTTATGACCCTGGTAAGCCAAACAACCACACAACCGTGCAATTTTTAATCATGTTACAATGATCTTACCATCAATGTATTATTCCCCTTTCAAAAAAAACAGGAAGACAGCACTTCAGAAAAGAAAGTGCCCAAGATATCATCATCATCATCAGCGTTGATATATATATCCATATGTATATAACATACACCCAATCACAGAGATACACCATCTTTGTTTTTAAAAAACGCCATGTTTTTTTTCCACAAAGTAACACACATTAGGACATTATCACCTGGCATATATTATACAATAGTATTTGTTGTGTTTGTTTTTTTTCTATCAGAAAAAATTAAATGTTGACACACAAAAGCCAACCTTTAACAACATCATCATGCATATTCAACAAAACAAAAAAAATAAGGAAGAAAAAAAAACATCAAGTTTAAGACAAGCAATGCATATATCATTTGTTGCCTGATACCAATCTGTACTTTGATGTAGTGGATCTATCGCTTCAGTTACTTTTGTGTTGTTCCAGGTTTCAAATGGGATGTTCTCAGTCTGGATGACTGTTTTTTAACACAGCAACACGGGGCCTCAGGAGAAGCGCACAACTACACACACACACCACACACACACACACACACACACACCACTCTTCAATTACAAAAACGCACTCTCTCAGCAGCTTCTCCTGAGGTGAACCAGTGCTGCTGTGAAGAGTCTATACAACTGTTGCCATTTGAGCAGAAGATTTTTAAAAAATAACATCAACATCAACAACAAAAAAAAACGTACAAGCAGCATTGATACAAATGTTAGGGTGCCATGACTTTCAAAATGCAGCAGCAAGTTTATGGAACCAAATTCTCTTCTTGTTTTTTTTCCTTTTGTTGTGACATCCTGCTAAGTCATGTTTTGTTGTTTTTAAAGTCTTCATCGTCCAACAGTATTAGGGTCCTGCTCAGTAGTATAACTATTCCAAAGCCTTGGCTCCTGCAGTTACCCCGTACAAACACTGGGACGCACAAGGCTCCGCATTTTTTGCAATAAAACTCCCTGCTTTATAATCATGCGATACAATTCCACTTTTTTTGTATGACTGAAAAAAATATAGAATAAAAAAACGACCATACAGGCTGATGAAGAGAGAGAGAGCAAAGAGGAGTTTACAGGAAAACATGCAACAATGGCAGTGTGTGTGAGACGATAGACAGAAAGAGAGAGAACCAAGACTCCCTTGCAGAAAGGCAAAACGATGCTTTGCTGTCAGAATTGGTTTGGTTGTAGTGTAGAATAAACTGTCCCGACTGAGGATGCAGGAAATAAGTTCATTGCATCTTGAAGTCCATCGTGTCTGTTAGGCTACATAGCGAGAGAAGGAAGAAAAACCCATACTGGCATGCGGATGATCACAGACAATTGTGAATCTCTTCAGACTCCAAACAACGTGGCAGAGTGGTGAGAGATGAACAACTTGAGAATACTTTTATAGTCGAGGTAGCTGGCAAAGGAAACCAAACAAAGTCCTTTTTGATGGGAGGGAGGGTAGAGAAAGTCTTCTGAGTCAACACTATAACAGAGGGTTTCTGGGGGGGGGGGGGGGGTGGGGGGGCAGGTCTACCTCCACACGGGACAGTTTACTACGAGTCTGAAGCAGCTTGAGTCACCCTAGATATTCTTACACTTTTTTAAAAGAGAACCACAACAATTCAAAAATGCATCTTCTCATGTACCTTCATAAATAAAAAAAAAACCCAGCCTGCTTTCACAGTGATGACTAGGATGTTAATAAAATACTGAAAGGAGATTATAAAGTGAATTCCAAATGTGACTTTTTTGATACAAAGCGAAAGCAGCGTTTTTTTTTTAACACAATGACCACTGGCAAAAGTGGTCACACTGGCCTGAACAGTTGGACGCCAGCATGGCAAGATCTGTAGGCAGGTAGGCAGAGCGCACTCAGCTACTGTCTCTTCTTTCTTAAAAAAACAACAAACAAAAAAACAGAAACAAAGTAAAGCTATTGTGTACAGTACTTCACAACAATGATGGATCAGTTGTTGTTACATAATGATTACACATCGGAAAGCGTGCTGGTAGCCATAATGCCGCTCTTTTGAGTAAAAAAAAGAAAGAAAAAATAATCTATTAAAGAAAACAGACCTCTGGTAGCCAACAGCAACCCTTCTTCTCTTGTTCGTGTGTCTTCCCTTTCAGATATTCCAGCATGCAGCCATATGCAGCATCAAGTGCCGTGTTTCATATAAAATAACTTAAAAGGGTTTTAACAAGTGAACAATGAGGAGCGACAGGTCAAATCTGCGCCCCCTACAAAGAAACTATTGTAGGAACTGTACTGGGATGGGAGGTCATGGAGAGGGAAAAGAAACTGGGCCATCTGCACTCCGGAGTCCAACACACACATGTGATACACAGCACTGGCTTCTTTTATAGTGAACGACAAGATCTAGTAGGCTATACACATTCAAGAGGAAAGCTTTAGTACCAACAAACTCACCGAAAAGGCGTTTCTTTTGTTAAAAGATTCGTGTTGAAGCGCTGTGTATGAACCATGCGGTGCTTCACTCAGGAGTGCACAGAGAGCCCCGTTTGGTTTACAATGAGGGAAGATTATTGTGCAGGCCTATTTTTATTTCCTTTTTCAATAGAATTTGGCACAACTATGTATGATGGCAGTTTTTTGCTTTTAAAAGAGCCTGACTTTCCCGTGTGTTGCAATTTTATTTTCCACTTGTTGAATTTTTTTTTTTGTTGTTTTCTTATTTTACCTGACAGCAGAGACAGATCACCGGGCGCCAGAGGAGTACTTGGCCTTGGTGATGAGGTATAGCACAATGTCTTGGTGGCCCCGAAGGCGGCGATGTGTAAAGCGCTCCACCCCTCCCTGTTGCAAGCCGTATATCTGCTCCAAACTTCACCAGCAGTTTCCACTCCAGGTTGCCGTCAATGACGGACTGGTGGAGGGCCGTCTGTCCTTCTGGCCCGAAGGAGTTTGACGTTGAACTCACAGTTTGTCATGTTCTGCAGCAACGAGTGCAGCTCCTTGGTGTTGCCCTTCTTCACCGCCTCCTGGAAAACCCTCTGCGGCGCGGAGCAAGTCGACACATCCGCCTGGCTCATGGTTGCAGCGCGCTGGAGGGTGGGGAACCAGTAATCCTGCCTGGGCTCTAAAGCTGATAATAATCGTCTTCTCCCTGTTGATCTTCTCTGGTCTTGTGACAATGCCACAGTTACACTGGATTATAACCATTATTAAGGCACTTTAAAGTATTAAAACAGAAAAAGAGCTCTGTATATATCCCAAAAAGGACAGGAGAGGAAATACACACTTGGTGCAAAAATGTTAATATTTGAGAGATCCTAAAATAAAAAACATAAAAGGGTGCTCTCAAGCGATCCAGGCGTCTCTACGTGTAGCTCCCCCTCTGTAGTAGCAGCAGCAGGTAGCCTATAGCAGGGGATGG
Source organism: Micropterus salmoides (assembly GCF_014851395.1). Lineage (NCBI taxonomy): Eukaryota > Metazoa > Chordata > Actinopteri > Centrarchiformes > Centrarchidae > Micropterus > Micropterus salmoides. Next base: position 17,481 of record NW_024042293.1, read on the forward strand.
AGACGAGAAACACCTCCGACTTCACTTGGGGAAATTGGAAGTATGACACTATCTCCACAGGCCAGCCTCCGCAGCTTTTTCTTGAACGGCCCGACCTGTTTTCCTGGCTTTCACGTCCTGGCTATGTGTCGCCGCTCATGTGGCCAGGGTGTCTGGGGAAGACAAAATAAAGACAAAAAGTCCAAATGAATCCCGGCTCCTCACCAACAGGCTGCGAGAGAGACCCCACATTCCGCCACATCCAAGAGGGAGAGAGGACACCTCCGTGCGCACACGTTTGCGCACGGACACACTGCTTGATTTTTTGGCACTTAACATGTCTGGAAATGTAATCCCCTGCAGATTTGTGACTTACCTGTGACAGATGGACGGGTCCGTAGCGACGAAAACGATACAAATCCACCGTGTGGGCCGGTCTGTGTCCTCTGCGCGGTCCGTGCGAGTCTCTGCCCTGCGCTGAGCTCTGGGGGAATATTTTACGCGTCCTGTATTTGCATGACAATACCATCCCAAAGAATCAACTGTGGAGGAATGGGCGGAAACCCAGGGAGGTTATAGGCTGCCGGTTCGGTGAGGGGGTAGGGACCAGAGCCCTGTGAATCTGCACGGAGGGGGTGTGGTCTTCCGAGAGGGGGTGGGAGGCTTGCAATTGTTTCTGCAGAAACATTAAACAAGGCGCCCGCAGCAATATTACGGTGAGCTCAATATCCGATCTCCTATAGCCGACCCCAGGAAGCGCACAGAAAGCCAGAGGCAAGGTGCCGCCAGAGCTGTAAACTGCTGAGAAAGCGGGCGCGTTGTAATGATCATCCAGTGGACTAACATCAACAGGAACTTGTAACAAAACGTCAACCAAGCGTGTACGCGTCTCATTGACAGCGATGTAAATCACAGAAGAGCAAGAGAGAGTTTTTTATTGATGCAAAGCACAAAGTCTACTGAAAAATAAAATTATCTATTTAACTTCTAAAAAGGAAAAAAATATCTCATCACTGGCTCATGGACTTTATGTAATATTAGTCAAATGGTTAGTTATGTCTTTTTTAAGTAAAGAGGTGGATTAATTAACACCCTTTCGTGTTAAATTAGGGGCAGAAAGGGTGCTGATAATGATATACTATCCAGGAGAGGGTGGGGTTACAGCTATGTGCTGTTGTTGGACCTACAGGTGGCCAAATTTTCTCTGCACTGTGACCCTGAAACGAATGACTGACCAACAGCTCAGGTCATTTTTGCACAAATATGAAATAAAATGAACCAAATGCTGGGTCCATCATGTGCTCATGTGGGTATTTCAAATTCAGACAATAGTTGAATTCTCCAAGGCTGACTGGAGACCGAATAGCACGAATGCAGTTTTAACAGCGGCTGTCCCAAGTGTGAAAGCATCTTTTCACAACAACAAAATCAAAAACCTCAGACAAGCCTGTGTGTTCTCTCAAGACTGCGATTACCTCCGAGCCAAATGGAAGGACAGTAAAATATCAAACCCCAAACTGTCGTATAAAAAACACCTTTGAGGAGGAGTATAGGTGACTGTTTAAATCATAAACTGTGGATAAATTCCAGTTGTTTTGAAATGACTAGACTGTTGGACTTCAAATAACAAAGCCCTGCCTACTTCCTTTTTGCAAGTGAAAAGAGGTGACGCTGTGCGCAGATTGACACGCCGCTCAGCTCCCCCTCCACCGTGGGAACTGGGTGCCTGTGTGAGTGTGAATGTGTGTGTGTGTGTGTGTGAGAGTGAGAGTGTGAGTGAGAGAGAGGGGTGGGGGTGGGGGATATATTTTGATATAGAGAAACACAGTTTGACAGAAAGAATGCATGTGAAAGTGACAGAGCTGGATAGGCAGATAAAGAGAAAGATTGAGAGAGATATATGTGGAAACCACAGCAGTATCTCAGCCTCCCTCGGGCCGTTTGCTCCGTTTGGCGGCCCTTACTTCATCTCATCTGTGTAACACTTTATAAACCTCTCCGCTCTGATGGTTTGGTGGCTTTCACACTGTCCTCTTTTTCCCACACTCTGAACTGTACATTTGGCGCACGTCTATGGCTGCATCTGTCTACATCGGTGTGCGATTGTGCACCGTCAGGCAGCAACGGAGATCCCACGTATGAAGGTCACAACCTATTTTATTTAAACTGATAAAAAAGTGTTAGTATGACATTAAAATATGATAATTTTGGAGCGCATTATCATGTTCATGGAAGGTGATTTTTACGTTTACTGGCAGGTGTCAAAATAGTATATAATATAGTATATAGTATATATATAGTACAATATAGTATATCAATATAGTCATAGATTGTGATAGGGCCTACCTAAAACATAAGTAACCGCAGCTCTAAATAAATACACACGCAGCATTATTAAACCACAGCTAACCCATATACAGTAGGCTATGCATCAAGTTATGTTACCACACAAAGTAACTTAAACTAAAAAAAAACTTTTTTAATAGGGTAAAGAGATTATAATATAAAGTAGGCTATGTAGTAATCCTTGCTTGGTTTTTGGTAGTCATTGTGATGAAGCGCTCCAAAGTGGCATTTCATGGCGATTGTGAACTTGTCCATGATGTTTCTAGGAACCCCTCAACACACAGTCACTTTATTAAATCTAGGCTATCCATTATTTCTTAAAATGACTAAGCGATCAGGAATGAATTGATTGTGTTCATTTTTTTTTAAATTACAGAACCCCTTGGAGTGCATTATCAAGGTTTAAACCACAAAGGCTCATCGTGGTACACTTTTAAAGTCTGAAACACATTTGAGGCAAATTTGTGATTTTGGGCTATCAAACTGATTTGACTTTCCACAGTTACTGAATGTAACAGGAGTGTTTATACCAATCACACTGAGCTGTGGTTTAACTGTTGGCCTGAATTGTATTTAAAGGTGTCTCAGTACATAATGAAATTTAGTATTTCTGTTGGCCACTCTATCTTAGATGTTTGTCATAAGTTTAGGACCTGCTCAAGTGAGAATAAAGGATGAACAATTGGTCAAACCGCCTGTGTGGGAAACTGTGATTCATCTGTTTTGGACACTTTCAGGTGCATCGGCAGGTGACTGTTTGTGTTTTCTGTTTGTTCCGCTGCAGCTATTGGCCCACAGCTGCAAATGTTTCAAAACAAAGACTCTGACTCATTCATAGAAATGTGGTGAATAACCTTTTTAGGAAGGCTACAGTAAAAGATGTGTGTTCCTCTCAACAGCAGCATTGGCCTGCATGGACATTCAAAACTCTACAGCAGGGAAGTATATAAAGGTTATGGACGTTATGGTTTCTTTTTTCAGATTTTATATTCTTAGGATCATAGGATTTTATTATGTTTGTTATGTACACGTTTTATGTCTTAGGATTACTGAATGCTGCAGAACATCTTCTGGAAAATAGGGAACATCTGTCGGCTATCAGAGCTTTGGCTGCAGCGCGTCTGGACACTTGTGGAAAACATTTGCACAGACTGCAGGAGCCAAAAGTTTATCCGATTGGATGAGTTTCTCCCCCAAACTCTGTGGCATTTGCTCTCTCTCTCGCCCCCCACTTCGCTCCCGAGTCTTACTTGTTAATGAAGCAGCCAAAAACCAGATACAATCATGAGACTGTTGCTGTACTACTTCACGCAGAAATGAAATTATTTAACAATCTTTTCCCTTTGACAGGCCCAGCTATTAACACAGTTGTGTAAAGGCTAAAACCCAGTTCACAACGCATGCGTAAAAGCGCACGCCAATCACAATCAAACTTTGCAATAATGATATCCAAAACTCTTTCAGTCGCCCTTTAGTGAGGATGGTCAGGTTTTGTGAATGTAGCCTGAGGGGTCGCCTAGAGGTTGCACTGAGTTCTCCACCTAGAACCAACTCCTAAATTGAAACTGGTCACACAAAGATAATACGAGTGTGTTATGGTTTGCAGTTAGATCGCTGTTCTATTGCTGTGTTTTCTTCGAAGCGCCGGACAAATCGAGGAATATCAGTGCGCCGCACCGAGTTTTGGCGCCGAGACCCGGGGCACCCGGTGCCAGACAAGTCGGGAGGAGCTTCCCGTTCTAGCATGTTGCGCACATGTCGCAGAAGAGCAGGGTCCGGATAGGAAACTCGCACCCTGGGACACCAGAAAACATTCTTCTAAAACTGTCATGTCATTTTTTATACGGCAGTGACGATATAATCATAACGCGTTGGCAATATTATTATTTTACTTTCATACCAGAAAGCATGTTGAACTTGGTATGTGCGTGTGTGTGAGAGAGAAAGAGAGAGAAAGAGAGAGAGAGAGAGAGTGGTGACGTTTTACCGGGAGGGAGGGCCTTCTGAATCCAATTCATTCCGGGCACCACGTGTCCTCAGAGCGTGGGAAAGAGGCGAGCTTTTCTTCCCAGCAAAGAAAGAGCAAGGATCAATAACACGGGCTGCAGCAGAAAGCTCGCGCTCTGCGCAGAGGCAGGGGCTGCGACCACCCGGACAAGGACGGGACAAGACACACAGAGAAGGGCTTATTTGGGAGCTAGGGTGTCGACTTCATTCATAGCAATAAAAATACTTCAGGGTCGATAATTGTTACTGTAGTTATTATACTGTACAGACTGCTTTGAAAAAAGGGCACACGGCAAGTTGCCAATACTTTTTTTTGTATTCCAGGATGTAGCCTATGTTGGAGAAGTAGTACGTCATCTTATGTGAAACTATATTATTAGGAGCAACTACAGAAATAGGCGTATTTGCGGATATAGAGATTTTTTTCATACGATTTAACGTCCAGCAGTGAAGAATTAGGCCAGTCTCCACTCCAGATCTAAACGGCAATCTACATGCTGGCAAGATTATCAGCCTCTTTCCACACCTGAAAGTCTAATTTGCGACAGTTTTACAAAGAGATAGGGAATCTGTTTCCCTTACCTAAATGTATCAATAAATGAAGAATAAATGAAATGATAGTGAATATTTTCATAATGACTCAAAGTGACAGTGCAGTCAAAGTAAGGTGTTCTTTGTATTTAATATACATGTATATAAAACACAAGCTGATTCCTATAATACCCTGGTGTTGGTCTGCTCTTTATAAAGGTTTATAAATTGAAACTAACTTTCTTAATGTTTATAAATCATTTAATGTAATGTTTTATAGATCAGTTATAAACCCTTAATAAATGTTTTGTCCATGTTGTGAAAATCCCAGGGGTGGCTTTTCCTCCCTCAGTAGACACTTCCTTTGTCATTTTAGTTCTTTAAACATCATGAATAGCCTGTGGCCCAGGCTTGAGAATCGCTGCCCATGTCTTCAATTTTCTTCCAGTGATTCAAATGCAAACATAAACGAAAAAATATATATATTTTATCTTATTATGTCATGGCTTGGAAGAATTTGGACAACACTGAGAGAAATATGCTTTTTTGCTTCCTTCCTGAGAGTTAGAAGAGAAGATCACTTTCATATTTGTAACTTTATGCTAAACTACAGCCAGCAGCCGCTTAGCTTAGCACAGAGACTGGAAAAGGGCAAACGGCTACCCTGGCTCTGTCTTACAGTAACAAAATCCGCCTACCAGCATCTTCAAAGTGCACTAATCTAATCTAATCCAATACATTTTATCTAGTTTGTTCAAGATGTACAAAAACTGAACCAGACAAGCTGTTGAACCCTCATTCCAATCTTTGTCCTAAGCTCAGCTAACCCCCTGCTGGCTCCAACTTTCATTACCTAGACATGAGAGCTGTGATGGATCTTCTCAACAAACTCTCGGCAAGAAAGAGGATAAACATATTTCCAAAAATGTCAAAGGATTCCTTTACCATTCTGAAAGAGAGCTGCAGAGAACCTGGCCCACAATCCATTCATTAAGAACTTGTTAATATTTACAACTGCAGGCTTGGATTATTTTGAGAACACTCAATTAATGATTTATAAGAAAGTGCACTGCTAGCAGACACCTGGCAACCCAAAAGTTCTGGCTCATCACTGATCCATAAGTATTAAACATTAACAATGACATGCAAACCTTTATAAAGGGTGCCTCATTAGAAAGCGGTACCAACACTATATATATAGTTTGTGAAATACCAACTATTAAAAACATCTGAAATTCAAACAGGAAATAGCTTAAAGTAAAACATTTAACTTTTAGGATAACGTTCATCATCACAGGATGCTCACTTGAGAATTTATATGTCATGTCTGAGACAGTAATCCACATGATCTCGTTGTTCAACATAGTTTCTTGAATGGGTGGTAGCTTAGAGGTTAGATTTACCTAGGACATAAGAAGAGCAGGTTCACCCAGCACTCATAACAATAAACAGTCAACTATACATTCACACCAGCAGACAGCAACATTTGTAACAGTATTCTTCAGAAGTGACAGGACTTACAATGTCCTTACAGATGACTGGATTATTGAAGGTGTAACAGTGTACACTGCAACAAAACCCTACATTTTGTTATGCCCTTAATGTTATGTAATTTG
>NW_024042294.1:0-7525 GCF_014851395.1 Micropterus salmoides
CATTCCTAAATTACAGGACTGGTTACCACGCAGTCTCCAACAACAACTCACACGTCTATTGTCTCTCCATTGTCAGACGCACGCCTTCACTTGCATCAGCACGCACCCATAACCACCACACTCAAAGGGCTCTCCCTTCAACGCTCCATGGGTCCTCAGGTCAGAGGTCACCTGTGGCCTCTGGTCTCCAGGACAACAGCCTGGCAGTCCCCGACACAGAGCTGGTGTCTCCCCCTCACCGTCCACCCTCCACCCACACTCAGGCTCTCTCACACACAGAAACAGCTTTTGTCCCCAAACTCCTGTGCATCAAAAGAGAGCCAAACATTTAAACCCAAACACTGTTCAATACACTGCAGTGGAAGTGCAGGAGACCACCATAGCTGCAAGTCAAAGTGACAGAAAACAAATGGCAAAAAATAAAATAAATACATCCATCAGTCTCCTTCTTATTATCTGGCACACACTTGAGAATTGTTAAATGCCAGGACAACAGTGAAATCACAACATAAGGATTCATCCTGATTTAGAAACAACAGCCCTGTGTGTCATTAGTTTACAAGCATATGTTCAAGTTTGTTTATTCGGGTCTAGTCTGCAGGAAGTTTTGAACATGACACACATACTTGACACAGATTCCGGCTGCAACGCTGCATGTGCAGGGAGGGGGGGATCACGAAAAGATTAGAAGAAGTGGCGCTCACCATATTGTGCATGCAGGACATCTCTTGGACCAGCTCTGGTACTCTGCTGCAGTTTTGTCTCTCGCTGATTATATAATGAAACAAACGGCGTTTACGTGGCTCCGCAGGATATTTTCCAGAACTTAATGCGGGGCAGCAGAGAGTGATCTGTCCGCTTGCAGCGTGGAGAGAGAGAGAGAGAGGGAGAGAGAGAGAGAGAGGGAGAGAGAGGAGCGCAGGCTGGGACTGTCTCGTCTTGTTTCCCTCTCGGAGGTTTGAACAGCGGAGAGCAGAGTGAGAGGAAACGTGAGAGGCAGGGGAACATGTGCCTGTCCCCCGGTAACTGGACTGACACACTTCAAGTTGGGAAGAGGGACAGCGCCATCTAGCGACCAGGCATGTAGGTGCGCTACATAAACAAAAAACACCCAGTTTGTGCTTGACCCCAGGGCTGGATTACCAACTGGTAAAATGCTGCGACTCCCCCAAGGGCCCCAAACCCTCCAGGGCACACAAAAGTCTTAAGTTCATTGCTTGCTTGATGGTTTAGTCATTTGATTCATTTTAAATGCCTAAAATCCCATATCAAGTAATGCAGGTCCTGCTTTATGTTGTTGGTCTGTCTTGTAGAAGGGCCCTGTGTCAAAATCTTGTTATTTTTTTTCACATTGTGTTCATATGCTGCATATTATTAAATAAAGTTTTGCCACACACTAACTGCTGGTTGGTCTGTGTGTGTAGTGTGCTGTTTGCACTGTACTTGAGCACACTATGGAGAGGGTCAGAGGTAAGGGCTCAAGAGTGGCCCACATCTAAGTGTTGCCACTGGGCCCCCTAACACACTAATACAGCCATTTACTTCTTCTTATTTCTGTAAGGCTTCTGTAAGGCTTCAACTATACATATATATATATATATATATATATATATATAGGTAGATTTATTTATCACTGGATTATTAGAATTGTTGCAGATTTATTTTCTACTGATTTACTAATCCACAAATCATTTCAGTCATACATTTTTGTCTAGAGCAAACATGTTTTAGTTTTAGATTTGTTTCTCAGTATAACAACATCCATAAATAAATGTAATTGTGAAAATTACAAGATTATGGTATGTATGAAAATATTATGAACATTACAACTTAGTGTTAATAATGATCAACATTAATTAACTTAAGATATCACAATATTGAGATACTAAACGCATATTACACGATAATGCAGATGCTTTATCTGCTAAAAAATAATATCATCACAACTGTTTGTTTTATTTTTATTTTTATTTTCTTCATCTTTGGCAGGGTCATGCACAATAAAAAAATAAGTAGAAAAAGACAAAGAAACAATGTGTGTATACAAAACTTTTAGTATGCAAGCTTGAAGCACAACAATTTACATACATTAATCATTTTCTTGTAATTATGTATTCATATGTGACTGATAAAATAGTGAAGGCTTCCACCACCCTCTCTTTCTCTCTCTGTCTTGTCTCAGTGATATCATCCAGTTTTGATGGTTTATGGTTTCTTAGGTTTGGCTTTGGGGACCACTTTCACGTTGGTGGACACTGATGTGCCCCCTTGCAGGTTCTGGGCAGTGCAGGTGTATGTTCCCTGGTCCACATCTCTCACCTCGTCCACCAGGAGGATGGACTGAGACTGCTGTCGAGCCGCTCCTCCACTGACTGGACTGATGCTCTCTTGTGTGTATAGAGGCCTCCCAATCTGCAACCAGCACAGGTGCTCTGTTCAGTTTGATATATAAACACATACTGTACAGCAGTGGGAAGGGTTGAGCCACAGCAAGGGTGGAGATTTGGGGCTGGGGGTGGAGGATGAGCAGATTCATGTTTGTGATGATTCTCATTCATCCAGGTCTCAGTTATCCACGGTGGGTTAAAATCAAGGGCAAATGGACTTTTCGAGTATCTTCAACCAAGGCCAGTTGCTCTTCATTTATCCCACCTTGGATAATATGATTCATGAGGTGACATAAACAAATAGAAGTGCTCTGATGCTAGCAAGGCTATGTTGCTAACCTGAGACTTTTGTTTATTTCAATCGCTGATATTGTTAAAGATTAATAAAATTTAATCTCATAACTTTTGCTGAACTTTTTTCGGCTTCTGAAGGCATCGCAACAGCAAAAGTATGAGAACCACTGGTGTACAGCATGTGAGAAAAGTGACCTCTTCACAATAACCCCTTATGTTTGCAGCCTAAATATTTGTAAGTCAGATTAGTAAGTCATTAATAAATAGTTATAGGCCTGGATGCTCTGCAGTACATAGGTTAGATGCTTCTTAACTAATAACAAACTAGCTCTAAAAACGCAGTATGCTATAATAACAGAGGGTGTACCCCATCACTTCATTTGTCTCACAAATAACCGGAAATGTATTTTTTATGCATCTAAATGGCTTATTACTGATCTGTAGCGCATTAATAAATTATATATTATCATTATCAAACAGCCCTCTCTCCCTGAGCGTCTAACCTGCTGTCCTGGGTACTCCCAGGTGAACTCTACAACCACGTCCTGTTCTCCCAACACGGAGCAGCTGACACGCAGATTCTCCCCCACTGCCACCGAGCTTGACGAGGCCTGGATCACTGGAGCAGGAGGAGCCATGGGGTCTAATGGCAAATGGGGAATGTGAGTTACTTAACACCAAACATTTATTGATTCAACAGTGACTTGTATTAGTCAGCATAAGTCTAAAGTCTTAAAAATGTAAATGGGTACAACAATGCCGTCTTCAAGTAGTAGCACTACTTTATGTACAAGTGTGTAGAGAAAGCTACTCAACAACAAAAGTGCTTATCCAAACAGTTACTTCTAGTAGTGATAATCTGTCATTCCTTTTTCTGATTTATCGTTTAGTCTATAAAAGGTCAAAAATCTAAATCTACAATTAGAAAAGCTGAAGTACGAAAGTCGAAATACAGAGACTGAAAGAAGGTGAATTTGCATGCGGAATCAAGTTGAAGTGTCAAACGTTTGAATCAGCTGCAATGGAAGTGCGGAAAATAGTTGAAGAGTCAGTTGAAGTGTATGCAGAAAAAATGGCCTGGATGTGAAAGTCCTGAGAGAAATCACTGCCAGTTCAAGTGAATAAACTGAAACATGTTTTTAGTTGAAGTGTCGGCTGAAGTGTGAAGCACTGAAAGCAATTTGAGTAAACTGTGTTTGAACCGTGGAAATTGTGGGCGTTTGAATAGCTGAATAAAAAAAGTTTTGTGTGGTTGTGAAACCCTGAGACCTGAAAGGGTGTGAAGTGTTAGTTGGGCTCTAAGCATTGAAAGGAGTAGAACTGTCAGTTGTTTGTTTTGATCAACAGTCAAAAAGCACACAAACTGTATAAAAAATAAAAAAAAATCCTCACATTAGAAAAGTGGGAACCAACAGTATAACTACATGTTCATAATATTACTCTGCCTTCCTGTCTGATGCATGCTGGCAGACCCTTTGTCCCTGATCAGCAATAGGCAACACATTCATTTGTGATTTAGGGAACGGACGATTTCGTGGCAGCACTCACACTTCACGTAGATGAGCATGTACTTGGTGGAGCTCTGCCTCAGGTTGCCCAGATTGGCTTCACAGTACAACTCTCCAGCATGATAAGGCCGGGGTCGATGAATGGTGAAGCCCTTCCTGACATTAAAGGAGATTTCTGTCCCGTCCACCGCCACCTCCCTTTGTGGAAACTCGCGGTGCAGGGTTACTTTGGCCTCGGGTGACGTCACCTGGCAGGGGAGGAGCGTTGGCCAGTTGGTTCTCAGCTGAATCACCTCGTAGTAGTCAGACGATGGAACAAATAGTTCTTGTGGATCTGATTGACGCAGTGATAAGATATGGCAGACAATAAAATAACATGTGAATGTAAAAAGGCTACCTGGGGGTGAAATAAAGCAGAGGCCAGCAGTTTTGAAATGTGCATGGGTAAGCATCAATAAAGTTTATTCACTGTACCGGGAAAGAAGACAAAGACTTTGATAGCTTTGTCATACTCCTTCCTGCAGTCTGTGTCTTCACAGTACATAGGATACAGGTGTACTCCCCTGTGTCTGCACCGGTAGTGTTGACTAATGTCAGAACGCCATATCGCTCGTGTTGGACAATCCTGCAGAGCCAAAACAGTCAGAGAACATACTGACTCTCCAACAGATTTTCATTCATATCATTAGAAGGATAAATTGTACATGATTTATCAACCCCTTCGCTTACCTGAGCCTTCCATCATCATCCTCCTCCAGGTACGAGGGGACACTCCATTGCACAGGTTTACCCCTGCACCTCAACTCCAGAGTGTCTCCTGTCTGCACACTTATAGTTTCTCCCACTTTCTTGAACTTCCCCGGGTTTAGCACCTTTATGTGTGAAATGCAAATCATACAGTTCTACTAAAATATCAGATGCAGTCAATTTGTGTGTAATGAATGCTCTTTTAATATATCAAACGTTATTGTGTGCTAGATGAAATACCTGTGTGAGGAAGTTCTGTGCTGGGGCTGCTTGTTTAGCTTTGATTTTGGGTTTGGCTGTTACTGCTCTGGGCCCTTTATTTGTTGATTTCCCAAGTCTGGGTTTGCTTGGCTTCGACCTCCTCCCTGGAGTGGTCTTCTGTTCGTGGGAGTCTTTTTGACAATAAGCTACACAGGGTGCAAAGTACATGCATCTAAAGTTTGCAAATATAGATGCAGTTAAATGTTTAATGATATGAATAGAATGATAAGTAGTTACTGTCTTAAAAAAGATTGCTCTGTGTGGCAATGGTGTCTAGAATGAGCCATGTCATGCATTAGGCCAACAAAAATCTCCTCTCCTTAGTAAGTCTAGGAACACGTGTTCACAGAGCCACAAGTGAATAAAGTCACTTACCTAACTCGAAGATTATGGCACAAATAAGGAGAGCGCTCAGCAACAGCCTTCCCTTTGACCCAAACAAGTTCACCAAAGGCATGATTGATCACAGTGGGTTATCAAAGTGGTCTGTGGACTGTTAGTTTCTGCAGTTCAACATAGAGAACGTACTGCAAAAATCAAAAGCAAGGAAGGAGAGAGAGAAGAGGAGGAGGACAGAGACTGTGAAATGAGCTGTCAGCTGTTTACCAGAATAACACAAATTCCTCCTCCTGAGAGTGGCATTAGTACCCCAAATTCCTCCTGACTGGCTCAACGGAGGCTTTCAAGCCTGTCTGAACCAATGAGGGTCCAGAAACAGAGGGTCCTCCGCGTGGAATCGCACAGCCTGTTTGCTTAGCTGCTGGACTGGAAGTGTGCTAGCAGAGTCTGGCCCTCCAAAACACACCAAACAGCCCAGACAAAGACTGTGGCATGGTTATTACAAACATTTGGTGCCCAATAACCTTGTGTCCTACATATACTGATTGTCTTTCCACTGGGAAAACAAATCACAGGCTCAACCAGCTTTATAAAATGCACAAAATCATATTATAAAAATAATCATCTGCTTATCTAGTAAGGTATATTTATCTATTGCGAAAGGCATACAACTTTTTAATTTGTCATGCTTCATGTAATTTCATGCAAACAGCCTTGAGGTGCTTTTTAAGGTACAAGGTACAAGGCATTTTTATTTGTCACATTACAACAGGTTGTAAAGTGAAATTGAGTTTATAACTCCCTTCTGCTATGTAGCAGACACTATACAGTAATATAAAAGCAATAATAAAAATGGTAGACAGAAATAAACTATATGCATCGGAGCAGGACACCAACAATATAGTGTGAAACAATTCTATGAAAACAAGATATTAATGTGAATGCCCTCTAGTATTTAATGTGAAGAACTTGTTTTAGGCTATATAAATAAACTTGAATTGACTGGATATCTCTGTACTCACCAATAATCCTCTGACAAATTACATGTTTCTAAACAGGAAAAGAAATCAAGGTTTTGCATATTTGATTAAATCCACAGCATGCTGTACACAGTGAGAACAATGTAAACCTTTCCTTGTGAGTGACTAGCTAAGCCGCGATTTTGAACATGACACAGGTAAGCCGCTGTGAAAGGTCCTTTTGTTCCCTGTGAACTATAATGGGTAGTGAGCCTCTGGTAGTGGGTCTCTGGCACTTTTTCTGAGATAACGAGTGGAACTCTTTTCATCAACGTGCCCTTCAGAAAATTACCTCCAGATTGTAGTCGTGTTGAAAACCGGATTCTCTCTTTTTTATTATTAAGGAATACATTTGCAATATAATTATAAAACATGTACAGTTTCCATATTTACACACTAACATTCGCAAGATTATCTGTATCTACATTGTACATACAGTCTTACTCTATATTTTTATGTGTAAAAAACCCCTAACATTTAAAATTGAAACTAAAATGTTTAACATTTTACAATTGATATGAAAAGTGTATCTATGTTATTTAAGTGTTATAAAATTATAAATTATCAACAGTTTGAGCCCTTTTGTTCTTTTTCTTTTTAAACACAGGTGTAAACTACAAAGATACAGGCAGCATATACACGTCCAAAAATATGTCAGGCATCATTTCAGTGTTGACAATAAGAATATTTAGATAAATGACAAACTCCATCAACATGTAATAAAGTTTCAGTGTGGAATAAAAGTCTACAAGTTGGCACATCTCCATTTGTCTGCGCTTCAACACTGTACACCTGTCAGATATTGAACACTGCAGAAACAGTAGTTACACACTTAAAGCAGTTACTCACTGTAACATATCAATCTATTCCTCTCTGCTTCAGCCCAACTCAGAATTTTGCTTCTTTAATGGTGCTCTTTTCTATTCGTTCGCTGACTGTTTCAATCTTCATCTGGCCGGCCATGAGACGC